>NW_028145426.1:1975000-2025000 GCF_977016875.1 Pavona decussata | reverse complement strand
AGCGGCATAGAAGGATCTGGGTGGCTCCAGTAACAAGCTAATATTAGATCTAAGATTGTAAGAGGACTTCGGCCTAACACTTATTAAATCAGTAATATATGATGGCCCTAATCCGTGAATTGCCTTAAAATCTAAGACTAAGATCTTAAAATGATAATGAGCGTGTACTGGCATCCAGCGAAGATCATGAAGTAAGTGGTAATAACTTGTGTAGACAGGAATCAGGGAGGATACACAGTACACCAAAATCTGAGATGGGACATCAACCCTTTCAGTCTGTGAGTCGAGGGTGAGGGGCCAAAAACACCTGTACTGAGATTCGTAACTACTTTTTTTGAAAGAAAAACCCACTACGTTTCTTGACTTCTCCAAAATTTATCTGGTGATTGTTTTGAATATCATTTCATAGTTCATGTGACTTAATGTTTCCATGCCAACAGCATTTTGACAAGGCTGTTTTTTTACAATTTGCATTTTTGCCTTTTAATGACAACGTTGAAGTTTATTGTCATAACTTACATTTTGGTGTTCTTTATTGTTCCCAGTCAAACGATAAAGACTGGGTCCTGTCCAAGTAATTTTCTGTCGGCTATTTTCCAATCATTATTTCAGAACATTTTCAGTGATTTACCGAAAACGACTGAAAGGACATGAGAGGTTTCTGATATTTTCCTTTAATTTTCCGAGTGTGCCAAAAGTATTTCTGAGAAAATCCACTCTAATGTTAAACCAGTATTGAGTGAAGATCTTTTAAGGGTGGGAGGGAATATCATTAACAACTCTATTAACCCTCCAGTGGGGGGGGGGGGGGGGGTGGCTTATTTGTACTCAAGTCTCAAAACATGGAGACCTCATTTGAAATCAATTGTGTGTTCTAACAAAAGTTAAACATTACCTTTTTAAAAAACATTTGACCATAGAACTAACTGAAAAATGATACTACTGAATGCATTCTGTATCACAATTATCTAATAAACATAATGATACCTCTGCACACTGAACACCAAGTTTTCCCATTAGTAAATTGACAATGGTAGACCTGAGTTTTGAAGTTTCTCTTGTGTTTTCTTCATGTAACTTTAAACAGTGCCATTTACAGCCTTTGTAGAACTAGTTGCCGTATTTTAATTTGATGTCACCAGGTGGGGATGTGGGGTGTTGTGGGTAGGTAAGTAAAGGGGTTCCCCACTGCCAGAGTGGGGAGAATTACACATTACTAATTAAATTACCAGTCTTCCCATTGCTTTTGCAAACCCAATCATTCAAAAACAATTTTGCCATGTGGTGCTAAGTTGTTTGTCTATCAGCATTGATCCGAATGACAACATTCTAATGTAACACTTTTACTTTGCAGCTTAAAATAAAAAGTAGTACCAATGGTATCCAAGCCAGAAATAATAAACTTCTGTGCTCATTTTATTACACTACGACAAGTTCAATATTACGAACATTTATAGCAACAAATTAATGTTGAAAATCCATCTTGAGCAATTCGTGAAGTCTTTTTGCTACAAATGTTGAGAATGTGCAGTTGTGCTATGTGTCACATTCCTGACACATCATGGTGTCATGAAAATGGGTTTTACCAGACATTCTCTGCCGAAGAGTGAGAAGATCTGGGTACAGCAATCACCAAAACAAGAAGAACAGTCCACAGAAGAGGGCTGTCTTTTTACCCTACAGATGCACGAGTTGAGGGAACATTGAAGCATCGTCACCGCTACATGTACCTTTAACAAAAAGGCATTTGTACTGTCTTCAAGTCTGACATGTAACTTAGCTGACACAATTTGGCTAAACAAGATGGCATGGTCTACAGGATTCTCCCATGAGTATGATAGAGTCTACACACAGGGAGAAGGGCAGAACTAGACAGGAAGGAAAAAAGGAGCACAATACAGGTACAAGAACAACCGGTCCCATACCCGTCACCATTCAAAGGTTCCAGGAACACCCATGAGATAGGGCCACTACCCACATTGGAACAATAAAGGTAAAAGTTTAATGATGAAGACTGTCACTGGTACACTGGTAGAGTCTAGGAAGACATCAACATAGACTTCACCCTCATAAATATCAACAGCTATAATGGAATAAAATATTATTCTGAAGCATGGAAGGTGGGCAATGTCCACAAACATATCTGCAGGAGACTGCTGTGAGGGAAAACAGGGAGTCACAGAAGAGATTTTTGCTTGAGTAATGATGATCAGTGTTTATTCTGGAAAATTGGCTTCTGAGGGATCAATAAGCCCCATTTAGGGATTTTAACCCTTTAAGCCCTAACAGTGATCAGCATAAAATTTCTCCTTGTAATATCAAATATGCTTATAACTGAGTGAATCCCTGAGGTTATGAGAATTAAGGATATGATTAACCAAAGTGAATTTTTTGATATTTTAATAACTTCTCCCCAGTACTTTTATAAGAAAAGTATGGGGACAAGATAGGAGATTTTGTTCTTTGATATAAGGGGTTAAAGGGCCTTTTCCATGAAAAAAGGCTCAAGATATTTCTAACACAAAACATACAAATTGACAATAAATTGGTGATGTAAAATTAATATTTTGAGATATAATACTTTTTATAAGTCGCTTTGATAGCAGATTAAATTTTTATCATAGTGTTTTCAGATGTGTAGTACCAAATGATTTCAAAAGAGTATAACCATGTTTGCAAAAGGTACTCACTCATTACAGCTCTTAGTTTATAATAGGAAAACAATCTATATTATACACATTTTTACAAAAAGCACTATATAGCTGTCTTTGTGTTTTTGAAAACAAGTGTATATCCTTCACCTTTTTTTCTTTTTCTTTGAAAAAGGTGAATATATGGTGAATTTGTTATGGGTTGGAACACACCCTAGAAAGAGAAATTTTACACCAGATCTAGTTGGTAATTTCACAATCTGCAACATACTTAAATGGCTGGGGAGGGCACTCCTTGGACTCTTGGTGGGAGTGTGCTGCCTGGTTTTCCAAAAGTCAGCATTGTAAGATGGTAATATTATTGCATCTGACGTAGAAGGAATGCACTCCTAATTGCATTTGGAGTCGAGATTGTACGGGACAATAAATCGATCAATGGATGAATGAATGAGTCTTGGGATGCATATCTGGCATTTCCGACAGATTTTGTAGGGGTGGATGACATCATCACCAACTCGGCAAATGAGAGAGAGCCTGGGTTCGAGATGCACTCCCTAATCTTTGATTATTATTAGTTACTTTAACAGTAGAACCCCACTATCTTGAACTCATTTAATGCATAGACCCCATGCAAAAATGGCTGACATTTTAATATTTTTTTGTCTACATTAAAATTAGCCTCACTAGCCTTGTTCTTGAGTTCAAATATCAAAAGAATATTTCACCTTGAATGAGGCTTGAGAGGCTAATTTGAATACAGACAAAAGAATATTAAAATGTCAGCCATTTTTGCATTAGGTCTATGAAACTCACTGCTAACTCAAACTAATTTTACAATAACTTGAACTCTATTTTAAAAATGTGTTGTCTTACCAATGAGTTGACCATAGTAATAATTAAAACCAAGAGAATCAAGAGGACACATCAACAGCAGAAAACTATAACACCCTTTATCAAAACTGTCAACAACTGATGCAGTAAGGAATGTCCATCAAAGACCAGAAATGCAAATGGCATAAGTTCTTCTTCAAAGAATACTCTTTTTGTTTTTGTAAGATAGTTGAAAATATTGTATAGTGGTTTGTGGTTTGTTACGTATGTTACATGTAGAGCTCCAAGTACATGAGCCAATATGTGCAATACATGTATATTTCTGTAACAGTCATCCCCTCAGCTCAAATAACTCCATATTGGCAGACATCATAGCTGCATGAATTTTATATGTCCATATTCAGTTGCATTTAAAATGAAAAAGTGAATTGTCCTTAACCTGGTCAATTCCCAAACTAAACGTTTTTATCAAAAGGCTTATAAACAAATGTTATACCAAAATGATTCGTTATTTTGTCTTTTCCTACTTCTGTGTTTTTCATGTTGGTCAGTTACCCCAGAACTCCATGTTTTTCTCTATCAAAACTTTTCTTCACTTTTCATTACTTTTTACTCTTTTGACAAATAATGTATTCAAAATTGACTTTCTTTAATGCCTTCAATTAGTAATTTGTGTATGTGTCCTTAACACCACCTGCCTAGATTAGCTTGCTATTTGCAGGTGGTGTTCATTGTAAGTAAATTTTTGGAAAACTTAATAAACTTGAAACTTGATCATGACCTGGTGGTTGTAAGTTTGAGTCAAGTGGTTACTTGCCTGCTTCAGCTGAAGAAGCCGAACAAATAGGGAGATCAATAACAGTGCAAAGTTTATTTCAACATGGTTGTATTTTAGCATTTTGAGAACTAAAGAGAATTTCCATACAAAGGTTATTATTCAACATCAGGTTACTGAGCTTGAGATGCCACTGATCAGACAGGCTGACATGTGAAAAATAGAGCCTGTTTTGTCAAGAGAAGAGGGGGGAGCGGAGGGGTGGGGGAAGCTCATCTTAGGTTATGGACTACAGTGTAAAACTGTTCAATTAGCTCAATCCTGTGCGTCAGGGGGGAGGGGGAAGGTTAAAAAAATCTGCGAGACAAAATTAGCTTGTACGACTTTCTTGTTGTGAAAAGGAAAAAGATAAAACTATGACATTTTATTCATAATTATTATTAACAGGATACTTCTGAAATTCAACATCAACCCCCGCTAATTCAAACACATGAACTAGTTTTTGTTTCCCTTGGGAGTTCAAGTTAGGTTAACAGGGTTCTACTACATATGAAGGACGCTTGTCTTACAAGGCTGCATTTCATGTAGGTTATGCCGAAGATTCCAAATTGCTCAGCACAATGGCACATGATCATGGTCTTTGACATAAAGCAGCGTAAGCCAGAGGTAGATTACCCCATGAGTGTTGACATGGAGAAAAATTACCTTGGCTAATGAAAATGAGCTGTTGTTATCCAAAAATATCTAGGGTTTCTCCCTTGAGCGGGGAGGGGATGGGGTTTGCGGCAGACGGCATAACAGGCACTTTGGCAGCTGCACTCTTGGCATGGAACTTCGAAATTTTGTCGCATCTTTGGCCAGCGATGTACATGGAATGCTCCCTGGTTGTCCTACAGTTACTTACCTAAATGGCCCCAATACTTTTCTGTTATATAGTCTTCACACAGTGCATTTTCAAAAGAAAGGTAGAACTTGTACTGTTTGATAATGGCTGTGCAACCTTCGCCTCTTGAACAAGATCTCCACTTCCCAAACTGCCCAGAGCATGATCCAAACACATCAACTGTGATGTATTTTTGCAGCTCACGAACAAACGATTTTCTAAGCTGAGGTTTACAGTTGCTAACAACCCAGGAAACAAGCTTGGCTTTCCCATCTGCAAAATTCTGCTGTGAAAGGTTAACGAATGGAATTGCCTCGTAAGAGCTATAAGGCGCCCAGAAATGAGAGTCAACCCTGTAAGTAAAACTCAAATCGAACAGTTCGCCGAGATGTAATGCATTTGACTTGGAATTTGGACTCTCTGGACTCTCCATAGAATAGTAAATCCACAGTTGTGAAGGAGGCTTTTGTCTCCGCATCGTCTTCAAATGATGCAGACTTGGCAGGTCACTAGCGGCGTGCACCAAGACAAAGTCACTTTCATAAAATCGCTGTTTATCGTGAGTAACCTCAAACTTGTCTTTCACGCAGGGCTTCGGCCGTGTCCTCGGTATTGTACACTCTTCCTTACCCGTAATCCACTCCTTGTTGCCGAAGAATTTGTTATATACCAACAGAAGAGTCTTCCCTGGAGTTATTGTGGTGTTTGCAGATGTTATCATCTTCTTTGAAGGGAGGGCTTCATCGCGTATTAGACTTGGGTAACAAATGTACAGAATAAAAACGAGTAAGCTTATTACTAATGCAAATAATGCAATAAACTTTTTTCGTTTCGTTGCTATCATTCTTTGTTCCGCTTCACCTTTGATACCTTCCCAAAGTAGCAATTACGTACTTCCTTCCTCCAGCTGTTGCAGGTGGGTTATCACTCGTTTCCATATGGATTGACTGCGGCCATTTTGATGCGCAAACAGGTTATAAAACATTATAATACGGATGCGCAGGAAAAAAACTGGCACTAGGCATCAAAACGTTTTATGACAGTCTGTGTTGTAGCATTTAGACTGTTGTACAGTTTAGCAGCTGAATACGTAAAAGACCTGTAGCCAGACTTTCGAAATTATTTTTGCCATGTGAAGATTAGATTCTTGTAGCAAATAAATGGAGAAGTTTCTAGCCCTGAGCCAGTTGAACATTTCCTGTCTTTTTTGTTTGTCTCCTTTACCTCGCACATTAAGGCAAGCTATCTGAAGTCCATTTTCATCGACGATAGTCGAACGTGCGAAAGCTATGTAACGGGTACGACTGAAGCAAATTGCTAAAAACAAAACAGTATTTCTCTATATACATAGAATTAAAAAAAGTACAAAAGAAATTAAAATTCTCTATTATTGGACCGTTTTCCCAGGGGGTTTTGTATGTGTTTACAGCTGTCATCACACGAAAGGGGTTTTTAGTGCCCGTGGCAAAAAAGAAGAAAGAAATTGCACAATCGGAAGCCTCCCTCCCAGACTCTCTTTAGACTCGTCACGCAGTCTTTCCTCCCGAACGTGCTACACAATCGGCTGAATAATTTTGTTTACAGCAATTCAGCTACATATCTCTCTTCATTATCAAAGTCAATAAGTTATTTTAGGTTTTCTGGGATTGACTTATAGCTGTCAAAATTTTCGTTGTTCATAGTAAAAAATCTCCGTATTACAGCTGTACTCTTACGTTGTCATGTCCAAGTTCCTCCGGAGCTTTAATCTGCTTTAACACTTTTCGTTCTTCTTGAATCACACGAGCGTAGTCCTTAGTTATATAAGAGTTTTCAAATACAGTTGAATGCTTTAGCTTACCTTCCTTTGACCGCACAAGATCCCTGTCCTCGCGATAAACAAACCGAACTATAATCGGCCAGGGGTCTACCTTCATTTGTTTGCCGACTAGGTGTACTGCATGTAATCTTATACCAGAAACATCTCAGATTGCCAACTCCTTACGAATTTTGTCAAGAATGAGAGATTTGCAATCCACGTCTTCCGATTTTGCTATCTTATCAAAGCGTTCTCGTCGCATTTACTCTTCAAGTCTTATGTTGTGTTCTACCTGCACTTTAAGATCCTTAAGTTAGGACTCGAACTTTGCAGTTTTTGACTTCAAGTCTTCGGAAGCTCTTTTTATGGTCTTCGGTCATCTTCTTCACATCCTGACCCATTTTCCTCCAAGCATTTGACTTTACTCGTCTTGTGTGCTGTTTAGATTTGTCTCTTGTTAGACCTACTAGTGCTTTTGATACCAACCAGCTCTGTCTCAGTGAAATTGGAGTCTGAGCGTATCCACATCAGTGTAGATTTTTGCAAACCCCTCAGTCATCACCTACTTTAGAGCATCGATGGAAGTCTTTAAAGATTGATAGTTCGAGGCGGCCATGTCGTCTTCATCGGTGGAAGAACTCGAGCCGGGTTTCGTACTTCTATTAGCCATACACTAATCAAGAGAAAACTGCCTCTGTCACAAGGAAAAAGCTTTTTTTTTATATTGCAAAGCCAACTCCTTGGTCGAAAGTGCTACTACTAAGTGTAGATATTGTATGCATTATCATCCTACATACGAGCAAGCCGGAAAGGCACGGGTTTAGTTATTTTATTACACCCATTTTGAAATCTCTGGTGATCCTTGCAATCTGATTGGCTCTCAACGGTGCGATTTATTCACGAATTGCACCATATTTTTTGCTCTAAATTGCATTCCTTTTTTAGCCCATCAAAATGAAAATGAAATAATAATGATAATAACCAATCAATCAAATTTCATGGCTTATGGAAGAGGGAAAGTTCGATTGTTAATTCTATGACTCGTTCTTCGGCAAGACGCCATATTAAATACTGCAGCATGAAAAACCAATGTTCTTAGTGTAATATATTAATTTGATCAGTTCCACATGGCATAAATTCGTCGTTTCATGATCTGTAGTGGACTCCAGTGTCGGGTAATGCCACAAAACTAGCCATATTTGTATCAAAGGATCGACAGCCGATCCAGGTGCAGCAGGTGTCAAATATTCTGCCGCGTCGAGCTCAATTCACTTAAATTGGACACGACGGAAATGCGATCCTTAGTCACTGACTTCCCGTGCCAGCCGCAAGGGGAGAACACGGACAAACAATACCTATTTCAGCTCAGTAGCTTTCAAATGAGAAGTCACATTGAAGGACTTAATCAATAGAATGACCCTAGCTAATTCAAACGTGTGATGCTTAGTAAGTGAGACTTAATATCCATGTAAGATTACGGTTGAGGCAGGGGGAGCAGGGATGGCGCAGTGGTGAGAGCACTAGCCCCCACCAATGCGGGTTCGATTCCCGGTCTCGGCATCATATGTGGGTTGAGTTTGTTGTTGGTTCCCGTCCATGCTCCGAGCAGTTTTTGTCCTGGTACTCCGGTTTTCCCCTCTCCTCAAAAAACGGCATTTCCAAATTCCAATAGTCCAGTTTCGAATTCACCAAGACCACAAGACAAAAAGACAAAAGAAGCATTTAAAAAGGGTTAGCCTCAACCTGACGCAAAATATTCACAGATGCTAGCAGGAAAGTGCTGAATCCTAAAATAAAACAATACACAGAGTTGTGAAAAGTTCATCTTCTCACTGGTATTTGTTAACTGTTTTACGTCAGATTGAGGCTAACCCTGTATAAATGCGTCTTTTCTCCTTTTATTCAGCGGTCTTGGTGAATTCGAAACTGGACTATTCGATCCGGAATCTGAGGGTCACAGGTTTGTAAGTCGTAATAGACTGTTAGGTGTCACCCCAGGTAAACAAAGTTGATTTGATTTGAGGGGGGTTTGCATTTCCATGATAAAATCCCCACTATTGAGTTGGTTTTGGGTGGTAAATACACTTGAAAGAAATCTTGGCACTTCGAGTTTATTGAGATTGATGTATTAATCAGTAAATGATTCATTCATACAAAAAATCCGAGTGCTCCTATCAGGAGTCGAACTTAAGACCTTCCGATTACTAGTTCGGATGTTCTACCACTGAGCTTGAGGAGACTCGTGGGGGATAAGGCCCTTACAACTAGGTTCATGTTATTATTCTTGCTCTAAAATATTACAAAATTACTTTCATTGAGTACTTGGCCATCAAGACCACTCACCCCGTTTATGTTGAGCCAATTGCTTTTGCTTATTCTATTTTTTAGTACTTATAAAATGATCCGTTGTCACTGCATGTGGTTGACACTATCCGTCATTCACAACGTTTCCTTTGCAATTAAGTTGAGGACTTTTTCGATGTCGCTAGCATCAAAAGCAACGATTAAGAAAAGTGCTTCGGCATTTCTCCAAGTAGGGTATTTCTGTGTCATTGATCATATGCATTTCTCTATATCCGGGCTCTGTGCATTTTAATTTTTAAATGCGTTCATGTTCATTTAGTGAAAAAATACTTCTTATCGTGGCTTTGACAATGCCACGAATTTCTTGAAATCGCCAACAGTAAACGAGAAGATTTATTGAGGAATTAACGTAGACTAATAAAATTGTGATGTAAAAAGCTATTGTAAAGGCCATATTAAACTCAGAAGCATTCAAAAGAATGCCACAAACGACATTTGGTATATAGCATAGAACGAATACAGCATACACGTAAAATGTGTTGTAAGCTGATGTCTTATCTCGAACCACTTCTAACCTCTCTGCATCAATTACAACCTGGCATTGAGAATATATTTTATTTTGATGGTATCTTGCTATTTTGTAGATCCGAAAGTATGCTGAACTTGTCACCAAAATTCCCACAACTTCAAGAACCACTGCTACGATGTCGTTGTATTTGGGAAGCCAGATGTAAACCAAGGTGATGAGGAAACTGGCCGACCACAACATCCCCAAGACAATTTCAACGCGTTTAGCTGTGACAAACTCGTGATATCGCAAATGAAGGGACACTGCGAGGAGGCGGTCAACTGCAATGGTGACTATCGATAAGAAGGATGCCACTGCAAAAAGGTACGCGGAGGACAAGTATATGGTGACTATCGTCGGACAAAAGAACTCAGTGTTGTGGTTACCGTTCGCTGACATGTTCAAAATCGCGGCAATGATCGCACCATGCATCGGCTGAACAAATAATCCTACTGCGAGATCAGAGAAAGCAAGGCTTAAAAACAGTTTCTTTAAACTGCTTGGTATCAGAGATGCCTTCCACACCGCGCGAATAACGAGGAGATTTCCAACAATCGCCGTTAAGCAAAATACAAAATTCAATGTACATAGAGACAGCATGAAACCATGGTGTAGCTTGGCTAATCTGGTAAGTTCTTCCAATCTTTTGGTGCAGATATGGATGACCATGTTTAAATAGTGAGCTCTCGAAGTCGAATAAAGACAACAAACGCAATAAGACAACGCGACCGTCTAAATTTCTCTTTGTGTAAAAGGCAGCTATTTACATATTCACTGATATCGAACCGAAACAAATTCAAAAACAAATATTCAATATGTATGTTCTTTTATTTAGAGATATCTGTTTGTTTAAATGAAGATTAACGTTTGCCATGTTTAAATAGTTAAAGAGGATCTGTGTTTTTGATAAAAAGAAAAAAATCAAACCCATAGAGAAACCATCTCTTTCTTCTTAAACATGCATTGACGTTTGAAATATAGTATTTTTAAAGCAGACAAAAGCTAAATTTAACCACAAAAATGGGAGAAGAAACAATTTTTGGGATGAAGCGAAAGAGACAGTACTTTTGATACGAGACATTTTATTTATTTTAGCTTTCACTGCCATTCCGGTCACTTTGCTAGAACAAACCTTACAAACACGGCAAAATATAACACTATTTATTTTATTTTACGCGAAGGTAAGATCTATATCTATTGAATAAGCTTACATTGAAGCCGCTAAATATAAGGCGTATTTGGTACCGAGATGCAAATTAAACCAGTACAACTCAGCTGTACCCACACACTATTTGAACGAAAATGACTGATTAATTAAAAAAACCTGCAATTCAAGATCATCTAAGCACTGAAGATTTACAGTAATACTGAGAATAGTAGAAACAGAATTTAGCTAAATGGACAGTACCGCCGCATGCAAGTGCTGAGATTAAAGATTAGCTACTTGGCAGCAAAACTGTTCGCTTCATAACCGTCAAATGTTTGTCAAAACGTTATTTTAATTAGAGCAAAAACAAAACAAAACAATTAGTATACGGCGGCTAAATATTGCTTCGAATTTTTGGATACGAGAGAGAATAAAGTTTATTTCAAAACTCGCGGGAAAGTAAGTTTGCAAGAGTTGAAATTTAATTTTTTTACCTAAGCATTGGTATTTTGACCCATACTTAAAAAAATTACTTTAAAAAGAAATTACGCGTTGCACCCGGCATACTTACAGCGCTTTTCAATTGATGTAAAACCAAAGTAAATTAAACTTAAAACCAATGAGGACATGCAAATGTAAACAACATAATGCAAAATCTGATTGGTTATGAATGAAATGCTTTGTCCTCTCAACGAGTGAAAGGGAGGGGTTCACATTTCAGCCCATGTGCATGAATCTAAATGCTTTTTTCTCTGTCAAATCAACTTTATGGCCTTAAAAAAATCCCACTCATGTGTACTTCATTAATCACATTCTATAATTAGTCCAAGCAAAATGACTGATGACCAAAATTCACAGAAATTGCTAGTGGATTGTACTCATATTGTCGATATTGAATTAGCATTGACCCGTGGGATATATTTTACGGTTGATGTGTTTACAGTAGCCTGAGTATCAGGCTTTTCGGGGGGGGGGGGGGGGGAGGAAAGAGAGGAGGGGGAAAAGGGAAGAAAAGCCTGACACAGAAGCATTGAGACGAGTATTCCGCCCCCTCGATGAGCATGACGCTTCGCCGCAAATAGTAGCCAATCCAAATAACTTCCGGTCATGCAACTGTCATGTCAGCGATGACCGCTGTGAGAGATATGAATTGAAGTTACACAGACAGCTCCATTGCAAAAGACTCTCCAAACAAAATATTTTCTGTTGAGCACCACTGAGCAGAATTCACGGCTAAATACACCTTCATTACAGGAGGAAAATACAAATATCGCAGTTCAGGATGTCAAGAAGTGATGACAAAAACACAGCCGTAAGTAATCAAAAGACAAATAGCCTTGATAAGAAACACAAGATCTCAGCTACGAAAACGAAAAGGCGGCTGGATAAAGATTATTAAACAGTTCAAATCCTAACTAGAGAGGCAGTACTGTCACCGGACGCACTGAAACAGGCCAAACGTACCAAACCCAAATAAAATGCCTCAACGGGTATAAGAACGACGGTTGCTCAACAGGCACTCGTAACCCAGAAATGACAGAAATGACCTTTGATATCAAAATACAAAACATGTGACAGTTGCATTGTTTAGAGTATCATGATAATTTTTGTTTCCGGCGGTGTGACGTAACCTTTTGTGTTTCGTCCAATCAGCGCCAACGTCCAAAATTCGGACGTTGAAAACAAACTTCTGAAAGGTTTTGTGTCAGGCCTTCCTTTCCTCTTCTCCCCCTTCCCCTCTCCCTCCCCCTCCCCTTCCCTCCTCCCCTTAGGAAGGCCTGATACTCAGGCTATGTTTACAGTTATTTGCATGCGAAATAACGCAATCATATGAATAAATTGCCACCCGAGTTACCTATTCCCTTCCGAATTGTTCATAAGCAACGAATTAAATTAAACAGGCTTGGGTCATAGCGAGCAAAGGCGAAAAAGTATTTTGATTCATGGACATGAAGTGGTGGCCGTTCAATCAAACACGAAATTACTTTGACAACAGATTCCTTCATTTACTGAGCCCAGTCCCTGGAAAGCGCGCCAGTTCATCAGTTCCCGTATTTCTTGGTTGCCTAGATTTCGTCTTCGTGCATCACGTTTGCTTTCAAGCAAACATTTGGAAGCTGGGACGCGAGTTTTTATCTCAGTAGTTTTTAATAAAATTTTTTGTATAGGTTTCTCTACAGTTAGCAGCACTACTGGGTGCCATCAATTCTCAATTAAACGATAGGCTAAAAAACTGTTTCGCTTCATCGGCCGGTTTTATGCTAGAGACGTTAATGTCGTCTAGACGCATTTAACGTCTGAGACGTTAAAGTCGTCTGTTAAGTGCGTCTCAACGACGCACTTAACTAAAGACGTTAAAGTTGTCAGACTTTAAATGCGTCTGTCTTATTTACCGCTTTTATACTAGACGTTAAAGTCGTCTCAAGACGACTTTAACGTCTCTAGCATAAAAACGGCCATTACTAGCCTGAGTAGCAAGCGTTTTCCGTTGGGGTTTTGTGCGTTTTTCGCTGTTTGAACGCGCGGAAATTGGGGCGAGAGCGACAAAAAAGGAGGAAGGGGGCAGGTTCCTTTCGGCGCTCTCGTCCCAATATCCGCGTGGTCAAAAAGCGAAAACCGCACAAAATAATAATAAAAAAGAAGAAAAGCTAGTAAATTTATTCGCGAATATTCAGGCCATGTGAAAGACGTGTTCTACCTTTTGAGATTAGAAAGGCTTCCCTGGCCTTACGGATTGAGTCAAATTTCAGGAATGGCGGAGCGTATTTTGAATTGGGAGGGGGGGGCTTACAAGCGAGCGCCAGAGGCGCTAACTTGTAGGGGGTCTGGAGATATTTGTAAAAAAAAAAGAAGAAATAAATGTGGATCAATTGTAAAATGACAGGTATTTTTAGTGCCTACATGTTACTTGATGCATATAACTTAACACATATAACCTAGCCACGCGTTCATCCAAGGCCTTAGTAAGTACAGTAAATATAGATTACTTCATAGAAAGTGCGACGTACGAATTTTTATTCACGAGTTGCAAAACTTCGGAAAACGAACGAGTGAGCGCAACTAGTGAATAAAAATCCGCACAAAGCACTTTCTATGATGTAATTTGTTTATTATATATATAGCGAGAATTAAACATGACCATCAAATCAGTTTTATTTCCATCTGAAATTTGATGAGCTTACTTGCAAAAACAGTAAAATTTCAAGAATCTAAATGACCTGGCGTTAAATACTGTTCTCCGGAAACAAGAAGAAAAAGAGTCTACATAAATTATTACTCCTTATCCAAGATAACTGAAAATACCGGGAGATTGCTAAAATGTAATGAGCAAAACCTTTGCTTTTTAATCATTATCTGATTCAATGAAGTAATGCTTACGCTTCGCGCATTGCAAAGACAAGTCAGGACTTTGTTGGCTTAAACTGTTTATAGCAATGCTAAATGTTCCTCCTTGAATTTTTGCCCCTTGAAATAAAGAAAAAGGTCGTTGTGGCAATTGCTGGTTCCTTGATGATAAACTTACTTCTTCGGTTTGTCGAATCGCCAGCGATCCTGAAGCGTTAGCGCTCAGAATGTTGGATATACCCCGCTGCTGTTTTTCTGAAAGTGAACTGTAATTATTGAGGCTCTGAACATTTTTATATCCAGAGACTAGCATGATATGAGTCGGAGGAACCTCTTGATTGTTCAGTTTCTGAATCATTCGCTTTCGGGCACTGTGGTAATTAAGATTTTCTGCGTGCAATCCACCTTTTTGAGCCATAGTCTTCATGAGTGAATTCAACTTGTTTATACCCGTCGGCGCTGCCTTGAACCAGGGTTTGAAGACTGTGCTAGTTTAGTGTAGTTGACGGCCAAGTAAAATGGGCTGTCGGCTGAATTCATTTGCTCTGGCCTTTTAGAGGCATAGAGATGATAGGCTTTTACAGGATCTCTGTCACTACCTGGAACAGAAAACATTTTTGGCTTCACAGCCCGAGTGTCTTTCGGTTCGGCGCCTGTTCTTGTTTTTGTTTACCCCTCGGTATATTCGAGAAATTGAACTCCATCCGCACTGGCTTTAAGCTGAACATCTCCCCGGTTGTTGGATATCCTTTTCTTCGTAAATAGCGGTCGAAGCTGGAAATAAACGATGTTAATGTTGTTGGTTCGTATTCTCCTCCGTCCTTTTTTTTCACCTCCACGATGAACGTACACAGTATTTCATCGAGCACTTTCGCTTCAATATTTTCAAGTTCTTTATGCATTTCTTTTGCTCTCAAAAACTCTTTGAGCAAGGAAGCGTCTCTGTTCGTTTTGCTCAGAGTATTTTTGTTTGCTGGCTCCTCAATAAATTCAGCTAATGGCAATTGCAGAGGAACAAATCGTGAAGCCGAAGCCATGTTTTCAAATCACAGACTTATGGCGCCGGATTGGCGGGCTCTGTTTTCTCAACCGTCTCTGAAGCCATTTGATTGCTATGCTCTGATTGGCTAAGTGATTAGACTCCGCAGACGCTGAGTGGTTATATTTTGCGCGTGTGAGAAAAGCTAAACGAGAAGGTGATTGGACGTATCACTTTTTTCACATGTGAAATATAGAAATACCAAATTCTACCTACAGCGTTTATCACCTAAAATTCTCGCTTTATACATAATAAATTATTTTATTACAAATGCTCGACGTGTGTAGCAAGGAGGAGCATGCTTGGGAAATGTGAAAAATTAGTGGAGTAAAATCACTTGTGTTACATCGAAGTCGGCAAATTTCTTGACAGAATATGACAAATTTCAACTATAAAACAAATTGCAAAGTTTTGAAAAACTGGGGAGTGTAAAGCTAATGCAAAATCGCCTGCGAGAAAGGGCGATGCAGCACTGAGCTCTCATACTATTTTGCCTGATTCTTCCTTTGCCGTCTCTCGTTTTTATCCACTCGTTGATCGTGAGAATACTAAAGTTCATACGCCGAAGTCTAGTTCCTGGAACACATGAATGCATGTACAGCCGTAACACCAAGGGAAAACAGCAAGTTCAACGGCTGAAGTCAGCAGTGATAAATTTGCCAAAATTCCTTTCACGATTTTCGTTTAGGGATACAAATGAATTTGCCACAGAAACCAAACATAGCTTGTCGAATCTATCTTTATGTGTGTTCAAAATCGCGAGATGGTTGAAACGTGCTTGCAACATTCTTGATCAAAGCCACGTTTTGATTCGTCTGGCTGTTGAGAAGGACCTCTCCCCTGTTGCACTTGTCGCAGGATTGAGGTGAATCAACTTGCAAATAACAATGACGTTCTCGATCAACTGTCGCTCGCTTTGTTGCAAACCTTGGACTTCCGTAAAAATGTCCTTAAAGCATCGTAAAGGGACTCCCCGCATGAGCACTTGAAAAGTACTTAACTGAGCAACAAGTTTTGCTTTGAAAGAAATGTGATGGTATATTTCCAGCCTGGTGAATGAACGAGAATGATGATTATTCCAGAAAGTGACGCAGGCATACTCGGAAAAAAGAAATCCGGGTGCTCCTATCAGGAGTCGAACCTAAGACCTTCCGATTACTAGTTCGGATGCTCTACCACTGAGCTACAGGAGACTCGTGGGAGCTAAGGCCATTAAACTAGGTTCATGGGACAAACATCCTGCATACTGCTACATACTTCCGAGTATGCCTGCGTCACTTTCTGGAATAATCATCATTCTCATTCATTCACCAGGCTGGAAATATACCATCACATTTCTTTCATTGTTGATGCCGTGCTGTCCACAAACAACTTTTTAGCACTGCTTTCTCTACTATTGTGGTTGCCCCAGGTTTTAAATATAGCAGAACTTAGCTTCCGTTTTTACAGGTTTCAACCCAAAAGTATCTTTTTGTATTCTGTTTTGGCCGCCATTTTGAAAAGTAAAATAATGAAAACAGACTTTTTAATGCTACATGAAGAACAAACCACCAAAGAAAGAATGTAGCTGACCAAAAGGATGAGAGCAAGGTGGCGATCGATGGCGAACGAAACAAACCGACTAAATAGGAACATTTTCCACCCAGCAATGCCTCCAATTTCTTGTTTTTCGCATTTCGAGTTTTGGATGGGAAGCTAAACGAAGGTAAACAACATTTTGTGAGGCTAGTATTAAGACGACATTAGATACGGCAACGGCAAGCGGCAATTGTGAGATATGACCACGTGACCATGTTTATCCTACGTTTGCCACTCGCTGTTTTCAGTTTCTCTGTCAAATCGAGTAGTTTTGCGTTAGCATCAAAGGCCAGAATTAGTTTGCACTATTCTCATCTTTGTACTCTTTATTTCAAGAAAACATAAACGCGAATCTCACGTTTGCAGTTCAAGTTACCGTAAACGCTATTCTTAGAGGCAGAGTTTCACCGTTCAGTGCATATGCAAGCGATGACGTAAGCGCTGTCATGCTAATTGTTTTTGGACCAATTAGAAGCGAGCACACAACACCGGCGGGATACGGCCGGCAAGTCTTACAACTTGCTGGCATAAAACTGATCGGCCAGTGTTTCAGTCACGTTTCAGAAAGAAACAAAAAGGCTGCCCATGTAAAACACATGGGGTTTTTTGTAACGCTTCGTGCAATGTCTCAAGACTTCAAAGAAATGCCAGAACCATTATTGATTTATCTTATTTCCATTTAGAATGAACTTGTGCAAACGCATACGGTTTTATTTTAGCACAATGTCCATTTCTCGCCGCAGCGAGCTTTTAGATTTAAGCGCGGTGCGAAAAGCAGAGAAGCTCCCTCACACTTACTTACTTAAGACCAAGATTTCATCAGCATTCAGTGATAAACGTACTTGAGGTCGTTCGATAGCCTGATTTATTAGATCAGTGAGAAGGCGAAGAACGAGAAATCCACAAGCTCCAAGAAGCAATGCGACATTTAGTAACAACAACACTGAGCGCCCTTCCGAGATGCAGGAATGCATTTGAGAAAACGTAGCCGTGGTGGCAAATCAAAACTGCGTTTGCCGTTTTATTCGTAATAACCATAATTTAATAGATAAATGAATACCCTACAATTGATTTTGTAGTTTGTCGCAAATCTTTTGTGTTTTTTTCTACTGCGAGCTCTTTAATAGACGACTACAACTAACTCACACAAGTTTGATCACATATTTGGTCGCTTCGCGTCTCAGTGTTGTGCAATTTTTTCCATCCAAAGCAAAACATTGATGTTTGATGCTGTTTGTCTGTCTAATTCTCCGTTTTTGACAATTGATTTCCATGTGAACAAACAGTACGATTGAAATCTAGAAAATCCTCGCGAGTGAAATCGTAATGTTTTTCATTATGAATGTCACTGAAGGTGTGAAATATTTCTTCAGCACAATCCCTCTCTTTTTACTCGTTCAAAGAATTTGATACAAAACACGGAAAAGGAAACTGTGAGGAGACTTGCCATGGGGGTACTGCCAGGGGGAATTGTCATATGTTTGGAAATCGGGTGAGTCTCTCCCCGTGTTTGATATTTAACACCTCGGTGTAATATCGCGTTTTAAAACGATTTCATCTAATTAACTTTACTTCAGTGTCAATAACCTTTAGCACCAACGTAGCTAATTGGAGGCACCGACTAGGAAAACAAAACCTCATCTTGGTTTACAACTGTTTGACAATCTGATCTTACTTTAGTCTCCTTCGCAGCCGCTCGGGCCGGAGTTACGCAACGCTCCCCGTCTCCACCTGGGACTAGTCTTCCTCTTCATTACTCAATAATACAGTCTTCAGTTTACTCTGCTTACTCATTGGTGTTTGTAAGTTTTAGAACTTTATTTTAACATTTAACTTCTTTCGACATATATCTTTGTCTTAAAACTAAAATAAATTTCGCATTTAATTTAGTTTTCTCTAATATGTAAAATCAACGATAAAATCAAACGAACGATGATGTCATGACGATTCCAAAACGTCGTTCGATTTTATCTTTGATTTTTACTTGCTTGTGTATTACCAAACCTTTATTTATAAGAATTTACATTTGTTCTAGAAATTTTGGGCACAAATCATTGTACTCTGTGTCGCTCAGTCAATTACTGAACGAACAGAGACAGGTTATTCAAGCATTCATATGTACCTCTTATTATCAGTGTGCGAGAGCCGGGCAAAGTGAGCGGACGGACCATAAATCGAGCTAGCGGAAAAAATCAGTATCTGTAACTTACACCACGGATAAAACGAGGCTAACATCTTGTTAAATCTCTTATAAATGGGAGAAAACTTAACATTTCAAGTCAAATGGTAAACTGCTCGATTTGACTGATTCACATCAAAGGAAAGAGCCAATTTCATTGGCCGTTTTACGTTTATTTGTTTATAAGGCAGCTTTCAGGGAAAATATAAGGAAAGGAAAATTAATGACTTGCAAAGACTTCTCGATCACTGACCGATGTGACCAACTTTAGAAACAGAGACGGAAAGCTTGCCAGGATAACTCCCTGAGGCCACAATTCGTGTTTGTCAGATTAGAAAATGAAGCAGCATCTGGTCCAACAACGAGGCAATCAGACGAACGAACCCAAACGAGAAAGAATATACTGAAGAAAAAATCATCTCACCAACTTGAACGTCTCACAGTTTTTGGATTTTACTTGTGCTTTGCGTTTTATACTTTTCAAGAAAATATGCTAACCAGAAAAAAGTGGGCCAAGAGTTATGGGATTTAGTCGGGCCAGACAAACTGCTAAACATCTGGTTACCACGTAGGCAAGGACGAAGTTTTGGATCAAAAAAGGTTCATCCTTAGTTTAGGCAGAGGTGAAAAGAGCCGTTCTTCCTCTTTACTTAATATTATTTACACTTTTGAGCCGAAGCCAAATGAGATGGTATTTGATCAGTCTGCAAAATAATTATGATTTAATTCTTACGGTAGGTAAGTTGCTTCCTTGTTTCAACTTTAATTAACCTTAAGTTTCTCAAGGCAGTGTCTGTCCAATACATTTAAGTCTCCGTAACGCGGAATATGTTTTTCAATGTCCTTTTTACAATTTCACGAATTTCTCTATATCGCCAACAGTAAACGAAAGGGTTTAAGGATGAATTGAGGAAAACGAGGGAAAAAGTGGCGTAATAAGCTGCCCAGAAAGAAACTCGAGAAGTGTTAGTTATCAGCAAAATTGTAGAGCACAAATATGGAAAATAACAAAAAAGAAAAACAACATAGACAAACAAAGTATTATAAGCGGACTTGCTTTCTCGGAGTTGCTCCATAGCTTGAGAATTTTGATGCTGAAATTGTCTTTGTATCTGATGCTGATGACACCTTACAACTCTGAAAATGCGAACATATGCCACAGTTACGACGAGAAGCCCAAAAACTGCAAAAATCACAACTACCATGTTATGGTTGCTAGGAACTGAAATGAATATGGAGGCAGCGACACCACTTGATAACCATAAAGATACCAAGGCTATAATAACACGTTTTAAAGTAACGAGTTCTTGATATCGCAGATGAAGATGAATAGCGAGAAGTCTATCGACAGCAATGGTGATTATATGTAGGAACGATGCGCAGCAAAGGAAAAATATAATGAACAAAAAAATGGTTAAAATTGCTGGACAGAGGAAGTCAAAGTTAAAGTTTCCATTCGCCGCCATCCTTAACAAAGAGCTAATGATAACACCTCGCATTGGTTGGGCAAGCAATCCCACAGCAAGATCGGAGAAAGCGAGACTCAGGAACAACGACTTCATATTAGCGGGTATCGTTGAGGCTTTCCATAAGCCGTGAATGACAAGCATATTTCCAACAGAAGACACGAGTGAAAATATGAACTCGAAGACGTTTAACACGAGTAGGGAGGTTCCGTGATAGTGAACAAGTTGTTCCACTTTTTCCAGATGATAAGAACAGAACAGGTCGGCCATGATGGGCTTACTTATTATCATCGATCTGTGTTTTGATTAAAATATTAGTTGGCATAATGACGCCGGCTGTAAGTCATTGATCAGTTGTTCTCTTTTCATCAGAACACGAAAAGTCGATGTCAAGCATTCATTCGTTCGTCATCGGCTCGTAGATCAGAAAAAAGTCTCAAACCGATAGCTGGCAGCTCACGGCACGAATCGAAGGTTATTTAAATGAATAAAAGGAACTCTTTGTCTCGGCGTGTTGCACTTAATATAATGTCTTGAATAGTAATTTAGTATTGTTTCCATACAGCAGCTGCTTCTTATGGCAATCACGCAATGGTTTTAGTTCCTTTAAATTCGATGCTATATTTATCATGATGTTTTAGAAGAGATACCATACGAAATACGCGTGGAAATCTTACTAGACATCATGCACCTCTTAATAAGCGCGCGGCAGATGAAATTAAAAATTACTGGCAAGGCAGGAAGGTATCCACTTAAGGTAGAAACGTTAGGTGACATGTTTAATCTTGTTTCCTTTCGTGATAGTATCCAGTAACATTACCCTTGTTAAATTTTTCAGAAAATTCTTGCAGTGTTTTAGTTAGATGCTAGTTAGTTTTAATGTCTAGGAAACCTATAAATACGTTCAAACATATTTTGATTTTACCTCAGTTACTTTAAAACTTTAAGTAAATGTGTTGATTTTTTCCTTACAGCTGATTTAGGACAGCTCCAGCGCATTATTCTCAATGCTGGCCGAGCTAATCCGCATCAGTTTTGTTTTCAGAAAGTACTGTTTTTCATATCACAATATCTGATATTGTAATATTAGAGTTTTTGGAAGAGATGCAAGGGATTATAGCTCAAATTTTCAAGTAATGGGCTATTTTGATTAAGGACTTCCTCCCTCATGAATTTGCTAATGTAGAGCATTATGCTGATTGTGGACAATGATGAGGAAATATTAACGGGGTGTTTTTTCGTTTGTGGTCTAAAGGCGAAATTTAATAATTTTTTAATCTGCAGTCGCCGTGATATATCTGGCAATCTATTATTTTATCGAAAGGAGTGACATTTGAACGCAGGAAAGTGGAAGAACAATAAAAATTAGAACCAGAAGACACGTTTAATCACCAGATCTTTGCCCGTTTGTATTACGCAATATGGCTTGAAGATGAATAATAAAAAAGACAAACAAACGGATTCCTTCTGTTGGTTAGTGATGGCCCATCACTATTGTCTATTTTGCCCCTTTCATGATTATTAACGTAGTCATGGTTTTCGTATTTATTTTCATGCCAATTCATTAATACATGCCTTTTCGTTTGCGTGAGAGTGCATTGTTTGATATTCTATTTCTGTTGTAACTGACAGCTTTAACACAGAAAACATCAAATTGTCCATTTTAAAAATTCCTTGCGTGTTTGAAATTTTCCTGTTGTTTACTGCATAGGTAGGAGATCTTGCAATTTCTGTTGCGAAAAACAACATTTGTATTGTTAGGGAGAAAACCCTTTCCTTGCCAGTTTCTTTGTTATTTTCATTTGTTTCATCTATATTTTAGGATACGAACATGATGCACTTAAATATCCATTCGTTTATTTATGTATTGATGCATTATCATTTACTGTATTTGTTTCACCTTCTATATAGCTCAACATTAACACCACAATAAATGACAGGCCTACAAGCGAATGTTGGGCATTCACCTTCAGCTTTTTTCGTCCGTTAATAGAAGAGATTCATTCATTGATTATTTCTTAAATGATCACAAGTTCGTTCTCCATCTTAAGTTTCGGTAATGCGAAACATTCTCTTCACGGTGCTTTTCACAACGTCACGAATTTCTCGATATCGCCAGCAGTAAACTATGGGGTTTAGGGACGAATTTAGGAGAATGAAAAATAATGAGGCGTGGGCAGCTGGTTGAAAAGCAACTCGAGAACCACTGGCTATCTCTAACACTATAGAGCAAAAATGTGGAAGATAACAAGCAATGAAAACAAGATAGACAAACAAAGCATTAAAGGCGGACTTCTTTTGACGCAGTAGCTCCCTGGCTTGACCATCGGCAGGTCGTTGAAGTTGGCTTTGAATCTGATTTTGGTGATATCTTACGTTTCTATAAATACGAATATATGCCACAGAAGTCAAAAGAAGTCCGAAGACTTCCACAACCGCAATTATCATTCTGCTGATGTTAGAAAGTGAAATGAAAACTGAAGCAGCGACAGCACTTGTTAACCAAAAAGACACCACGGCTGTAATGACCCGTTTTGAAGTAACAAGTTCTTGATATCGTAGGTGGAGATGAATAGCGAGAAGTCTATCGACAGCAATGGTAGATACGTTCAGCAGTGATGTGCAAGCGAGAAGAAACAAAAAGAAGTAACAAATGGATAGGACTGTCGGACAGAGAAAGTCAAAGTAATAATTTCCATTTGCTGTCATATCTAATATCAGTGCAATGAGAACACCAAAGACAAATTGCGCAATCAAACCCACTGTAAGATCTGAGAAAGCGAGACTCAGGAACAACGTCTTTAAATTAGCGGGTATCGACGAGGCTTTCCACAGAGCCCAAATAGGCAGAAGATTTTCAAGTGTCGCTAGGACTGAAAATGCCAAGTTCAAGGCACAAAACGTTGACAACAAAGTCCTGTGAAAGTGAACAAGTTGTGATAGATCTTCTAGTTTGCTTGTGCAATACTGGACGGCCATCGCAGTCTGGGTAATATCCAGGTTACCCTTTTCTTTGGCTGCTATCTTAGAAACATATCGATCCTATTTATTGAGTTTGAGGTTTTTAGACTGTCAATCACAAACTCCAGAGGGGGTGGATGGACTTATCTGATTGGTTCACTGACCAGGCACACCACCAAGGCGCGCTTGAAGCCATTGGACTAATTTGAGCGAGAGCTCAACCCATTTTATTCCAGATGTTCTGGAGAAAATAGTGTAGTTTCTGACGTAATGATTGAGCGATTGACAGGTTGATGACAAAGCTGCGTTTAAACAAAATATTAGGAAGCTGTTAGCGAATTATAAACAAGACGGTTTGAGGCCAGTCTCAGTATGTGTACGATGTGTCTGATTGGTTCACTGAACAGGCACACCACCAAGGCGCGCTTGGTGGCATGACACTAAAAACCCTTTTAAAGCAACAAGCCATTGATCTAATTTGAGCGGGGGCTCAACCCATTTTATTCCAGATGGTCTGGAGAAAATAGTGTAGTTTCTGACGTAATGATTGAGCAATTGAGAAGTTGATAACAAGGCTACCTTTAAAGAAAATAAATTAGGAAGCTGTTAGCGAATTATAAACAAAACGGTCTGAGGCCAGTCTCAGCATGTGTACGATTTCAATCTCGCATTTTATTTGAACACAATATTACACGCTGTCGGTATAATTAAGTTTCCCATTAGCTGGTATTGATAGCTTTTACATACTATCATTTTTATCAGGTCATTAGCATCATAATATCTCAATCACATGCTTTTGTAACATTTGATCAGGAGTCACGATGACCCCGAAACGTCGAGCAATAAATCTTTCCTGGTTTTTTATATGCTTTTGTGCATATGTAATAGTTGTTTTACCTTTCAAGAGGAAAAAACAGGCATAGATCTTTCAACTTACTGAAAAAATTAAGTTATTTAATTTTGGATTATTTCGGCTTATAAATTGTAGTTGAACAAACTTGTCTTACCAGCGTCACTTATCCTATGTGCTTATTTTTCTATGCATTCGCATATGTTCTTCATATATGAATTACTGAAATTTTAGCCTTAATACATATTTGATGAATCATTCTTGAAATTTGCCTGTTGTTCACTACCATCTAAATCGTCTCAATATAAATTTGAAAGATGACATGGTTTTCTAATGTTTTTGTCCAGGGGATGTGTCAAATAAGGAGAAAATCCTGGACTTTATAATAAATGCACCAAATTGGACATACAAATACATAGGAATCGTGGTGGGAATTATTAAGATTTGAGGCCATCTGAACATAGCTAGAGCCAGCCGGGAGAGGCAAAAGAAGGTAGCAGTTATTCAAAATGGCCGACGCCCAGGATATTTCTTTGATTTGAGAACATACAGCAAAAATTGCCCAAGACAATGTAAAAGCGTTGTTTCCTATGTAGCTCACAGCCTTTTATTACCACTAAAACATTCTTTTCCTAATTCAGATGCTCGATTCCTCACAAGGCCCGTAGATGATGTCAGGCCGTTACTGGAATTCCGATTCTGCCTGCTCCTAGGTAATGGAAATAAGAAAACTCAAATTTGAGAACTATCGAGTGCCACAGGAAATTAAGGAAAAATGGTGCGTGAAAAATGTTTTAACAGAAACAATCATAACATCAAGGAGATAAAAATTTTGAGCGAAAGCGGAACATTAAGAAAGAACCGTTAAATAACAGCAGTCTTTACCTGTTTCCTTTCGTGATCATATCCATGGAAATCAGCATTATAACCACAGGATCGTAAGAGGTTTCGCAGCTAGTAGCCTTGGTTGTATGAGTTTATTAACAAATATTAGGCATTCAGTGTTCTCGAATTTCACAATGTTACTTTTGAGCTTGTTCGTCAATGGATTACAAGTATCCTATCTGAACTGTGTTCTCTGTCAGTGAAAAACACTTGAAACATGGTAGCACAGGCCGGATTTATTCAGAACAACTTTTGCCGAAGTTGTTAGAGCTGTAAAGCGAAGGACTCTGCGAGTGGAATTCAAGCGACACCGCCCTCAGCACCGTGAATAACAAATGTGATGGCAAAGCTCAACCTAAGAGAAAATACATCAGAAAATTGGAAAACCTACGAGCAGCAATAGGAGAATTATTCAATTGAAGCGAATCAGGTTGCATAGCCAGAAGAATATCAAGTAGCGATCCGTATGTATAATTGCTTTCCATTCGAGTCCGAAGAAGACAAGAAGAAATTGTCCAAGATCCTGGTAAAGCTGGACGAATTCGCGATCGGTGAGATGAACGAGATCTACAAGAGATACGTCTTTAATAGCAGACGACAAGAAGGAGATGAGTCTATCGATGCATACTTGGCAGCATTACACAAGTTTGCTCAAACATGTAATTTTTTCTCAGTTTATACAAGATAGTCTAATCAGAGACAGAATCGTCCTTGGCGTGAGAAATAACCAGCCGAGAAAAATACTCCTCCAAGAAAGAAAGCTTACACCAAGGAAATTCATCGATGTCTGCTTAAACTCCAAGGCCAGTCCACCTGTCAGTTAGAGAGGTCCGATGCGATAGTTCAAGTGCACAGCAATCACGCATAAACAATTCGTGTCCATTCTGAAGAAGCCCATAGCTTGTGCACCTCAACGTCTGACGTGCAGGATGACGCCTTTACAACTGATATGACATCAAAGTCTGCTACTAACGTGGCAAGAATATAACATGTTCCTGGCCGACCTGCTTTCAAGAGCATATGCCAACAGCCCAGAATCTGAAGACCAAGAGTTCGAATTCAGTTGTTAACATGGCAGGCTGTATACTGATCTCAGATTCAAGAGGAGAAGAAATCTGACAGGAAACACAAACTGTTGAGCCACCTGCAAACTCTAATAAAAATGATCCAGAGAAAAAAATCATCAGGGTCCAGGCCTAATGGTGCAGGATGGTTTAATCTTCAGTAGTGAACGTGTGGTGATCCCGAAGAAGCCACGGGAAGCGAGAAAACAGAATGTACATGTCACAGGCAAGCGAGAGAGTGCATATTTTGGCCCGATATGTCCGCGGAGATGAAAGAGCTACGAGAATCATGCCAAGCGTGCAGGCAACTGCGCGCAACCAAAGGAGACACTGAAAAGTATGAAAGTAACAAAACAACCGTGGGGACGGATCGCGACTGAATTGTTCTTGTTCAAAGACGAAAAATTCCTTGTTACTGTACCGATGACCAAGCCGGAAAATTAATTCGCCGGATACGGGTGTCCTGACACTGTGGTCGGTGACAACTTTTTTGTCATCAGTTTTTCTCCCGGGAACCTGCGCAGTTCTCAAAGACATAAGAAATTCAAGAATCGTACCATTAGCTCTGGTGACAGCAAGTCCAATGGAAAGTTTGAAGCAGTGGTTAAAACAGACAAACGGCTACTCCGAAAATCCAAAGACATCCATTTAGCATTTTGGATCACCGGAAAGCACTCTTTGAAGGAATGTCAACTAGCTCAGGGCCCCATGAGCAGGAGGACCAAAACCCTACTTCCTGCCACCGAACCCTTGTCACGACCGCAAACCACTAATTATGTTCTCTCGCCATTAATGTAGGCTAAGTTGAATGTGTTGTTGGCCTTTTTGGCATATATGAGTTCTATAACAATCACTAAGATACTTGCTCACTAACGAAACGTTGGGAAGGTATCATTCTAAGTCTCCGCTGTGATGCGGAATATTTTCTTCACTGTACTCTTGACAATTTCACGAATTTCTCTGTATCGCCAGCAGTAAACGAGAGGATTTATAGAAGAATTGAGGAAAACGAAGAAAAATATGGCATGGTAAGCTGTCCAAGAAGAAACTTGAGAACTGTTCCTTATCAAAATCATCGTAGAGATCCAATACGGGAGATAACAAGCGATAAAAACGACATACACAAACAAAGTATTGAATGCGGACTTGATTTCCCGCATTTGTTCCAAAACTTGAACACTATTTTGCCGGTGCTGAAATTGGCTTTGTATCTGACGTTGATGGTATCGTAAAACTCTGTAGATGCGAATATATGCCACCGATGTTAGAAGAAAACCAAGAGAAAAAATAACCGCAACTAAAATGTTATTGCGGCTATCGTGAAGTGATACGAATATGGAGGCAGAGACAGCGCTTGCGATCCACAAGGACACCAAGGCTATAGTAACGCGTTTTGAAATTACAAGTTCTTGATATCGCAGGTGAAGAGATATAGCGAGAAGTCTATCGACAGCAATGGCGGTTACATTAAGGTACGATGCGCCGGCGAGAAGAAATAAAGAAAAATAACAAACAGTTAAACTTGCTGGACAGAGAAACCCAAAGTCGTAGTTTCCATTGGCTGCTGTCTTGAGCGTCACTGCGATTATTACACCACGCATGACTTGTGCAAACAATCCCACGGCAAGATCAGTGAAGGTAAGACTCAGGAAGAACGTCTTTATATTAACAGGTATCGATGAGGCTTTCCAAAGGCCGCGAAGAGCTAAAAGATTCCCAATAGTAGCCACTAAAGAAAAAGTCAAGTCTAACACGCAAAATGCCAATAGGAAACTGCCGTGAAGATAAACAAGTTGTTCGACTTCCTTCAAGAAGTAACTGCAGAACTGTTCGGCCATGGCGAGTTCAGTTGTTGATATGATCTGGGTTTTTTTTCTTAAATTAAAATTTAGTTCTGCATAATGACTCCGGCTTTTAGACACATATTTCTGTTCTCATCACGACACGATAGGCGGCTGTTTATGAATGTGCACGATCTGTTTGGAGGTCTAAAAATAGATTGCTAACCGACAACTGTTAGCCAGTATACCTCATGGCACAAAAAAGGAAACAAAGTTAAAAAAAGAAAAATGATATAAGTTTTGTTGGTGCGCTTCTTTCAAATTATAACTTTGAACATATTCTGTGTTTCCACAGCTGCTTCCCATGACAATCAGATAATATTTTATTGCTTTGTTAGTTTTGTCGTGCACTTTGCTTTTGTTTCTCTGCTAACATTATGAAAGAAATAGTTTTGTGAATCTATAAAGTAACCATACACAGTGCTGTAATAACTGTAAGCGAGTTTTTACCTTAGGAAGACGCATTAAATGACAGCAATTGTGGCTAAATGTATTTTTCCATTACTATGTAAATTTACTAGCCACTTATAAAATGTTTTTCAGCAGCAGCGCCACTCAGGACAATCACATAATGGTTTATTTGCTTTTTTCTACACTTGGCATTTATGTTTGACACTATAGTAAAGTTATGAAAAATTTCGAGAAACACAAATAATACACGTGAGTTTACAATGTAGCTACATAGGATGTCGTGTTTTAAAAGGGCGAGGAAAGATCGCACAAGACAAGAACGATTTTACTTATAAGGAGGAAGATTAAATGACAGTAGTTTCTATCTGTTTCATTTCAGTCTAAGCACTTGATCGTGACGGCCTATCTAGACACTGAAACCTTTTTGTAAGCGACATACTGGCGACAAAAACTATAAAATGAATTGTTTAGTGTAACTTACAACTTAGTGTAACTTACAACTTTTCGCCCACAACACACTAAATGTAGGATGTAATGAAACATGTTTTAAAAAACTAAGACAATCGTAGGCGTACACGATGTTGAATGACGAAAGTTGTGCACGAGATTTTTGGCATCAAGTACCAGTGCGTTCAACACCGTCTAAGTTGGCCTTAGATGTTTTGTATCTACAGGAATTAGTTGTTTGATAAGAGGTTTACTTGGTAAAGAAACTTTGAGTTAATTTCGTCTAATGTTTTTACTTTTATGCAAATTATTTCAACGATCAGTCAGAACCCCTTTCCAAGTTCTTCAATTCGATTTTGGGAAGAGCCGTATTCAATATCCCCCGAAAATATATTTTAAACGAAAAATTTTCTAGATGTTGAAAACGCTTCAAGAATTATAATCATCGAAGCTTTTCAAACATCTATAAGTTTAAGGTGTTCAAATAATGGTGTGCTTCACGAATCTACATAAATGAAACAATATAGACATAGACATATGGAAGATAAATATCCTGAGCAGTGACACATTGACTTTTTTTCCCTAACTTCCTGTTAGGGGCTGAGTATTTCTGGCAGCGGTTTCAAGTTAGCTAGATATTCTCAGTTGCTTGCGATAGCATGCACATTAATCCATTGCTGACGGCAACGTTCCCTTGGAAGCTTTGGACACCTAACTACAACATACACCTACAACATCCGTGTAGCTCACAAACCTATTACCACTTTACGACAACTACTGACGAAAGTAAAGGACAAAGACGAACCGAATCGTAGACAGGGAGCAGTTTACAAGATCAAGTGCTGCGACTGCCAGGCCACTTATATTGGTGAGACCGGCAGAAATCTAAACGTACGACTGACTGAACACAACCGAGCAACTAGAAATGGTGATATCAATAATCACATTGCTGAGCACCATTTACAAACGAACCACAGAATCGACTGGGACTCTGCCAAGTGCATTATCTACAGTTCAGATTACTATTAACGACTCACTCTGGAAAGCTGGTTTACTAACTTAGAACAAACGCTAATCAACCGTTGCCTACAACTACCTGCACTATACAAACGACTTATTGACAACGACAACGAAACAGAAATGAAAATTTATTCAGATAAACCTTGGTTAACCCCCAAGAAGCGAACGCAACAATTTTCCCTACGCAAGTGATTTTAAGGAATTGTGAGTCAATTTTGAAACGAATTTCTACGATGAATCGGTCAATAAGAATACTATTATTTCAGTTTGAAATTCGCAATCAAACCTCTAATTTTTGGTAATGTTAATTCCCAGAAGCGAGCACTCAAACATTGAGAAAGTCTGCGGCTTTAATGATGATTTGAGTCGTCCGCTTGCTCCTCGCTTTGATAAAACCACAGTCTGGTCAAACACTAACACAGACAGTAAGCAATGCCCTTGAATGTGTCCCTTCTCCAGACGCAAAACAACGCCGAAGCAGTGAATCGCGCAGTGCAAAGCGTGCTTCCCCTTGTAACCAGATCTAACGCGGTCGTGCATAAAAGGTACGCGAAAAAAAAAAATCGGGTCGAAGCCTTGCCGTACCGGCACGAGTAATACATCTATTCGGGAAAGCCTTGACTCAGGGAATTAATACAGATAGAGGCTCCTAGTCCTGGGCTACTGGTTTTAGCCTTGTTTTGTCATTTGAGTGCCGAAAGTAATTTCGCGTTTGCTTTGGTTTTGCATTACTACGCTCTGTGATTGGTTAACAAAACTCGCGCCACTTTCTCAACCAATGGGAAACCAAACCAAAACTAATCGTGTTTTGGCTACACATGTTTTCCCACGCTTGACGCCAGTTACATGTATTTGCTTCGAATTCTGATTGGCTCGTTGTGTTGTTTACATCTGTTGCGGTTGGCCAGAGTAATTACTTTGGTTTTTGTTTTACGACACTCAATTGGAAACCTCTCTATTTTGAGATGTTTTTTTTTTATTTTGCTAGTGTACATCCTTTGTGCAAACAAAACTACGTTGTAATTTTGAGGAAATTACCTTGGTTAAATAATTTTTTTCTATTCGTTTATCTGCCCACCCACCCATCTACCCACGCTCCCACCTACATACCCACTCACCCACTCACCCGCCCACACACTCAAGAACAAAGAGGTACGCTACGAGCCGCAGGCACCTTCATCCATATTACTACTACTTTGATAGCCCATCAACAGTCATGTTTTACTACTCATTATTCGGTAAAGCTGTTTCCCCACAATTTTTTAATGCTTTTTAACAATAGTAATTTTCATCTGAAATTTATTTTGTACTTCAATTCAAGTCATTCATATTTCTCTATGTTAATTACAACAGAGGTAAATTTCGCGTTCCGTTTACGTTGTCTAAAATATTGGTAGTTTGACGTGATAATTTTCAATCCCCTAACAAATTTAAGGAGCAAAACTTCCAACCTTGTGTTACTTAGCTTTTCTTATTTCATACGAAAATTGAAGATCCAGCAAACGTAGTATTGTGTACTCAAGTGGTCATATATTCATTTATATCTATTAATTAAACCAGTTCGGCTGAATAGATGAAAAGAACTGCCCATGCTCTCTACCAAATGACATTCATACTTGTGAGCTGAAACCCAATGCGATAAAACTAAATTTAACTCTCCTACGAACGAAAGTTCAAAATATAATTAAAGGGGAAAACAACAAACCAGGCTAACAAGTATTTATACCATTTCTTATTAATGGGAGATACTGATACTTCAAGTCAAATGGTGAGATGGCCAATTTGGCTGACGGGCGTCAGTGAAAAGAAAGGAGAGAATTTATTGGCTGTTTACTAGTTATTTATAACCAAAGTAGTTTTCGGTGAACATATATAATATATATACGGAAAATACTCTACCACTGACTGACATGGCAATTTAATTGTGGGAATGAATGCTAGCCATGATGAACTGGCTGACATGACAATTTATTTGTGTTCGTCAAATCGCCACATATAGTAACGTTTGATCCGACAACGAGACAACCAAGAAGCTCAAAGAAGATTTAAAAAAAACCTTTTTCACCAGCAACAACTTCCATCGTCTTCTGGGTTTCTGTGTTGCTTTCGTTTTTCATTTTTGCAAGAAAATATGGTAACGGGTTAAGTTTTGATCAGGCAAAGATAAGAGGAACTGTTCTTGCCTTTTTGGTTAATTTTATATAAGCTTTTGACACGAATCTCAATAAGGTATAATTTGACCAGTCTGCGAACTAATTGTTTAATACTTACAGTATACACATTGTTTATTTCTTTGAACTAAAATTAACTTTAAGTGTTTCTCAAGGCAATGTCCATTACATTTAAGTCTCCGTAACACAGAAAAAGTTTTTTCAATGTCCTTTTAACAATTTGACGAATTTCTCTATATCGCCAACAGTAAACGAGAGGGTTTAACGACGAATTGAGGAAAACGAAGGAAAAAGTGGCGTAATAGGCTGCCCAGAAAGAAACTCGAGATTTGTTATTTATCAACAAAATTGTAGAGCACAAATATGGAAAATAACAAGTGAAGAAAACAACATAGGCAAACAAAGCATTGTAGGCGGACTTGTTTTCTCGGAATTGCTCCATTGCTTGAGAATGTTGGTGCTGAAATTGGCTTTTTATCTGATGCTGATGGTATCGTAGAACCCAGTAAATCCGGATGTATGCCAAAGTCATGATAAGTAGTCCAACAGCTACAAGAATCACAACAACCATGTTATAGTTACTAGGAAGTGAAATGAATATGTAGGCAGCGACACCACTTGATAACCATAAAGATACCAAGGCTATAATAATGCGTTTTGAAGTAACGAGTTCTTGATATCGCAGATGGAGATGAATAGCGAGAAGTCTATCAACAGCAATGGTGATTATATGTAGGCACGAAGCGCAACAAAGGAGAAATATAATGAAGAAACAAATGGTTAAAATTGCTGGACAGAGGAAGTCAAAGTTAAAGTTTCCATTCGCCGCCATCCTTAACAACGAGTTAATGATAACACCTCGCATTGGTTGGACAAGCAATCCCACAGCAAGATCGGAGAAAGCGAGACTCAGGAACAACGACTTCACATAGCGGGTATCGATGAGGCTTTCCAAATGGCGTGAATTATAAGTTTATAGTTTGCATAATAAGACCGGCTGTTAGCCACGTATCGTTCCAATTTCAATCACCACGCGATAAATTTATTCATCATTCATCCTCTCTTGTTATGTCTAAAGTAGATTCGGCCCACTGATAGCTGTTAGCCCACGGCAAAATTCGAAGGATACTCTCATAAAAACATGTGAAAAGGAAATTATTTTTTTGTTTTGGCGCCTTTAACTTAAAACATTTTAGTATTGTACATTATTGCAATAATTTATTGCTTTATAGGATAGTCAAATGGAGATTTGGAATAAATGAAATAACGGAAAAGGCTTTGTTATACACTTTGTTTCACACTTTGCTTTCATTTTGTGATGACGTTATGAAAGAAATACTAAGAAACGTACCAAATATGCGCGTGGATCTGTCCAGACGGCATTTTCTGGTAGTAAGCACCGGTGATAACCTTTTAATAAACCTGCGACATTGAGATAGAAGAAATTAATGGCAAGGCAGGAGAGATCTTGCTTCCACGACAAAAATGAAATGTGTGTGTTGATTGCAGCCTTTGCAGTAGCATCCAGGGTGATGGGAATGATTAACACAGATGCATTGCGGATACTATGAGTTACATTTGGCAACATCCCCTCTTCTTTAAGAAAACGAAAATAACAGGATTTTACTTAGCATAAGAAATTATTAACGGTAACTGCATGCCTCACTAAAATGTTCACTTTACAAATGATAACAATTTGAATCTAAAAAAGGGACTCTAGAAACCAAGGGAATTATAGAGCCCTACAAATCCTAAGCATACCTAGCAAGCTCCTTGAAAGCACTGTGTGGGGAACAGTGACCACTTTATCAAGCAAAAGAGGTTCTCCTATGAGACGCAGTGGAGCTTTGTACAAGGGAAATCGACAGAACGCATGCTCACATACCTGACTGAGACCTGGAAAAGGGAACTGGACAATACAGGAACGTAATCAGAGTGGTGTATATTGATTTTAAAACGGCTTTTGACTGTGTATCACACAGCTCTTGGTCTTAAGCTGCAAGCCATGGGCCTCGGTGGCCCCGCACTAAACTGGCTAAGAAACTATATTGAAGGAAGGAAACAACTCGCGCTTGTCCATGGACCCACATCAGAACTAAATACAGTGAACTGTGGAATCCCACAGGGTTCCCTATTGTGCCTCAGACTTTTCTTATACTATGTGAATGATGTCCCTAACGTAATAAGCGAAGGTGAACTAACCCTTTGTCCAGATGACACTACACATTTCTACATTGGCCTCTCTGTAGATAAATAAAGTTTGCAATGTACCTAACCGCATACTACTAGATGTCGATAAGGCAGGTTTCGAAATAAAACTATGGACTTTGTTGACCGCGGCTGCTGCTTGTGTGTTATTTAGATTCTAAGTTGTCTTGGCGACCCCGAGTTGATTGATTTGCAAAACCTTTAGCAAGATAGTGAAACATCTGAAGGGGATTAGACTCTTGGCTGAGAAAGTCCTTGAGGCTATATATTTCTGTAGCATTGTCCCTAAATGCTCCCCTATTTTACTACGGTACCTTGAACGGATTCATCTAAGGGCAGCTAGAATTATATATAACTTTCCAGATAACGTGAGTAGCGCGGAAATTTTGGGAAAGGCACATTAAATGGCTAAGTAAGGAGCAACCCGAATGAGCCCATTAGCCCCCGCTGGGACTCGTGACTGAGAGTCTTAACACCTCAGGCTGTCCAGTATAGAAAACCCGCATTGTATGATCTACCGCAACTTTTTCACTTTTACAGGACTTTGGTGTCGACGATTGTGCTTTGAACTTGATTTTCAAACCTGATCAGCTTGATTTCCTCGGGCTGCTGAAATTCCAATTTCTGCCTCACATTTAACTACCCGCGTACATTTTTTCGCGAGGTTAATAAAATTGCCGGGCCGAGCCGGCCCGAGCGGAGCTAAGCCGCGCAAATTCGAGCGAAAAATATATTTATACTGTATATATATGTATGTATGTAGATTAGTGTAAGCAAGTTTCGACTTGAAGACAAACTTCTAACTGTTCCGGCTTTTAATTCACGACATTTCGGCCTTCGGCCTTCTTCAGATGGAACACTGGATAAAATTTAAAAACTAAAAAACTAAAAATCTAAAACTAAAAAGTTTTTAGTTTTTAAATTTTATCCAGTGTTCCATCTGAAGAAGGCCGAAGGGCGAAACGTCGTGAATTAAAAGCCGGAACAGTTAGAAGTTTGTCTTCAAGTCGAAACTTGCTTACACTAATCTACAATCTAACTTGAGACACGGTATCCTTACGGATCCTTCTACTGGGAGTCTTCGTTTGGCGAACCATCTTTATACTGCTTTTATATGTATGTATGTATATATATTTCGTTGAAGATGTCCGCAATGTTGCCTAGCAACAGTGAAAAACAAAGTACGAATGACATCAGACACAAGGAAGGTTGCCAGGCGGCAGCAGGTTGGCAGACAGGCTGGCGTCAACAGTTTGCTGGAGCAAAATTTGCCCGATCAAATTTCAACTGCAATGTTCATCAATATTCACTGGATACAGAACTATCTCTGCAGAATCTTTTCCCTTTCTTCCAGAAATCTTTTTTGTGAAAGATTGCATTGAAGAAATTACACGTTTTGTGGCCGCGGTAAAATAATTTTCCGTGGGAAATAAATTCATGGAACATGACAGCGCTGCACGCCTGTTGTACATTTCGTCGCGTCAGAAATAGATTTCAACCGCAGACTAGCCTGTGGAATTACGGAAAGACCATGCTCATCAAAATAGTTGCTATGTTCAGAAACCTTTTAATCTCCTCATTTGATGCTACAATACGAGTAAAGAGGACTTTCCACCCAGCCCCAGCTTCGCGAGGTTTTGCGAGTCACGTATTTCTAGTTTACCTTTAGATAATAAAAAATGAATAAAATGCTCGTAGCTGTTATGTGCAGCCACATTTATGAGTTCTGCGCGGAACAACGCGAACAACGAAGTTGCAATTTCAGCAAGCGCTATTATTTTAATCGCCCCAAAGCATGATTTTGAAAGTACTTTTTGTTTTGCGTAGATTCCAAATGTACATTTGTTTACAGATCAGAAAGGCTGTTGCATGGATAGTCGAATACAGCAGCAGATGGCTCAAGAGGCACAATTAATCTATTCATGAGACTTGCAGGAGTAATTTCATGACACGATGAAAGATAAAAGTAAATAAAAATATGTCGTATTTAGAAAAACAGTTTCTGTTTTACCAAAATGAACATAATTTAAAATGCTAATTTAAATATGGAAAGAACTGTTTGTCACAACCAGTAACAGCAGCTGGAATGCCAGGGTTATCGCCCGCAAATATTCCTCGACTGAAAAGTTAAGATCTTGTTATTCAACTTCACCATGGCTTCCCAGTTCTGCAACCGTAGGTTGAGTAGACTTGCACAGCTTGTTTCAGATCATTATGAAACTTTCATGTTTGCCTTTTCTCTATCGAACATGGTGTTCTCTCTCTTGGCAGTAACAGGAAATCTTCTAGCTATTCGCGCCTTATGGAAAGCTTCATCAATACCCACCAATCTAAAAAAGTCCTTCCTGAGTCTCGCTTTTTCTGATCTTGCTGTGGAATTACTTCCTCAGCTTATGTTAGGTGTTACAATTGCGGGGATGTTAAAGATGGCAGCGAATGGAAATTACAACTTTGACTTCCTCTGTCCAAATATTTTAAATGTGGGTTATTTCTCTTTTTTTCTCCTCACATGCGCATCGTTCTCAAACGTATCCGCCATTGCTGTCGATAGACTCCTCGCGGTATCTCTTCATCTACGCTATCAAGAACTTGTCACTTCCAATGAACGTGTCAATGTTGCTTTGGTGACTTTATGGTTAACAAGTGGTGTCGCTGCAACCATATTCATCTCACTTCCTCAAAGCAACAGCATAGTAATAGCCATTGTCGAAATTGTTGGACTTCTGTTAACAACTGTGGCATATTTTCGTATTTACAAAGTTGTAAGATATCATCGAAATCAAATACAAAGCCAAGCTGAGCAATCAAACGTACAAGCAATAGAGCTAGTCCGGGAAAAGAAGTCCGCTTTTAATACCTTGTTTGTGTATGTTGTTTTCCTAGCAAGTTATCTTCCAAACTTGTGCTCACAAATGTTCTTGTTAACTGAGCGTTTGCAAATTTCTTTTTTATTAGCTGAGCATGTGACATTGCTCTTAGGTCTTTTAAATTCCTCATTAAACCCAGTTGTTTACTGTTGGCGATATCGCAAACTTCGTCAAATAATGCAACGCTTACTCAAGAAAATATTTCGCATCAACTAAGCAAGTTGCAACGTGAAATGCGTCTTTACTTGCCCTCGTGAACTGTTCAGGAATAGTCAAAGATAATTATAGTGGTCGCGCTCAGTGGTTAGATGTTCAGTAAAATTTGACGACGGATATGGAGATGACAAAACAATGAAGAACGTGGACTAAATGATGTCTTTCACCATATTACACTTTTATTCATGTTAACTTGTAGTACCTGATAACCAGTTCTGTAACAACATTGAAATGATATCATAAAGTTTTCTACAATGAATTCTTTGAACTCTGTTTAAAACGGTTACGGATAAAAATAAACAAATAAATAAATAATAATAATAATAATAATAATAATAATAATAATAATAATAATAATAATAATAATAATAATAATAATAATAATAATAATAATAATAATAATAATGATGATGTGTGGAGAGGAAGCTTGAGAAGTAAGTACGTGGACTATAATGGCAGGGAAAGTTGCTGACCGAGAGGAAGTCTGATTTACAGCTGTGCAAGAATGAGTGTTTCAGTTGGCTGAATAAATGGAGATCATGCCCCTCGCACACCATTGCCGGTGTATTTGAACTGTACGAGCAACTGTTGCCCACAAAGCTATACTCTAGTAAGAAGACACACACGAGTTGTCCCGGGGATGTGAAGTGTAGGCTATGTGGTCATGTCCAAGAAAGTGTCCCGCACATTCTGGCCGGGTGTTCTGCACTAGCTCAGAACAAGTATTTGCTCAGACATAACATGGCTTTAAAAGTCCTGTTCTACAAGCTCCTAGTCTACGTGACCAGGATCTTCTTGAGAAAGTACCACCGTGGTACTCGTCAGTGATGCCAAAGCCGGTGTACAAGTCAGAACAAGTGGAAGCGTGGTGGGATGTACCTGTGTATGCAGATCATTAGGAGGTGCGAGCCAACCGGGTCGATGCGAGGGTTGTGAATCATGAGAGCAAGAAAGTCACGACCATAGAAATGCGTTGTCCATGGATTAGTAATCGAGAGAAGAAGAGCTAGGAAAAAATTATGAAGTATGGTCCCTTGAGGTGGGAACTGAAGAAGCAATATAAAGGATACGAGGTGCACCAGTATGATATTATTATGGATGTGCTAGGCGGCTGGTCGAAAGAAACAGAGATAAGTGTGCGATTAGTGGTTGGGCGAAAGACTACTCAAGTCTTAGAGAGAATGCAGAAGGCGGTTTTATCGGCGACGCTGAACATTGCAAGAACTTTCAAAGTAGTAACACGATAATGTTATATTATACCAAGATTGATAGACCAGCCATGAATAGTTATTTGTATGAGTTTTAGACTTTCAGACATTTAGACTATGACTTTTATATATGTATATATATTTTATTGATTCATTCACGCGCTATTTTAATTTTCGCTTGGCTCGCAGGTTACGCTATGCGCCCTGTGTTGCTTACTGTGCATACAGATAGTTTTACTGCATTATTATTATCATCATCATCATCATCATCATCATCATCATCATCATCATAATAATAATAATAACAATAAGAATAATAAATCCGCCGACTCCGTGCGCAGACAACTAAGCGATCTTGGAAAGACAATCGATCGTTTACTACAACCAGTGTTTACAAGTAGGAAAATCTTGGAAGATTTAAAAGTCACGGAAACGAAGCCCTCACTGGTAAACCAACAAGGCGTTGTGTATGAATTTAAATGCAATTCGTGTGATGAGTTATATAGGCTACACGAGCCGTCACCTTCACCGTCGCATTGAGGAGCACAAATATTCCGCCATCGTCAGCTCAAGGCTTTGTCACTGAGGTAAGAATAAATTTGTTTAAAAATAATCCTTTAAAATAATTGTGCTATAGTTGGTAGGACCGATATAGGCCTGTAGTTGTTGGGTTCAAAGCTTTCACCAGATTTCACCTGAAACGATAGAAAGATTGAAAATGTCTGTCAACGTCTTATGTATGAATGGAACAGCTTTTTTTAATATCCTATGTCAGATTCCATCCTGACCGGTTGCTTTGGATATTTTCACTGTGTTCAGCAACTCCAGTACTATAGCAAGCTTAACCTCCTTAAGCGTGAAAGACGATTTAATTTTGGTCTGGTAATCTTCGGGTGCTATGTTGTTTGCGCCAGAGAGAAATTCAGAAGCAAGTTTTGAACCAATTGCTGTGAAGTAGGTGTTCAAAGAATTTGTGACGTCCCTTGGTTCAGTCAAGTTAAGATCAGAGTCGGTCTTCAATTCAATTATTTTGGTGCTGCCGGTCTCCTTACCTTCAATTGTTTAATAATTTTCCAAGTAGCCCTTTGGTTACCAGATGCTTCAGTTATCTGTCTCTGATAAAAATGCTTTTTCTTCAACTTTATTTCTTTATTCACCAGGTTTCTGTGAGTCCTATAGCCTTTCCAGTCCTCCGAAGTTCCACGTTTAGTTGCTTTCCTTTTAAGCCAATCCCGCTTAAACACTGGCTGCTTTAGTTCAGTATTTAGCCACGGTGAAGGCCTACTTCGTACTTTTTTGGTCCGAAGTGGGGAGTGTTTATCAATGACATTTAGAAACGCTGTCCATTTTGTCCTGGCATGGCAGGTGTCATTAAATAACTATATATAGCCGATTCATATGAGACCTGCCAAGTAATGAAACTGCAAAACATCCAAGAACCACTTAGACAACGAAACAATCTGGTTTTAGGGCACAGCACTCGACAACTACTGCTCTTTTAAATTTATCGCGGGATGGTAAACGGGGTGCTTTTTCTGTATTAAAAAAAGCCTTTGATACCGTGGACCACATTATTCTGCTGAGAAAACTAAACGCTATGGAGTAGAAGATAGGGCACTTGCGTGGTTCAGATCGTATTAAGAGGATAGACAACAAGTGTGTACGTAAATGGGGTCACCTCGTCGATGGCGAATATAACATGCGGAGTTCCACAAGGCTCCATTTTGGGACTGCTACTCTTTCTTGTATACGTTAACGACTTTCCAAAGTCTGTAGATTACAAACTTTCTCAGGCTGCAGTTTAGCGGCATTACAGGATGAAATGTCCAAAGATCTAAAGGGAATTACGTCATGGTTTTGCTAATAAGCTTGTATTAAATGTTTTGAAAACAGACTTTATGTTTATAGGATCAAGACAGAGAGTGGCGGCGTGCGAAGGAAATGTGACTGACTGCGTTTGAATGATGCAGTGTTGCAACAGGTGAATTCCCTGAAATGCCTTGGTGTAAATGTTGACAGAAATTTAACTTGGGATTTTCATATTCCTGGTATTAGGAAAAAAGTAACTCGCAACGTAGGTATTCTAAAAAAGGTTAGACCTGTCTTAAACAGGCTTAAGTTAATTGATATTTATAGGTCATTAATTGAACCCTACTGTACCTATTGTCGTATTGTTTGGGACCCTATAGGTGGACCCAAATTAAAAGTCTAAGTAAAAACCGTGTAGCACAGATTATTGCTGGTGCCTTATATTTCACACGATCAAACGATGTTCTTGATTAAGATCGGTTGGCCTAAAAATAGCCTGCGAACGGAAAAGCGACGGCCGGAAATACGTGTGTGTTCAAAAGCTAGCCTCAAAATAAAACAATTTAAGAATTAATAGCTAACGTAACTGGACACCAATTCTACACTCCTTCGTACAAAGCAATGAAAACCGTTTTTTGAGACATACAATTAAAAATCGATTTTTATATTACAAACGTTTTTCTCCAGAGGCCCTAGCGGAAAAAATGTGCTAAAACACTATCCTCTGCTTCGATTCATTACACCAGAAATGTAAGTCCAACAAAACTGAAATGAGTCAACAAAACTTAAGTCTACTTGCCCTGACCAGTAAAAGTTAGTCACTTTACGTATTGACGAACGAAACGATAGACGTGAACTCCGTCGCTTCTTAAAGACGTGACTGGCATCTTGATTAAGGACGGTGTTGCGAACTGCAATTGTCTGCCAAAATGGGGTGTGGTCGTCGGGCCTCTAAACTGAAGAAAAGTTTTCTAGGAACATTTTGTACACCTCATTTCTAAAATTTGAGGCGAGTATAGTTTATGTTATGTTGTTCTCCATGTTTCCCAAAGAAATGGGTTTCTTTTTGCAATTAATGTTTACTTTAAAAGAAGTGTAGTTTTCTAAGTCAGTACCTTCATGTGTAGCATATTCTTATCACTTATTGCTATTGCCTTTGATTTCACTGTAAACCACAAAGTTCGTCGCGGAACAGAATGCAAGTGTCCATTTTCAGTCTTTGATATTATTTTAGAGTGGTGAGGGGAGGATGTGCGGATAGTTACATCAGTCGATAGAGACGCTAATCTCAAGGGGTGGCGTCGTGTCCGTGTCATTTAGTGTTTACAATATGGCAAGCCTTAGTGACTACCACGTTAGGGAACGCGAGTGGCTACTAGTGTATTTAATAACCTATAGTAAAGCAGAGCTAGAGAAAATACCAACAAGAGAAGCCTTTTCCAAAGTACGTCTGACGCGCCAATTGTGGGCAATTTGCCACTCAAACACCGCAATGATGAATGTCCGTTTGCAATATAATTTTTCCATTTCTGCCAACAAATTCCCCCAGCGGAGAAACTACAATTAGTACCTTGTGGACATTGCTTTGCTCAACTGATTTCCCAGCACTGTAATTGACTTCCTGACAACCGCAACATTACCAACTTGATCTCCTTATCGCTAACATCAATACTCCACCGCCGGGAACAACATTACTTCATTTTTGTTTTATTAAAATAGGGTATTTAAATATTGCCAAAACTAAAGTAAACACATTTCCTAAATCTACTTTAGCTAGTGAACATTGTAGTGTTCCAATCTGTAAAATCATCGCTCTTTTAAGGGTGAAATGGGACATTACTCCATAAATGTGCATTAAATTAAATTGCTTTGAGGTATTTGTTATTCAAAAAGACAAACGTTTGTGGAGTATTGTTGTGAATGTCGGTAACGGCAGGGTGATTTGACAAATTAATTACATGTATGAAGAATTCAATGACAAATCAACACATTTGCATGGAAATTGTAACAAAAAGAGAGCAAGCTTGCCGTATTTTTAAGCATTTTCCTATGGAGTAATGTTGCTGTCGTTTGTTTACATCTCTCAAAAATAATTGTGATTGACAGGTGACGCTATAAAAAGCGGACTAATTCAAGTAACAGTTTGTCATCGTTCCCTTAGGAAAACCCACTTTAACCTTATAGTTAAAGTAGGAGAGCTATAATTTTCGTTTCATGTTTGATCAGTATCATAACGTTCAGTACTAAGACTAACAAAGTGCAATAGGTTGGCGGATAAGGCATAGCATAACGCTATTACTTGTTAGCCCGTATTGGAAGGATACTAAAGGCACAAAGTTCAATGATCTATAAAAGCGAAAGCAATAGAAAGCATGTTTCATGCATAAAAGAATTGTTTTAGGCCCATCACTATATTTAATAATTGAAACAACACCTTGAACGTTTATAAAACCGAATTTGTCTGGCTTGTCACGCTCATATCTTGTCACACTATCATCAACCAACAATTATATGTTTTATGCATTTCGTAAAATTAATGTTTATTAATCTAAGATAAAGGCAATAAATGGGAAACTATTTGCACATATGTAAAACATAACCTCAACTGTCGATCTTAAAAGCTTCAGATGTTATAGCGACAAACAGAACTTGTTTCATTTTCATACAATCATCGAAAAAATTCTTGGGAAGATTCCAAAGTTCTACTTCGATTCGACCGTCCTCCCCTCCCCTGTTTCCATGTTGAGCTTCAAAAGTGAATCTTTACGAGTATATGAATTGTGGGGAATCCAACTTTGAACAGGGGGGCAGGGGGGAGGGGGAACCGACAAACAAAGGTCTCAACATACGAAAGTAATAAATGTGCCGATGTCTTTATTTCATACCCACTTTCTGTTGCCTTGTTGAATAACCTTCCCAAAACATTTTTTCGATGATTGTGCATGCGTCTGATTTGACCGGCTGTTGTCTGAGTAATGACGAACATTTTTCAGTTGCAGCAAAATTCGTCCGCTAAAAGTCTCTTGTTGACCAGTTTATGACACAAAGCATCATATAAAACCTGGTAAGTTGCAGCGGGGCCTTCTCTCTCTCTCCAGTGCAATAGCATTTTGTATGCTTTCTCAGAATACCCTTCATTTTCTTTGTGAAATGCAGTCAGCTTTGCTTCATGAAACTTTAGGCGTCGTCCGAGGGGCGTCCACGCCTCAGCAATTTTCACGGACAACTCTTCTAGCTCTTCTTCCGAGGGAATCCCATCTTTAACTGTAGTGTGTAACAAAGTACATGATTCATGTTTTAGAAATCAAGAAGTTATTACCACAGGAATAATTATCGGGTGCTAACGTCTTTCATTCTGGCGTCACCTTCAAAGTGAAAATTATTTTACACACATGTATTTCGTCAATAAAAAAATATATTACCTGAACAACTTGCTGTCCTGGCGGCTGTAACGGGCGGTTGATCCAATACGGGCCCCTCAAATCCACCACTGGGTGGTTCCTCTCTTTTGCTACCTATAACAACGTTGACCAGATTCAAATTATATTCACATCATTTACAATAGTACTTTTCTATCTGTTATAAACTTCAACAATGTCATAAAAACACGAAACACTGACTGATCTTATCAACAAATCACCTAACACAGCAAAGACGCTTAGATTATTGACACTTTTATTTCCATCAATGTTGCAACTTTAGCAAAGACGTCCTGTTTCTGTATTATCTTCGAAAAAGAACGTAGGTTTCCTAAAACTTTAACCATAAGGGTGTGATATCCGTTCGTGAAAATTCAAAATATAGACAAACTCTCTCTGGATGTTAGGAAAAAAAAACTCTAGAAGTTCATATATATATCAAGAATCTTTAGTGATAAGGATAGTGGCTTAGATTCCTCTCTGTATTTAGCAAACATCATGATTCTTACTACCTGTTTTGGATCATAAACATTGACTGAAGCCTGGATTGATAAGTGCTTGTCCAAATGATATTACAACTGATGTTAAGTACGGGTACGCCATAGTGTTATAAATTAAATCGTTGAGTTTTGAAAGATAAATAATGCCTTACCTTATACCCATTATTCCTACTGTTTTTTTTTTAATTTTTGTTACAACTTGGTCAGCGAGATAGAGTTTTACAAGAGAGGATGAAGGTAAGAGAGGTAATCCCCCAAATCCCCCATATAGCCCCATTCCCATCGTAATCCCTCTGAAGTTAATTTTAGATCTCCCGCGAGATCCAGTGTCCCAAGAGGGTTAAGTGATAGTCAATCATATATCCTGAATTTAACTCACGTGGAGAGCTGAGCCGATTCCCCTGCAATGTTACGCGTGTTTCGCGAAGTTATCTTTAAAAAAATGGCGAAACATGCAATGGGAAGCGGTACCTGCATATGTTTTGTGAACGAATGCGAGTTTACAATGGCTGTATTAGGACAACGCAGATTGGAAAAGAATCGCTCCGGCAGGATATGTTTTAGAGCTCAGCTGTTCGGAAGTTATGGAAGAATATTACAATAATTAGCTGGCGAAAATTGAAAACATGATTGAACAGACAAATACAAACATCACAACCTAGGCGCTTCATTAAAATTGTATTAACGATTTAATCCGGAGGTCGTGGGTTTGATTTCCGCCGAGGTCGGAGATTTTCCTTCTTTGCCTCGTGAGATCTCCCATTTCCTTAATTAATACTAGAGGAAACGCTCATCGGGAAATTCGTGGGTTCCCTTAAGCACTTTAACACACACTGCAAAGTAAATTTTCTGATCCACCATTTGTGGCCTTAGTGCTAAGTGGCACAACATTCATTCGTTTTTAAGAGTTTGTTGTAAGAAGTCTCATTGTTTCACCTCAGAGTAAAACCTCTTTTGACACCGGGTGGGTGACACGAGGTATAGTATGTGTATAGTAAGGTTTCAGTCGGCTTATAGTGAGTCTTTATGTCCAGGATACATCTATTTTGTCAAATCTATCTCCTCTCACCACTGACTAAAAACCACTGCTGCCGAGGAAAATTCTAAGTTAAGATTCGAACCATTGCACTCGTAGATGTCAAGTCGGATGAGCAAGAGCCGAGAAAAACTCATCCCACGTGGAGTCAATCTGGGCTACCTCTTCATCCGTCGCCATGTTTAAGCTACGAAACAAGGCCTAAGTTTACCACGTGAATGAGAATATTGTTTATCGAATGAAAATATATTTTATCGGACGAAAATATATTTCATTAAATAAACATACTGGTTTTCAACCCCAAAAGATATTTCAACACCCATTGACCAACAAACCAAAGCCGAATAAACACTTGTTTACTAAGGTTTTATGTGTCAGTGAGACAAACAATTGGAGAACTCTGCAAAGTTTCTTCAATTAAATCCATCCGAGCGGCCAGTGATAGATTTTTGAAGCAAGCCGTTGTCTATCGTTGGTGATTATGAAATCAAGAGGGCAAATGATACGCTCAATGCAGTCGTCAAAAAACTGAGGAAAGAGTGAAAAGTTGGCGTAGTTATCCAAAAAACTCCCTTCACAAGAGAACAATTACAAACACTTTTTGAAAGTGGTCAATAGGGAGATGCAGATACGAAAGATTCTAAACAATAACAGCGAACAGCGTGGTTTTACACATACCTGTATTTCGGGGGGAGAGGAAGAGAAAACCAACCCAGTTTCACTTCAAAGATGTTTATTCTTCGCCAAACACCCCAGGGTAGACGATATTTTTATTTTGAGCACGAAGAGATTTTCCGGGGGCGGTTGTGTCAACAAAAAAACCATCAAGGTGGCATAAACGACAACACAGAAGACAGCAAAATGTTTGAGGTGCGTGCTTCGTACTGTACCGGCTACTGCACGCCGGATGTCCAGTGATATTTCTGATCAGCAAATTAACTTGAGGAAAAGAAGCACCAGCTACAGTATAAACTTACTAGTCAGCCCTTTCCGAACACGTTTATCAACTGCACAGTGAACTTAGTTGACAACAACTACTTCCGATGAATCCTAAGTGGTCCATTTCACTATTCAGCCGATTGTACTTTGCTGTCCAGATTTGAAAATGAAGAGGACTTTAAAATTGAGCTTTGTTTGAACTTAACATCATTTTTCTTCTGCGGTTTGCAAGTTTCTGAGACTTCGCAATGTATGGCGAGGTCACTGTTTAGATTTGTTTTCAGATGAACGAACTTTGCAAATGCACCACTTTATCAGAACTTGCACTAATTAGCATGCATCATTGCACAAGTAAATGAAACTTTGATCACAGATTAATTAGATAGATAGATAGAGCTTTGGTTGAACTTAACATCATTTTTCTTCTGCGGTTTGCACGTTTCTGAGACTGCGCAATGTATGGCGAGGTCACTGTTTAGATTTGTTTTCAGATGAACGAACTTTGCAAATGCACCACTTTATCAGAACTTGCACTAATTAGCATGCATCATTGCACGAGTGAATGAAACTTTATGAAATAAAAAGTATTTGTTTTCTTTGATAGATTGATCACTTGAGCTTTGTTTGATCTTAACATCATTTTTCTTCTGCGGTTTGCACGTTTCTGAGACTGCGCAATGTATGGCGAGGTCACTTTGTAGATTTGTTTTCAGATGAATGAACTTTGCAATGCACCACTTTATCAGAACTTGCACTAATTAGCATGCATCATTGCACAAGTGAATGAAACTTTATGAAATAAAAAATATTTGTTTCGTTTGATAGATTGATCACTGTCGTATGTTAAAACAATTAGACCTACTCGCTCTCGGTTTCTATCGCCTTTGATAGTTGGCCCCGGGCTTCGCCCCTCGGCAACTATCAAACGACAGAAACTTCGAGCTTGCCGTCTAATTCTTAAATAGACGGCACCTGCCGTAGCCAAGCAGATTGTGCGTTTACAAGACATTCACTCACTGGGGTATGCTAAACATAAATACACAGCAACTCACCGGACTGTATTCTATAAGAGACGTCTCTGCGAAGTGCCTATAAAATATATAAGATTAAAATCTCCTACAACTTTAAATACAATTACATATAATCTGTTTATGTTGTCCTTCAGCAGCATGGCTAAGAATATATAAAACTGTTCTATTGAGGCCTTAAACTGCCGTTCAAAAGTAAAAACTAAAATCCAAGCTTTCGCCGATCGACGGCATCATCAGGGATCATCATAACCATCCCTGATGATGTCGTTGATCGGCGAAAGCTTGGTTTTAGTTTTTACTTTTGAACAGCAGTTTAAGGCCTCAATAGAACAGTTTTATATACAATTACATGTAATCAGCGATTAAAATAGACACTGAACGATTATTTAACAAAACTATGAACATAAAACTCACGATACCATGAAGAAATACATAAACTAGTTTTCCCCATAGAGTTAACAAAGGTATGTATTGCTTTTTAAAGTACATGAACAGCTATATTCGTGTTTTTTATATTTATTAAAAAAAAAAACACTGATTCACAAGAAAACAGAAAAGCCATTATCAACTAAAACAACTTCAGCAGTTACATCGATAAACCTGAAAACTTTCAGGTTTGAATAGGATTCTAACCCCTCATCTTAATTCGTCGGTACAATAGACTATTTATATTAACTAAATTTCAGCGAGGTTGTTGGTTTGATTTTGACATTTAGGGACTAGGCGTAGATCTGGCGTTACACAATTTGTGCCCTGGTATTCCTTAACAAGTGCAGGCCCATTTTACCAAACAGCGGCTTGTAAAGGAGCCTGATTTGGTATGCTATCAGTCCCAGAGATTCAAATGACAATGGTGTGGAGGTTATATTAGCGTACCATAGAAAAAGAAGCTAAAACAACATTTTGCAGAAGGTACAACAACATGGCGTGAAGGTGGTAAGCTTGTTCATACTGTCTACAGTTTATTTCAGGAATTGAGTCACATTGTTAACATTACATACCCCAAAGGTCTGTGTAGGAGCAGTCTGTTAAAAACTGGAACACTGACCTGAATCCAAGTCTGAGGTATGCGCAAGTCTGGCCGCCCTTTGGCATCTTTACAGCAGAATGGCCAGCTGTCTACGGGAACGTAGTGGGCACAGTCGTTGTGAGAACACCCCAGTTCCTGATGCCAGAAACACTTTCTTGTCTTTTCGCGACACAATTTACATTGACCACGAAGTTCCCAGGAAACTGCACGCAGCCAATGACACTCTTCCGTCAGTTTCTTCAAGCTATTCCTTAAAACTCTAAAAGGAAAAAATTTGGCATGCAATATTGCTGACCTGTCTGAAATCATCAATATTGATTATGCTTATTATTGGAATAGTACAAGTGGGAGATGAAAGAGATGAAAATCCAAGATGGAAATATAAAACATCAACACATCAACTAAACATAAATAAAAAGAAAAGAAAAGATTACCACAACCGTGTGGGTATACATGCTGTATTTTTTGAAACATTGACGGCATTGAACATTTGATGTTGCATTCAAATTTTCACTTTCTCATTTTACTAATAAAGGGTTTCAAAAGACGTCCTAGGGTTAAAATGAATCAACCTCTTAAAAAAGATTTCCTAGGTAATATCACAGACAAACCATTATCTATAGTTTGCAAGAGTTAAACCAAAAACCTGGCGAAAGCCGTTTATTGTCAGAAAATTGGTTGTTTACGTCGTTGATTCGACTAGCTTTCGATAAAAAGTGAAAGTTACTGTTCTTACAAAAAAGCTTTATATGCTTGCACAAAGAAATCATGATGACTGTTTCATACATAGTAAAATACCGCTAATTTAACAAAATATAGAGCTTCACCTGGACGCTTCTGAAGAGACCTCTGGTTCCCTTTCAATTGGATTTGAGCTGTCCATCGTCCAAATGTGGACCTGAATGACAGTTTTACAACAAGCAAAGCCGAGGCAAGTAACTTCTCCAATGACAAACCGAGCTGCGTTAGCAAAAAGTTGTAACTGTTCACACCTAGTTCTTGATGCGGCCCACTCGCCAAAGAGTACGAGAAGTCTAGAAAACAGTCCTGCTGGAACGTAGTTAGCTTCAAACGTGATGTACACAGGTTCACATCCTTCGAATACTGGACCCATAAAGTCTTCTGCTGGTTTGGTTGGTACCATGCAAGGCACCAAGTAAACTGTCTGGTCATCCTTGTCCTTGCATTCGCACAGAAGATTAAACTTCTTCATGACGTAAATGAGGGAGTCTTTAATGGCATCAACTTTCAAGTTTTTACACGAATAATTAAGAAGGTCTGGATGGAGGATGCCTTTGTCTTTTAGCACTTCGCGAAATAAAATTACCTCTGGCTCGTCATCGGTTTGTTCTTTGACGGTTATTATCTTGCAGAGTATATCATGCGTAAGCCATTGTGGGTCCAAAACAACCAGGCCATTTGGGTTATCAGCACAGTCTTGATAGAGCACCGTACCACGATCATGCAAAAAATTTAAGAGGTGCTCCAAATCATCTTGGGGGTCAGCTTGGAAGACTTTGCTA
>NW_028145426.1:1770000-1965000 GCF_977016875.1 Pavona decussata | reverse complement strand
TAAAATTACTCATCGATGTCATTCATTAGTCATGGATGTTATTGATTTCTCATTGATTACTTATTGATTACTCATAATCAGTTGACAAATCCAAATTCACCTCATAAGTGGTACTGAACGTTTTTGAACTGGAAATCTAAGTGGAATCAACAATTTCAGGTATAGTTAACAATTATTCACCAAAGTGGAGGTGAATAGTGATGGATATTTACCGGGCCGCGAAGCGCCGAGGTAAGAAATATATCAAACACGAGACAGAGTTTTTCATTGCATATCAAACACCTAGAAGAGAGGAGGTTATCAGATATCCAAACACGTCACGGTGTATGATTTCCTTTGTCTTTGGCTTTTGAATTATTAATGAGTTTGAGAAGTAATATATCAAACACGAGGAAGAGTGTTTCATCAGATATCCAAACACTGAGAAGTAGGTTGAAAAAACGAGGCGCAGCCGAGTTTTTTTTTAAACGACTTCGAGGTGTTTGGATATCTAATGAAACACACTTTCGAGTGTTTGATATGGCTTCTCACATGATCAATAATAATTCTTGGAGAAATTCAAGGCTAAAGTTTGCAAAATTTTATGGTAATTAGGATCACATATCCAAACCACGGTTACGGTAGTGATTTTCTTTGTTTTCTCTTGATGAATTATTATTGAGTTTGAGAAATATCTATGACGTTCACCGACACTGAGGTGGATAATTGTTTTAGTATATACAACACAAACTGAATAACTAGCGGACCAGAAAATTACTTCCTTTTAAACAATATGCCGATAAATGGTCGGAAATGTAAAAATCTCGCGCGCCGCGTTGTTAGCGATTTCTTATTGCAGAAAGTTCTCTCTCTCTCGCTTTCTTGCGGACAAATAAAACTTTTGGGGGGTACTTTTTAAGTTGTTCCAGTGTCATTTCTTCAATTGTTGTGTGACTGATTCGTCTCGTTCTTGAAACTATGCTAAAAAGTATTAGCTGTTTCATTGTAATTTAAGTGCTCGGCAGTTTTCGTAAACAAGGAATTGTATTTTCATTTTTCGCATTAGAATATGAGGTTGGAAAGATTAAATAACTTATCATGTAATGCCGTCAAAGCAGACGTTTTTTCCATTCAGGTATTTATTTTTAACAGTCGCCTTGTTTATCGAAATAATTTTCTCTTAAAGCCGGACCGTGGCGAAAAGGGAAGCCACCATGTTTCTCTTAGGCTGCTTGGAGGTGAAGGTGAATAGTACTTGGCTAATCACTACTGAGCTAGCCAATCAGCGCGCGCAAAAAGTACTATTCACTTGTGTGGTATATACTAATGTTAGATAACAGCAATAATAAAGCCCTTGCATAATGAAGTTGAAATCGTTCAGGTAACGTTCAATATAGCTAAAAATATAGGTATAGGTATAGACACATGCAATATAAAACCAGTTGTAGCCACGTGATGAAAACGTTTGTGGCGTTTTGATAAGTCATCGAGTACTCATTAATAATTGACAACAATGAACGATAATCAACTGATTACCCATCGATTATTCGTTAACTTCATTAATGTCATCGATTAGGTATGTTTTGTTTCATTTCAAAATTTTCCAATGAAGATATTATGGTCCTATGCCAAAAGGTAATACTAAGGTCCGAAGAAAACAAAGGACAGCTGAGTTTGCATAGCACTACCCAAATAAATGTAACTTTTATGACCATTCTTTTAATTAGAACTTCAAACCTGAATTACCCAAATTTCTCCAAATGCTGTCTGTTGTTTGAGGCCCCTGGAGGTTTCTGAAAGATAAAAAAATACAAGATAGAAGGCTACTCGCATTGCATGTCCACTGGTTGTAACCTTGAAACACGTTCTCATTATATTTCCGTGATAATTAAAATCGTTGGTGATAAATGAATTATTGAATTTTTCACCTAACATTCATGTTGTTAAAATGTTTCTTTTTGCCGTGATGTATGTCTTTGCAATGAACCTACCATTAAAAATTAGATAAATAAACAAACAAATAAAAAATGTTACCAAGCCCTGTTTTTAATGTCTGATTACCTACCTATATATCTGTAAAGAATCACTATGGGGGATAGAATTGAACAAAGATTCACTACAAATTGCTCCCTTTATTTTTCACTATTTAATCAATAATGCATACGGGATGGATCTACTGCACTCCTAAACCTCACGATTCTAGTGTGGGGTCTTTCAACTGCACTCTTTCTAGTCTTGTTACTCCAAATGAAATCTTGATATTTGAGGTTCTGGCTATAGAACCAAAATCGCACAGTCACTTTTTAAGGCTGATCAAACATATTCAATGGGATACATCCTCACCCGGTGCGAAATCCGGTTTGGTCAGCTCGTCAGACGATCCACCAAGCTCTTGGCCTTTTTGTGGTGTTTGCTTTGGTTGTGATTCAGACAATTCTCTACGAATGTACTCAGCACATTTGTAATGGTATACCGTAGTTTCTTTATGCATGATGGAATTCCTCCATGGCTGTCTTCCAGGATTTTTCAGGGGTTCGTGCATCTGAACTCCGTCTGTACTTGTTTCGTTGGGATTAAATTTTTCACCTTTCAAAGACCTAACGAGACTTGTCTTGCCCACGCGGTCAGGGCCGATCACGGAAACCTTCACGCGTTTGTCAAGTGTCTTGCCACTTGCCTTTGCTCTTTGAAAAGCTTGGAGGGCTTGTTCTCCTCTACCCAGAACATAAGTCGGAATCGTTTCTAAGGAAACAGACCACACTTTACGTTAGTTATAATTCTTGAAATGTGCAGCACTTCAGCAGTTGTAAAATTGGATAGGGACAAGGCAAGGCAACAACACGTGGATTGTTTTACGGACTAAATACTACACGGCGTCATCCTTGTAAGTGCACTAGGTGGAGGTAACGGCTAGAGAATTTGCAGTCATGAAACAAATCGGCACCTCCCGTTTTCTTCAATACATGATTCCTTGACCCTCCTTTCAAAACAGCAAGAAAAATACGTGACCTCCTCCAACCTTTAATTTCCTAATTTATATCCCATCTCTTCGCGTTCAGGAAGGTCGCCTTTGTTGAGCTAATTTCAAATCCATCGTATCATTCATTATGAAATTTTTTCATCCTCTAGTTCTCCATGCAAGATACCCTTAACAGATTCCCTTTGAAGTCTAGAGCTAACACTTTACAGTTCCTTTCTTCAAAATGAACTAAGACTTGTGGGATAATGAAGCAGTAAAATGTGTAGCTTGGCTTCATTTTCTCTTTAAGAGTGTCTCTTGGTTCCTTGACTCACACAAAAATCTCCATGTAATAAGCACTTGCAGACTAGCAACCACAATGAGTTTAATGATGGCTCAGAAGCAAAGTATCAATGGTAACTATGACATTCTGAGGACAATCCCTCAGCTAAAGGGAATATCTTCCAACATAAGGCAACTCAAATATTATTTGTTGCGGGCCCAAGAGACGCCCGCTACACTAATCTTCACATTGACCAGCGGATAAGTAAGGATGGTAAATCGAAAGAAGAACTGCTAAGCAATACCCGACAGTTTCAACAGCGGAAATCCAAGAGTAAATGATAAAGAAATTTTGCTCCAAGGACAAAATTGACCTTTTATCCAGCCGACCAGCTAGCCGACATCTCAAGTCATTATCCCGGCGGCCACCGACTTTCTTGGTAATTTTCGAGTACTTCTGGGAGTTCTACTCACAAAAAATGACAGGTTTGTTTGTGAATTTGTACTGAAATACTATTCTTATTGACCAATTCCTCGTATTGCAGACAGTTCAATTGCGAAATGTTTGAAAAATGTGCTCCGCAAGGGTCGATAAATTCGCTTCTAGATGGACTTGTAGTTCCTGCAAATTGCTTACGCGTCTCTCTTCTCGAATTAAGAATTGAACACGTTTCTTTCGCAGGCGTAAACAAAGACTTATCTGAACAAATTTTTTATTGAGGATGCTTTTTGTCTGTTTTTCATCGATAAAACGTGACAACTGCGTAATCTTGCGTAAACAAACACGTCCTCCCGAGCGTATTAAATTCGCCCATGTGACGCGAGAGTCAAATTTCATCGAAATTTTTACTTTCAAGTTTGTTTTTTGGAAAATTGTTAATTTGTAACTAATGTATTTTATTCTATAAGTAGTAATTTTATTTATTTTAGACCAAAGAGTTGTTGGTTTATTTACCCTGTAAGTTGTGCATTTTAACTGCACATGGCGTTGTTTATTCCCACCTTGCAAATTTGGTGAATGTTTAGAAAACCTCTGGTCAGCATGATGATCAAAGGGTTCAATACTGTTCTCGGCGGTTAATTATTCTGGTAAACCAATTTCACTTTTTAAAGGAGCATTTCTGTCGTTTTGACATTGAAGCTGTTCTGTCGTGGCTTTTGTCACAAAGAAGATTGAAGGACGTTAATGAAGCGTTTTTGAGGGGATTTGCTGTGATTTCCAAACGTTGCCTAAGTTCACACTCGCACCAATACCTTGTCTGCCCATCGCCCACACCTTAGAACTCGAGGCTCTTTCAGTGCATATAGGCCCGCACTTTTTAACCTGTGGTTACTGTTACTAGTTCACTTTATAATTCTCCCCGCCGCAACCCAATGACAAGCGCTTTATCGCGGTAAACAGAAAACAGCCCGCGAAGTTCTGGCCATGAGTGTGGGTAAACAAAATAATAAGCACTAAATGACTGGCCCCGAGGAAAACTGTGAGTTTTGTTTCCCCGAGAACATCATTATCGCCGAGGGAACATTGAGGGTCGAGGAGAAACAAAACTCACTGTTTCCCGTGGGGCCAGTCATTAAATGTTTTGGTATACCTCCCAACTCAAAACAGAACAAATTATATACGCTTTCTATACGACGTATTGTATTGTATGTGCGCAGAAGATGGCTGCCGTTTTTAACGCTCTTCAAATATTTCGAGTCTTATTTATATATTTTTTTTACATAAAGTCCTTTTTTGGAATTCAGCTTCACTTGCAGTGAAAAAATCTTAATTAAATCGGCCGTCTTTGCATTATAGAAGGTTATCTCACCTGGACTCCCTCGATTGCCTACAGTATTTGTTCTTGGTAGAAACATGGCTACCTCTGCCTTCTTATGCCGTCCATCGATCTCACCATTTGCCAAGACATTCAGAGAAATCCTGGCCCACTTCCTCTTCATTCTTCTGCTCGGATTGATTTACCTCCTCGAAATATTTCAAGCGATTATCATCGACTAACTAAAGTTCATTGCATAAAGTCCTACTCGCGAACTGATCTCCGTCGCCTACGTTATCTGGGTAGAAAGCATTTGGACAATGTTTGTTTATACTCTTTGGAAGACTCTTGGTATTTTAAAATACCAAGGAATACGTGGTGGAAGGGTTGTTAAGGCTAGGAAACAATCTGTTCATAGCAGTTTAGCGATTATTTCATCGCATCGGGAACGTATATCATTAAATATTCAAGTTGACACCTCTGCAGTTGGGGTTAACACTTCTGTGCTTCATTATGATCCAACACAACTTGCAAATAACTTTGGCGAATACGTTATGAAGAAAATTGACCTCATCGAGGACTCTATCGGTAACATTCAAGTAACCCCTCCTTGCTTCGATACCCCCGCTCCTGTCGCACAGTTGGATGACTTTTTCGCCGTTATCAGCTGAGGATGTTTGTAAACTTGTCCATTCATCATCTAACACCTCGCGCTCATTCGACCCAATCCCTTCGTGGCTCGTCATGTTCTCTTGCCTGTAATAACACATATGGTCAATTTGTCTCTATCCAATGCTCACGTCCCAGATGAATGGAAAACTACGATTGTGAAACCTCTTTTAACGAAATCTGGTTTGGAGTTAACTTATAAAAATTTCTATTCTGGAAAATGCGTTAAGTTAACTGGTTCTATTGAGTGTGTAGGCTACTTCCAAATGAACTGCTCGGTCGTGTACTCGCACAAGTAAACAGGCGCAGATAACGCTTCTCGGACACCTGCGAGTAAAATCAACTCCACAATGAGCAAAACATCGCAATGATGTCCCAAGTCTGGCCTCAGGTAGGGATTTGTTCATCTCTGCGTTTCGTTTTGCAGATATTACACTCTCGTTACCATCGCTTTATTTAATCTCTTCCACTAACAATCCAGTACTTCTGTCGTAATCCAGGACGAGTACATTTCACTTCAAGGCAGTGACGACCTGGATTGTGGATGTGGTCGATGAGAAGTTTCGAGATGTGATGTTTCGTCGGTAATGTGACAGGGTGTTTGGCATCGTAAGATACATTGGACATTTCTAGTCTTCCACCGACACGTAATATATCCCCATAACTGCCCAAAAGTGGTGACAATCTCTATGGCTAAAAGACTGTAAAAAAAGCCTTTTAACACTTAAAAGTGTTGAATAGAGATAGGCAGTCGCACTCTTTTTGAGCCAGCACCTTGGGAACGTTTGATACCTCTGCAGACAAGTTGTAACCAAAGAAAGATATTAAGATCAAGTGCAACGCCATGGCGAACATGGAAGTGGCGAACCGCAGCAAGATAGCCCTTGATTGATGAATGTTTGATGGACTTAGCCAGGAAGGCAAACATACTGGATAAGGTTATCTTCATCCACTGGTAAGCAACTCCCAGACTCAGGGCAATAGAGAGAACAGAAATCCACAAAACGTTTTTCAGCGGAGGAGTAGGTTTATCGGGTGGAGGCAGCAATGGACAGATTCAAGTAATGGCTGATATCAGCTTCTAGATCTCCCATAGCACTTGAGGTACCTGACATGGAGCTGGGTCTGCATGTGGGGCAGGCAGGCGGAATTTTTTCATCTGAAAACGAAAAAGCGAGTCGGCGATACGTTGGACCTTCAGGTAGAAATTGGACCTGAGGGTCAGTAGAGTCGGCGAACCAAGTCATTAGCCTAGGAATGCGTGACCGCTTGGAGTTGGCTATGTCTACGACGGACTTGTTGTCACAGAATAATAGGATACGCTTATTCTGAAAAATGTGAAGTGTGATTTTCGATGAAAAGCAAAAAAAAAAAAAAATGTAATATTTGCAAATAAAATAAAAATATAAGCGTCAAAAAACATTTCTTTGACTTTATAGAGGCGTTTCCGTGTATTTTAGGTGCTATAAATCAGAAAATAAAGCGGCCGTCCCTCGAGGCGGCCAAATCTACCTTTCTCGCCGCCAATGTTGGAAGACGTGGGCAACACTCCACGTGATTATGCTAATTGACTCGAGAGCGGGAAATTTTACTTCCGGTTGACGTCCACCTCGCCGCCTCCAGTGTTTGCTTAAGGTCTCTATTTTAAGTTTTTGCTGGCTTTCTGGCGAAATTTGTAATCACAGATAGCCCAACCCAAACCTTTGTGTACCCGGGCAGCATACCGGATCAAGCTCATGTATTGCAAGAACTCCTGAGAAAGCCTAGTGAAATTTTGAGTAAAAATACTCATGTACGTGGTGAAGGCGGTCGCCACTGCTCGATTTCTGCAATGGAATTGACTGTTTTGGACTTCTTCGAAACCCAGACCACAGAATTATTAAGAATGAGCACTAAATTATCCTCATCCTCCACAGTTGCAAGGTTTTTTGGTAGCAGTTTAGACAATTGAAAAAATTCACTAGACTGAATGTCCTTGACGTAAGAAGCAGGAATGTCCTGGAAGGGACTAGCATGGAGAAAGCTCTCCGGTTGCTCTTGATCTGTTGGCGTAATGTCGCTTATGACGGCCAGTGTGCGAGTCGTGGTGGGACTTGCCGATTGAAGTGTTTGAACCGCAGCCGTGGCTGCTTCATTAGTAATCTCCCTGGCAGCGGCAGCGACGAATTCCTGAACCAAGCGACGAAGACCATTTAACTGACCCTCCGTAAAGTTATTGTCATTTGCTGCATGGTCCAGGAGCGCTGTCGTAGCGTTGGAATTTTGACTACATTGTGCCGGCTGATTAAGTGTTCTGTCGTTGGCTTGTGCAGGGATAACAAAGGCGGAACCACGTAAGCGAGTCAAAAGAGTGTTCCTGTTTCCCGTGGAAAGAAGCTTTTTCTCTCGGCAAAGGTTACGAAATTCTGGAACCGTCAAAGTATCCAGCACGGCGGAATCGATCCTAGCAGGATTGTTTGCGCGAGACCGTCGATTTGGCGGCATAACAGTCGCAATAAGAAAGTTGTTCGGGTCGTAGACCCCCAAATGGAAAATAACGCGCAGATTTGGAATAAAATCAACGAAAAACGAGAGGATAATTTGTGAAAGTAACAGTTGAAATGGAGGAGAATTGTGAACTCTTCACGTGGGAAGGCGAGAGAAGTCTATGTTTTGATTGACAGCAAAGACTTCCTGCATTGTGATTGGCTTACTTATGGCACAGCATGTCAAATGCACGAGGTCGAATTGACCTTTAGGGTTAAACACAGTGGTCATTGTCTTGTTAGCACTTTGCGTGGCTGATACAGATGGTTTCATGGTTGTCACATTAACTTCAATTAATATTAAATATAAATTGGCTTTTAAATAAGTCCCTTCGCACGCTGATCTTATGTGGTAACGATCTGGGATGATCAGATTTATAAAACGACAATTTAACACATAAAAAAAGGTGAGCCTTACCTTGAATGACGAGTTCTATAGGTCCACTCCTAAACACATCGCCATAGACCAATGCATTACAACCGTAAGTAGTACGCTGGTCTGACCAGGTTACATTCTTTAACACGAATTTCAAGTTGCATCCATTTCGACTAACATTTCCTGTCACAAACAGCCTGTCTTTTAAGGGAGACGGAAGGCGGTGATTAATAAAAAGAGATCCGTCCTTCTCTACAGTAAGGTATCTGTTTCTGATTCTGTTTGTGAATCCGTCTGTTCTTCCCCACGAGATTTGCTCGAAAAAGACCCAGTCTTGGTCGCTACCAAACTCGAATATCCAATGGAAGGTAGCGTTGGAGTGCAGGATCCCAAAAACTGTACTAGGAGGTTTCTTTGTAAATGTTGGCGTAGGATAATACATCTGAAAAATAAAATAAAATAAAATGAAATGAAATGAAATGAAATGAAATGAAATGAAATGAAATGAAATGAAATGAAATAAAATAAAATAAATAAAATAAGCATGTACAGAAAGAAAAGAAGAATAGGTAATCGAAAATGAATGGTAAGTTACAAGTTAATTCAGAGTTAGACTTCGTTGAAATAACTTCACGACACTCAAACGTCATTGTCATAAGACTTTAACTTAGAAACTCTTGAGCAAGAATACTGTTTAAGGAAACGTTTAAATTTAATTGGCCTTCATGTAGAAAACTTCTAGTATTTACAGATGGCAGAAAAAAGAGAAACATTAATTTACATATAAGTTTTTTTAACTTGACGACACTCAAACGTGATTGTCACAAGACGTTAACTTAAAAACTCTTGAGCAAGAATACTGTGCAAGGAAATGTTCAAATTTAATTCATCCACATGCAAAAAACTCCCAGTATTTACAGTTAGGAACAAAAAAGAAAAACATTAATTTATATAAAATAGTTTTGTGCTAGGAAACTCCAGCAAAAAGCACCAATTAGAAAGTTCTACAGGGATAAAAAATGTCATGCAGCCGTTATAACGTCTACAGAAAAAAAATGTTTAACTTGTTGATGAAAATCTGTCAAAACTGCTTTGTGTTCTTCCGTCTGCCAGACTGATGAGTTTTTAGTACTGAATTTCAGTATTTATTTGGTCTGCTTTGCTTCTGGAAACGTGACTATTAATTGTTAACTGTTTTTTCCTACTTAAGAGCCGTCCTCTGTAAATATCGACTATCGTCGTTTGGACGAGAAAAAATGAAATCCCTCAAACTTTCTCAGTAGAATGGTCTATATAAGTGATTCACATAAATATAACTTTCAGCTCAGTTCGATTCGTATTTTAGCTGTAGTGCGACCATCTTGGTTTTACCGCTCTGAGAGGGCTTTCAGCGGCCATTTTAGGCCACACTTTTAAGAATTTGCCTTACAAAGAAAGCGTTACAAATCCGAACAAAATCTCATTATTCGAGGCAAGCAAATGTTTGTTGTTGTGCTGAGAAGCTTTTTTGGGAATTTGATCGAAATCTGATTTTTTTAACAAAATTTTCAATTTCTTTCCCATTGAACTACTTTTCAAGTGCCAAAAAAAATGGCCGAGTTTAAAGGAAAATATCGCTAAAGATACATTAGTTGGCATCCTAAAACAGCATCCCGGTTAAAGAGCAATGTCTCGTCTGTAAGAATATGCAATAAAATTTTTGGGCAGTTAAAAAGAGAAAATTATAGAAGAAGAAGTTTTAACTGTACTTTTGTCAACAAACACCGCCTTCGTAATTAGCATAACGACATGAAAATAACGATTTACTAAGAAACTAATGATAAATTCCCCTTACCTCGTGAAATATCGAGAACTGGATATTTCAAAATATATCAAATTATAGTTTCAGTCGGATACAGCTGCATTTTCGATGATTTGTTGTGCGAAATCACTGTAATACACCGCAGCTGTTAAACTAAGTTCAATTCTTCAAAGTCCGTCAGGACAAACATCGGCCGAAAAAATTGCCTTGACCGCCCCATAAGCTGCCCTTTGCAAGATGTCAAATATTTCTTTGTTATCCTTAATGACCAAAAATTCCTTCAGCAACCATTTAAATCCTGCTTTGAACTGGAGATTCTCGTCAAGAAATCGTTTATGTTCCGTTGACCTTCCGCCGTGATCAATCAATGAGATTGCGTTTCCGAAACGTGCGCACATCCAGACGGGCTGGGGTGGGGGCGGGGAGGAAACAAAAACGGAACAGCTCCTTAGTTAAAAAAAAAATGGGCTATTCAAGATTACTGTCAAAGCTATGTTATGCATTTTGGGTATTAAATAGGAAACTGCTGTCCCAGAATAATGTGAAATATGATAAGCCCTTGTGCTCTATTTCTTTCAGTTGGGGTGTGGGAGGGGAGGGATGGCAAGTAAAACACTAATTTACAGCATCAGTTGATCGTTGCTCTTCTGTTTAGGGTTCATATATGTTCGCAACTATCCCAAGCTCACTGACAGCTATATATTTGTAATATTAGGTAACAGTGAGAAAGTTATATTCACCGGCACGTAAAATTAATGTGAGGGTTTGTATGGGAATACATGCAAATAAACGGCTTACATAGAATTCCAATAAAAAGCGACTTACTTACTTGCTTTTTTTTTTGTGTATTACATTTGCCTGTTTGTGTTTTAGAACGTTGTCATAGCGACACGACTGCCGCTGAGGATCAAGCTGCCTACTCTTCAACCCGAACAAATATTCTTGAAATTGCCAGCTAATACACCCAATTGTTTATGTCTCATTCAACCTTTGTTCCTTTTAAAAATGCGTCAAACGGCTTTAAAAAGCTACGTGTAAATATGCTTCGCATGATGTGCGAATATTTTGATTTAGATATTGCAAATATCCCAAGATCGTGGAAAGCACCATACATGCAGCTGCTAAGCAATCTTGTGCAAACATGCAGCTGCGTTTCAACAGGACACTGAACTGCATGAGCCCCAGGCTCATTCCATTATCTAATGTAAAAACAAAAGGGCAGCAACAAATATTTAAGGCATATGGGTTTTCAATTAAGAGGGTGGCAGAGGGGGGAGGGGGAGTATCAATCGTGCATCACGTTTAATGTTAAATTGAATCACGCATCACCGAAAACCGTTTTAAAGCAATTACGCATCACGTAAGTAAGTGCACTAAGCGCAAGTTAATAGTCCCTTTGCATAAATGGCAACCAAATATAAATAACAATACTTGATACATCCTAAGCCTCGTGTTTATGTTTCCAGACAAAGGATGTTTCACATGAATATGAGGCTAAGGATGTATAAAGTATTGTTATTCAAATTTGGGCGCCATTTATGCAAAGGGTCTATAATGTAAGATTCCAAACTATTCGAGGACGCATTATTGAAAATTGTATTGCATGCAACATCTTCTTAGAATGATTGTGTGTTGATTGATTGTATTAGAGATACATGTATAAAGACGACTTACTTATAGGAAAAAATACCGAATGTACCCAGAAAGGTGAATCCTACGTTATACTGTCTTATTCCCTTCTTGGCTATCGTGACTTTTAGGTGAAAGAAAGTTCACTTGTCACGGAAATCTTATTGGTAAATCACACGTCACGCGCTCGTAAAAAAGAAAATCACGCATCTCGTTGTCATGTCAGTCCCGCGTCACGCACGGGTTCCATCATCCGTCACGCTGCTTATTTATGGGCCATCACGCGTCGCAAAAAAACCCTTTGCCACGAACTATGAGCTGTTGTGCCCTATTTGTCAGTCAGTTGCGCCTCGTAACATTTGATAGCATTTCCAACGATGTTCAGATTTAGTCGTTTTTCTGGCTCCAAATCCTCGTAATAGTAAACGATATGACAACGTTCGAAAACACAAACAGGCAAGTCTAACATACACACACACACACACGCAAGTAAGTCGCTTCTTATTGGAATTCTATGTAAGCCGTTTATTTGCATGTATTCCCATACAAACCCTCATATTAATTTTACGTGCCGGTGAATATAACTTTCTCACTGTTACCTAATATTACAAATATATAGCTGTCAGTGAGCTTGGGATAGTTGTGAACAGAAGAGCAACGATCAACTGATGCTGTAAATTAGTGTTTTACTTGCCAACCGCCCCCCCTCCCTCCCACGCCCCAACCAAAGAAATAGAGCATAAGAGCTTATCATATTTCAAAGCAAATAATCTAAAAAAAGAGCAAGGCTGAGTTCACGGTCAGGGAAGTATATTTTCCAATATTTCGAAAGGCACGGCCTTTCTTCTTCAGGGTATGTTTGAGACTGACCGTGTGGCAAGATACGTTACAATTTTAAACAGTTACAATAGATACCTGAAAAAAGGCTAAAGTTACATAAACAAAAACGTTACAATTTGAAATTTGGAAATACAACTGGTAAATAGGTATAAGCAACGTGGTAGACGAAAACAAAATACGTAACAATGAGCTAATTACATAACTTAGGAAGATGAAAGACGGGAAAAATGTTCACATCTCATCTCTCCTATTAAGACCTAAGGGTTCAATAGTTTGACCTCTGTCGATGAGATATGCCTCTCTAGCTTTGCGCACACTGTCACGATTAGATTTGATGAGTTCGAGAGGAATTAGTAGCATTTCAGAAGCGTGATGGTCGTTAGAAAGAAAATGTTCTGAAACTGTGGTGGGTTTGGAACTGTTTGTTTGTTTGTCGACTGGTCTACGGTCACTGTACAGTTTTGTTTCTCCTATCATATTTCACATTATTCTGGGACAGCAGTTTCCTATTTAATACCCGAAACGCACAACATAGCTTTGACAGTAATCTTGAATAGCCCATTTTTTTTAACTAAGGAGCTGTTCCGTTTTTGTTTCCTCCCCGCCCCCACCCCAGCCCGTCTGGATGTGCGCACGTTTCGGAAACGCAATCTCATTGATTGATCACGGCGGAAGGTCAACGGAACATAAACGATTTCTTGACGAGAATCTCCAGTTCAAAGCAGGATTTAAATGGTTGCTGAAGGAATTTTTGGTCATTAAGGATAACAAAGAAATATTTGACATCTTGCAAAGGGCAGCTTATGGGGCGGTCAAGGCAATTTTTTCGGCCGATGGTTGTCCTGACGGACTTTGAAGAATTGAACTCAGTTTAACGGCTGCGGTGTATTACAGTGATTCTGCACAACAAATCATCGAAAATGCAGCTGTATCCGACTGAAACTATAATTTGATATATTTTGAAATATCTCGATATTTCACGAGGTAAGGGGAATTTATCATTAGTTCTTAGTAAATCGTTATTTTCATGTTGTTATGCTAATTACGAAGGCGGTGTTTGTTGACAAAAGTACAGTTAAAACTTCTTCTTCTATAATTTTCTCTTTTTAACTGCCCAAAAATTTTATTGCATATTCTTACAGACGAGACATTGCTCTTTAACCGGGATGCTGTTTTAGGATGCCAACTAATGTATCTTTAGCGATATTTTCCTTTAAACTCGGCCATTTTTTTTGGCACTTGAAAAGTAGTTCAATGGGAAAGAAATTGAAAATTTTGTAAAAAAATCAGATTTCGATCAAATTCCCAAAAAAGCTTCTCAGCACAACAACAAACATTTGCTTGTCTCGAATAATGAGATTTTGTTCGGATTTGTAACGCTTTCTTTGTAAGACAAATTCTTAAAAGTGTGGCCTAAAATGGCCGCTGAAAGCCCTCTCAGAGCGGTAAAACCAAGATGGTCGCACTACAGCTAAAATACGAATCGAACTGAGCTGAAAGTTATATTTATGTGAGTCACTTATATAGACCATTCTTCTGAGAAAGTTTTAGGGATTTCATTTTTTCTCGTCCAAACGACGATAGTCGCTATTTACAGAGGACGGCTCTTAAGAGTTAAAATTGCAAGTTGTAAGATCCGCCATTTTGAAAAAGAGACAAACAGGTCAGGAAATACTTAATCTTGTTGTCACAAAAAGACCTCCTTGCTGTAAAAATCCGCCATTTTGAAAAAGAGACAAATCGGGCAAGAAATACATAATGTTGTTGTCAAGAATATACCTTCTTGTTGCAAAAATCTGCCATTTTGAAAAAGAGACAAATCGGGCAAGAAATACATAATACTCCTGATAGGAGCACTCGGATGTTTTTCCGAGTATGCCTGTGTCACTTTCTAGAATAACACACCATTCTCTTTCATTTATCAGGCCTGAAATATACCCTTGTCGTAAAGAATAATTTTGTAGTAAAAAAACCCGCCGTTTTGACAAAAATAAAATGGAAAAAAAAGCCCGAAATTCGGCAAGTTGTTGTCGAGTGTATATCTCGTAGTCAAAATCGATTAATTCACAGATAATTTTTTTAGACTTCGACATTGTTTTGTTTTAGAGGTAGATTAATGGAAATTATAGAACACGCTGTCTAGTGGTGCTATAGATAGGCAACGTGTCTTTAAACCAATATTTGTTTAGAAAGCTTTAAGTTTTATTACGAAAGCTTAATAACAATTTTGCGAAAATGGGTAGGGTAGCACTAAACTGATGGGAATATGACTTTAATTTGCAACTTTTTTTTTTCATAGAGCATACGGAGTGCTTTGGTGAGCCGTATTCTCCCAACTTCGGCTACATGCTCGATAATATCTGCTAAAGTATCTTATCGACAATGTGACGGTAGAGCTAATACAACGCCAGATGAGCTTTGGGCGCAAATATGCAACAAAAGAGATAAATGCGACCAAGCAATAAAGCGAATCGCAGGAATGGCCTTCTTTTTCTCTGCTGTGGCAGCGGTAAAGAGCAAAGTAAAGAAAAATCAGACCAACGAGCCACAAACAGCAAGTTGTTTATTGGCCCGCAATTTCTTACTGGATGGCAGTTCAGTCACAAAATGGAACGCATGTTTCCACAGTGCCAGTTCACTCCGCCCTGCTAGAAATAGGAATGGACGTCACCGCAAAAGCTCTTCCAGATTGCAAAAAAGGAAGAGAAGAACAGTCATCTGCACCTTTGTGTACGACACTCAAAGATCACTCAAATCACTTTCTGCAAAACAAAGTCGATATTTCATTTGCTCAGGGCCTGAACAGTCTGAAAGATGAAGTGATGGAAGAGTCGTTGGGGAGTGCGATGAATGGAAGCGAGCGTGTTGTAAGATTGCAAGTGGTTTCGAGCTCGTTCTGTTCCACACTACGCGACAAGGCAGTTCCAGCTCTCATCCGATCTGGGCTTAAGTTCGATGTGTATGGCATTGAAAATTGCAGTGTGCCGTCCGGAAGCGAAATCCGCACAAAAGCGCTGGCATCTCCAATAGTGGTAGCCATGAACGACATCGAGAGAGCAATGAAAAAACTTGGATATGCGCTTTACCGCGGAGAAGTTTACAAGAAAGTTGGTTCTTCGAAGTATACATTTGAACACTGTTGTACAGTTAAAAAGCTTTTGTCGGTACTCGGCAACAGCGAACATTTCAAGGAAACCATTATAAAGCACCTAAACAAGTTAGACAGCATTCTGGGTGATCCCGAAAGCGAGTTTCCCAGACAACTCAAGATTAATTACCACCTGATAAACGTTTCGGATGGCTTCTGCTTTTCTATCAGTGAGAGAAGATTTGTGGAAAATGCCATACGAGACTCAGACGTTGGAAGAGAAACACCGAGAACATACGTCGAGTACGAACACGACAAAGTACCAGTGAGTATGCTTTTGGATATTTCTGGCAACTATTTATTGCATATACCAGATTTCCTTCGCGGATATCCCTAAACCCTATCTCGTTACTTCCACAATTAACATTCAGTGAAACTTGTCGGTATGTTAAACTTCGAATGTTTGTTTAAGATGTTGGATGTCACAGCTGTAATGAGTCTTCTTTTAGCTACTAATGTTTAACTAGCACTTTGTCATTATCGTTCCTATTGCTCTTCATGTTTTCAGGTACATCGCAATGATAACAAAACAGAAAGCATTTAAGAAGAGCCAAATCGACGAGTACACACAGGTCATCTTTGTGGACGAGGCCTACACTAAACTGTTGGACCCAGATGACTGGAAGGTACGTTCACTTAACCAAACGTTTTCGTTAGAGGTTGGTTAACAAGTAAGTCAATGAAACCTTTATCTAACTTGCCTCTATCTTTTTGGCCTTAAGGTGCTCACCCAGGGCGGCTTGACAGCACACGACAGAAAATACAAGTCGTCAACCCCACTGACCATACAATGTCCTATGTTCATAACGTGCCAAAAGGAGATGGATTTTGGAGAAGACCACAACGCAGCGATGAACGTGCGTTTGAGAAAGTTCCACTTCAAGACTTTAACATCACAACCAGTTGCCGGGGCCATGAAATTTTTGAAAGAGCACGCAATGGACTGTATCGTGTGGGCAAGCAGCATGGCAGTGACTCCTGTCGATGAATTACCTCCGCCAGTCTCGGAAACAGCTCAAGGTGACACAACATTCGACGACGAAGAGAGAGAGCGCATCCAAAACTTTACGATGGACGACAGTGACAGTGATGATGCCATGGTGGATGAAGAATCCCAAGAAACGCCAGCACGAAATCAAGAAAGCGGCGAGGAGAGCGAGGAAATGAGCGACAATGCCGACAGTTCAAGCTACGCGAAGGGTTGGGAGAGGAGTTACGAGGAAATTTCCAGGCTCCGTGAACAACAACCGCGAAACAGTTTAAAGCGGAGGCAACTAGAATTACTTGATGCCGGCGTAAAGCAGTTTCGAGAAGATTGCGACAAGCGCGCAGACCTTGCGAGGGAGCAGTTCCTTGAAGAGACCAAGGCAAGATGGATATCTCTTGGCATGATGAAAGAAGAGGATGCTGACCTGCTGCATTCGGTGGATGGACCCTACCATCCGAACATCGAGAAAAGCAGAGAAGAATACTTTGCTAAGAAGAAAGCTGAAGAAGAACGGCAGCTTGCAGAAAAAGCTCGCGCCTATTACCAGGATGGGTGGGTGCTGGGAACGGAAGAAGAACTGCAGGACTTACAGAAACAAGAAGAAGCAGCGACAGATCCAGACACCAAACGCGCCCTTCAATACATAACAGAAGTTGCAGTTGACGCGTTAAGGGCAAGGTTTCAACGAGAGGAAGTTCGAGGCCTCCAAAAGTATGTTTTGCTCGAAAGAAAAAAGAAGGCTGTACAACTGAGGTGGTGTTCAGAGGAGCAAGCGGAAATCATAAGTAGCATATGGTGTCCGCTGCCGTTTCCCAGCGAAGTACCCCAAGACGAGCCAAGTGGTAGACACCCGTCGCAGCCTCGTGGCCAGCCCAATAAAAATGACGATGACGACGAGGATCTCTTCATCATCCAGGTGGCAAGCTGGGAGGCCAGTCACACACAATTCGAGTGAACCCGCCGCGTCCGCGAAGACTCCCAGCAGGGTAAAAAACGATCCCGCCCAACAGACGAAGTTCAGCCCGGCATGAGGAAAAGGAAGGCCACAAATACGATTTTGAATTATTTCACAAGCCAATAAAAGTTAATGATAAAAGCGTGTCGAATTTCGCATTTAAGGACGCTGTTGTTGTTATGTCAATGTTATTTTTCTCTTGTTTTTCTTGCTGATTTATGTAACAACTGAATCCGAGTTATCACTTTATCAATTAAAGAGAAAAGTTCTGTACAAAATACACTGTTTGTTCTGTGTCTATTCTTAAAGTGTTATTCACAACTTAGCGACATTTTGAGTCCAGCGCTTTTCGTTAGAGAGTCCGCCGTTCTTCCCTCTTTAACTCAGGATCTCTCAGAATAGCTGTCCACTGTCCAAACCCGTGCCTATGGATTCCTTTCTTGAGAAAATCATCCTCGTGTGACGTGAATTTCAATACACGACGAAGTTTTCTCTGAATTCGCAAGCGCTCAACGGGTGGGTCATCCTTAGTCGTTTTGGGGGGAATTTCCATATCAGCATTTTCAATTGGCGTTGCAGAGGCTGACTTTGAAACGCCAAATCTAGCGTGAACTTCCTCGTCCACTTCTGAACCCTTGCTTCCTTGAAGTTTTTGTAGACATTCGTGGCCCTTGACGGCAACTTCGCGCGATCGTTGCTTTTGATAGTGGATTTTTGGGACAGCAGAACTGTGTTTCTGGTCCTCTGACAAAATTTTCTGCTCGGTACTAGTCAATTGATTGAGGCTTTGCGTTTCGACAATCTGACGATATCGAGTCGGATGAATGTATTTGCCAATCGCATCAAACACCAGTTTGCTCATCACATCGCCCAGTTTACTTTGCTGGCCTCCATTTCTCGTGACGAGAACATAGTCGCACCGTGGGTTCAGCAATGGCCTGACAATAGAGATGTAATTATCGATCACTTGCATGCTGGCATCGGTCAGGATCAGCGAATCGAAACCGTACTTTCCGGCGGTCTTGAACATTTTTTGATCGACGAATCCTCCGTTTGCCTTCGCTGCATTGACCATGTCCTCCGTCAAATACTGATAAGTCATTGGGCGCGACCCCTTCACTTTGATGAACAGATACATCGACACAAACCTCGTCGCAAATGTTAAGTCTGACGGGTTTACTTGATTTGGACAGTTCTTACACGTTTTGACGGTGTTTTCGAAACGTGGCAAGTGAAACGTCACGACTCGTAACAATTCGTCCATCGTGGCCCAGTGACCTCGGGCTTCCAACGTGTCGATATCCAGGTCTTGAGACCACTGCAATCTCATCATCTTTGCCACCGTCTTTCGAGCTCGCTTAAGGTACAATTCAGTCACGGATAGGTTTCGCAGAACTGCGTCCGATGTTCCGTTGATTTTTCGAAAGTCTATTAGATCGGAAATTGCGTCTATGTATCCCAATCGTCCTCCATGTCCGAGTTTGCACCCGTCTTGCAAGAAGTCGATGAACTTGAACAGTAGATTTGGAGAGCAAACACTGTAGTCTATCACTTCAAACGTCAATTCCTCCTCGTCTTCGCAACAAAATTTCAAAAATTTAAAGCTTCTCTTAGCTATTTGTTGAGCTGTGCGATCTTTCTTGTAGCCACCCCCACTTCCAGTCAACCAATTGGCGAAATCTTGGCCAATTTTTCCAGAGACTGAAAATGAAGGAAATAACTTGGTGGCGTGCATTCTTGTGGTTTCGGTGGATGCACAGTCACTTGTGGTGGTCACTGATAAGTTGGTTGGGGAAACTTGCAGCGATTGTTGTTGATGTTTCAGTTCGGGTTTTCCATCGAAATAAAAGAACCAGCTCTGCTTAGAATTCACATGTTTCCTACATCCACGCTGACTTTGAAATCCTTCATGGTCGCAAACTTGTATTGGACAGTGATACAAGCTGTCTGTCTCGTCTTTTTCCAAATGGAGGCGTTTTGGTTTGGGTAATGCACCATCGATGTTAGACCAATCTACTTTGTTTTTCTTGTTCATATTTACAGTAAAGGAACGTTAGGGAAATGCACTCGTTGGTACAGATTAGCCAAAATCGACCCAACACTTGGATCCGTCTTCAAAGAATGAATCTTTGAATAAATCTCGCACTTGTCACCACTTGCCACTACTTGTCCATGCTCATTACTACTGTACTCAAATTCATAAGAACCCAAACGTGGTTAAGCTTGCCTGGGCAGGCCTTTGCATGCCCAAGACCATTCTCACAAAGTCTCAAAGGGAACCCCGTCAATAAGAACAATCGCTCATTAAAACTATAAAAGGGAACAGGCAGTGAAAACAGGAACACCTGCACAAAGGAACAACCTTAAAAGGAACGATTTGAATTCAACGGGAACAAGTAATTACGAACAAAAGTTGTACATGCCAATTAAAAGGAACAAACACTCTGAAAAGCAACAAAGCAATATGAACAAATGTTCCTTAAAACTATGAAAGAGAACAAACAATCAAAACAGAAAACCTGAATAGGAACTATTTGAAGTCAATTGGAACAAGTTATTAGGAGAAAAAAACGTTCTGCATGCCAATTAAAAGAAACCAACACTCTGAAAAGGAACAAAGCAACAGGAATAAGTGTTCCTTAAAAATATAATAGGGAACAAACTATCAAAACAGAACCTCTTAATAAGGGAACAGATGTTCCTTACTGTATTTTAAAAGGGAACGGAAAACTTTGAATAGGAACCACTTTCCCTTCAAAAGAACAATCACTTAGGAACGAAAGTTCCACGGGCAAATGAAAAGGAACAACTATTGTAAAAGGAACCTGCAAATAGGAACAGCTGTTCCTAAAATTACGAAAGGGAACGAGCTCTTGTTCCTTAAATGTCAATTTGGGAACTTTTTGTTCCCTTAACAAAAAACAAATCGGAACGAACGTTCCACACGCTAGTGAAAAGGAACGACTATTGTAGAAAGGAACCTATCAATAGGAACATTTGTTCCTCAAATTACGAAAGGGAACAAGCTGTTGTTCCTAAAATGTCAATTTGGGAACTATTTGTTCCATTAACAAAAAACAAATTGGAATGAACGTTCCACACTTTAGTGAAAAGGAACGATTATTGTAAAAAGGAACCTATCAATAGGAACATTTGTTCCACAAATTACGAAAGAGAACAAGCTGTTGTTCCTAACATGTCAATTTGGGAACTATTTGTTCCCCAATCAAAAAGCAAATTGGAACACATCGTTCTGATTTTAGCTGAAAATGATCATTTCGTTCCTACTTAGATAAAATATGTTCCGCTTTCAGCTAAAAGGTCCACGATTAAAAGGAACAAGTTTACGCAAAGAGAACGTTCCCCTAGCAGGCATCGGAACTGGAAACAAAACTAAAAATCAGTTAAAATGAGGCAAATTTTCGAAGAAAAACTGGCTGAAAATCGTATGAAAGATCAGTATATCTTGTAGATTCGCCAAACAAAATCTGTACAAAATTGGACAAACTCAAACGTGAAAAACGTGATACGCCAAATTTTTGGGAAACGTTAAGGAAGGAAGGAAGGAAGGAAGGAAGGAAGGAAGGAAGGAAGGAAGGAAGGAAGGAAGGAAGGAAGGAAGGAAGGAAGGAAGAGAAAAAGACCGCTACCTTTTCTTTGACTTCATCATCTTCCATTTCGTCATCGTCTTCTTCGTCCCCTGCAGATAGTTCAAAATTTGTTGCTGCACGTGAATTAAATATTTGCGGACCATAACCACTGCAAGCTGTTGCGACTCGCCGACTGGTGAAGTTAATACTCATTTTTGGAAAGCACCAAACAAAGGAGGTTCTTTTTCCTCAAAAGTAAACCACGACCAAGGCAATGGACAAAACAAAGCCAGAATTGTTGGCTTTCACATGACGTCATAAAAAACTGAAATTCATAACTAAACACAATTTTGGGTTTTTATCTTCATCACATAAAAGAAAATATAAATTTATATCGGCTTGCTTGTTTTCAGCAGGATAGCATTTTTGTTTTGAAAATAGAGCAGTTTGAATTTTAGAATTTTGCGCAGTGCATGACAGAAGGATTGCTGCTCTAAACATGTCACGTACATGAAAACATCAATTTGCCTCGTGTTTTTTTTAGGTCTGATTAGCTAACATGTAATAGAAACGTCTATATCAATGTGTGAAAGGTCAGCAGAGAGAAGAAAGGCTTTGAAATAGCCAAAGTAAACTCCAGATGTTTTTGCTGGTTTCTGGCCGCCATGTTGGTGTCCCTCAGACGGGACACCAACATGGCGTCCCACACTAAACTCTGTAATTTTCCGTGGTACATTTTCTAGAAAAACTCGATTATGAGATATCGTACAGCCCTTTGGCTTTCAAACGTCGTTTATGCATCACTGTTCAACAACATATCAATTTCTTGACTTTATCGATTGAATGGTGGAGGATTTATTTTTTTACTTACGTGACGATGTGTGAGGTGAAAACCACCAATACTATGTTTGATATCGATATTTATGCTAATTGTACTGTGAATAACCGAAATTTACTTCCTAAACTACTAAAAACACCACCTATCATATTTCATCATTTCCTAGTCTGATATTTTACTCTACATTTTTCCTTGGTTCACGTTTCACAGCTTACAAATCTGATTCAGCTACAATTTCCAGTGTTTCACCCTGACCTCGTTTCCTAGGATCCATACTCTAAAACAAGAACACAAAAGTATAAGATTTAGTTTTGGTTTCAAAAGGGGGAGATGAACCGTTAATTTTCACACATCACCAGTCGCGTAATACGTGACAATGTAAAATCACCTTAGGTTGATAGCAAAATGTTTTGGTGGCCGTTTAGCACATCGTTATATTAAATCTTTCTTCAGCCCTTTATTATTCCACCTTTTATTTGCTCTTAAGGGTATCAGAGAATTGTAAAACATCGATGAACTTTCACTTCAACGCTTTTAAATGAAACCTGGACAAGTTAAAACACAAACAAGACCCAAACAAGGCTACAGGTAGGCTTCAGGGGTGAGTTGTATAAAATTTAACGTCGGGCGTAACTGCTAACGCCAGACCTTCACCCTAGTCACATTCAGTATTTTAACGTCTGACGATAGCATTTACACCCGCAGTTAAGTTTGATGCAACCCGTCCCCGGTGTATTCCTCTCAAACGAGAACATGCGCTATAGTTGGGACAGCTGTTACGAGACAGATTTTACAAGTTCAAAGGTTTGGTCCAACTTGTTTATTTTCCAAAGATGGTCGAGGTGCGTACAGTTCAGGATCAGAAGATCAAGACTACAGAATGCGCTATAGTGTGTCTACAGTGTCTCTACAGTGAATCTACAGTGAATCTACAGTGTTTAAAGCAGCTATATTTATATGAAATGCTAAAGTTAATTGGTTTTTCTAAAGATAAACGTTATTGTTATGCGAAAACTAGCCAGGTGTTCGCAGCTGCGATAAGTCGGATCGTGAAAGGAATAAGAAATTAGATAGAGTTTCTTTGTTCGTGCAGAAATTTGGAAAACCTAAGATATTTGAAAGGCTGAATTCCAAAACAGCAATTCAAATCGCTATCCTGAAAGTAATCAAGTTTTACTAAGATCCTGTCGAAACAGATTTTAGTTTAAGGCTGAAAGAAGAGTAAAAATTCAACTGAAAATGATTGAGTTGGCATCAAAGAACCTTGAGGTGTGAAAGTGTGCGAGCGAAGCTAGATTTTAATGAAGCTCACTAAACGAATCATTATGCCAATGCCGGCCCAAAGGTGTGAGCGCGCGCGAGCTTACTGCGGTTACCAATGACACGCTACCTACGACATTCAAAAGAGTCGGATAAAGTTGCATTTTGGTGGACGTCAATCAAACAAAAGCCGTTGAAATTATTTTGAATTCTGACAAGATTCCAAGGTAATCCTGCAAGAAAATAAGAATTTTACCTCGCTAAGAGAGGGTAAAATTTATTTAAATTGATTGTCGAGCCAGATCAAGCGCAAATAAAAGGTATTTTTGAATTAAAAATTTGAATTTTCACTACACGTGATAATTTACTCACTTGCATGCATCGCTGATTTTATATTATCAGGTGTAGCGATTTCAAATGTTTCATAAAAAAAATACGGCTTCGTCTAAACAATGCCCATTTTTTAGATAATCTGGCTTGGAAATCAACTTTCATAAAGTTTACCATCCGTCAGCGGATAAAACTGTCAATTTCTTGGCTCTGTTGCCTTAAAATGGTCTCAGAACTCAAAATAATTTATATGGCTTTTCTAGCTAGATTATATGATTGACGTCCACCAAAACGCAACGTTATCGGAGTCTTTTGAAGGCGATAGGTCGCGTGTTATTGGTAACCGCTGTAAAACAAACGTTCATTAGAGAAAGGCTATATCACTTTCCAATTTCACAGCTGAAAACACCTTCTAAAGGAAATAATAACTTTTTTAAAGATAAGTTTCCAGAGGTGGTGTTTTCCCTAATTGAAAAGTTAATTTACCGAAAATACTAAGAACTCAGTTTCCATGAAGCAAAAATGTAATACAGGAAGGTGAATAAATATTTAGGCTTGCAGCGAAGAGTGAAAATAATGGAGGGAAATAAAGCTAAATATTATCGTATGTCTACATAGCTCCTCCGACCGTTGCCACCTAATCACCGCTACAATGTCACTCTAGTGATAGCGGATGAGCTGGAAATGAAGAATCTGAACAGTGTGGGATCAGTTCTTCAAAAAATAAAGTAAAATATGTTTCTGTCACAGAGATAATCTAAGGTTAAAACAGTATTTTTGAAGAAAAATCTTGCAATTCAGCTGTAGCCTCTCTTGCCTTTTTTTTTTTCGTTAGTAGTACAGCCAGCTTCTTTCACGATGAAAATTTAAATATGAAATTCATCAAATCAGTAGTTCGGGAGTGGGCAGTCAGCGAATGACAGGGATATCAAAAGTAATTCCAACATCAATAATTTCTTTGCAACGAAAAATGTTCTCTTTTATGTGTGAACTTCGCTTTTCTTTAGGGTATACAAATTTATTTGCATGTAATGAAATGAATTCATATGAATGAAATGGTGCACCATATTCAAGGCATTCAATGTCAAATGTGGGGACAATTTTTGGAACTAAAAGAGAGTAAAGTAACTGGACCGCCCTGTAAGTGAATTGTACAAAATTTAACTTTCTGTGCATGTCAATGATAAGTATTTATAAAGTTAAAAAATGGCATAAAACAATGAAACAATGAAGCAATAATGAGGCTTGTTAAGAACCGATCTTAACAAATAATTTAGGGCGGACGGAATCACACTGTTTGTTTAGTGTTGGTTTCAGCTGTCCAAGTTTCTGTCTAAGCATGTTTTATACTTTGATTAATTAACCTGATGGAACACATTTCGGTTACTGTTCACGTGTCCCAAAGAACACGTTTTGGTGTGTGATTATTTTGTTTATTTGACAGTAGCACGGCAATAAAGTGCAAAATTAATTGCTATATATGCACCTACGTTGTTTCCCTCGTTGCTCTTCAAACACGAATGCTTCAAAATTGAATGTGAAATAATCGAACTATGTACTGCAACTCTTTACAAAAACAAATCATGGAGATATTCGTTGAAAAGCTGTCATTCATCCGCTCATTCACATAATAATACCGGAGGAATTAACTGTGGTAGTTCTAATAACAAAGCGAGTATTCATCTTGTCATGATCGCCGAAAAGTGTTGCTCCAATGATAGTCGTATCACGCATTTATCCTCCGAACGCTTTCTGATTGCGGATGTAAATATTACGAATGGAAACAAGCATAAATTACCCTTTCAGATTGTTCCAGCATTAGGTCGTTTTGGCTAGACGATGGCCAACCTCTAGGAACGACTTACGTTACATGTGTTACATAACGACGCGATCAAACTTTACACTTTTATTAATTATCGACCTGTACGTGATCAATTTGTTCTTCTCTAATCGATCTGTAGCACGTAATATATGGAAATAGTATTTTTAGAACCTTTTACACTCACCGCGAATACCTTGTCCTTCTATATTGAAATTTTGCTAACGTAAAGCCGATTCTCCTCCTATTTTATACTATTTGAAAGTTGCTGATCAGTTTAGCCAGTATTCGTTAAATGTCATTAACGTAACTGAAGGGAGATAGAACTATGATAGAGATTGGTTCAACTGCCTCCCTGCCTCCTTCCCTTCCTCTCTTCCTCCCTCTGAATAAACAAAATGGTTAAAAGTCGTTACTACGCTCGACGTACAGCGACTTTGGCTTTCGGCGCTCTCAGAGTACTTAGTGCCATGTGACAAATTCAATAGAACAGACGCGCATATTTGTTAAAACGTTTGAGTGGTCGTTATCCATTACCTACATGAGAGTAACCGAACTTTTTCCATTCAAAGCCACACTTTTCAAAAGAACATTTGGTTGCAAATATAATAATATTAAATACGTTTCTTGAATTTGTGCACTATTATTGCGCTATACCAGTAGCAGTAGAGGGCTTTTAAAACTGTCTAAACACAACTGATCCATGAAAGGAAAGTTTTCCAGCTGGCACGTTTCCGCACAGTCCCATGTAATTCTTCTCTCGGTTCAAATTTTCACTTCTCGATCAAGTTGTGGAAGTGAACAATACCGTGACAAACTACTCCTTGTCACGGATGTCAAAGCATTGTCCTTGTCGCCCGCGCCACAGATGGTTAATTCCGATTGTGGCTCAGGTTACATCCTTTTTATGCACAAGATTTCCGAAGGACACCCGACCAGTTCCGAAGATTACCGATATACGATTATCTCGTTGTGATTATTCAGGGCATCAACTGTCCTACTGCACTCCCAATACTTACAAGTTCTGTGCGCGCACAATATGAAAACAATAGCAAAAACTAAATTTCTTGACAACTTGAAGTACGATTTTCATAACATGTGGAAAAACAGGACACGTGACTAGCGACGGGCGGACTAGCGCTCAGACCCCTAACTGTCCCCAAAAAATCGAGTTTCAGTTAGAATACGCTTGAATACGCTAATCGTCCTAAACAGGCAACATGGTGGAAAGTATAATTAAAGGTTTGTATTAAAATCGAAAGCCAAAACATCTATACCCGGATTTACAATCTTGTAACTTTCTTCATCCAAAACATAACAGTCCAAAGAAGCAACAGAATAAATTTCGAGACCGTACCTATTCTATCAGATCGAATGGAAGAAACTTTCTCATTTAAAGTCTGTTCAAGACCTGAGCATTAGCTACTCTACCATTGTGTAGTGTCAAAATTGCCTACTTTGCTTGCTCATGATTCATCTCGTTCTTTCGAAGTTCTCAACAACTCCCCTCTGACTGAACATGATACGGAAACAATTCTTTTAGACAATACTTTTGAGTAATCCAATTAATCAACCGTCGGTCTCGTGAAATCACGCTTCATTGTGACAACGTAATAACCTTATGAGTTCCTCATCAATTTTGCAGTTATATACATTTTTAATGCATATGCAGCTAACTGCACATCAACAATAACAATGTAATACAGAGGGCAAAATTACTGAATGCTGATTTGTTGTAACAGAGGGCAGTTTTTCGTAATTTTCCTTTCGCCGAGGGAAAAATTACTTATTCCTGATTGGTCGAGCGGCGAAAATACTCGCTCCTGATTGGTTGAGCACGGCAGTTTTACATTTGTTGGTTTCTGCATTTTGTGTCCAAAAAAACAACAAGTTCTTTGAGGTTCTTTGGAAGTTCGACTCTTTAAGCCGGGTTGTTTGTACCACAAATACATGTAAATCAAGTGCTGCAGCAAGGAAGAAAATTCCTAAAGGTCAATTTTCGTGTCTCTTACAAGAAACAGCAAAAGATTATTTGTGTCAAAAGCTAAAGACTTGGATCGGATTGATTTTATTTTGTTTGGTTGAGAAACTGAAATCGGTCATGGCGTCCAAGTGCTTTCAACGAACGATAACCGAGCATGAAAGTGTCCTTTTGATCGGAGGAAGGAGCAGGAGGAAATTACTCCGCAAGTTTCTTCTTTGGATCCAACGATTGCTATTTTTATCGATCAATGTTCGTGTGATTTCCAAGCGGTAGGAAGCTTCACAGCGCAGGTGAATAATTACTTGATGCATAACATTTGTTTTTATCGTTGTTAGTTTGCTCCTGAATTAAACTTGTATTCTCTCTTAATTACATGTGTATAATTGGAACTGTTCTCGTCGGTTTTGTTTGTTTTGTACGCTGCGAAAAAATTAAATAAGTTGTTGGTTGGGTTGCGCCTTCGGTGAGTGTTTTACTGACTGTTTTACGAAGTTCCTTGATAGTTTTAACAACATTTTACCCTCTGTGTTATAAAAGCGGAATTTAAATGGACTCCAAATGATAGTTTCTGTTTTTATTATTCGTTTTAGTTTTTAAGATGATCGAGGCGAACCGGTTTGTGAACAGCCAACGCGCGCTACCGGCACTGTCACTGTCTAGTAATTTTTGCTTATCAAGAAGGCCGTACGCTATAAACCCCAGAGAAATGGATACACTAACCAAAAAACAGACTTTAAATATATTCTTGAGTAATGAATGAAAAAAGAACTCTAATAATTCATAGCAATCAGTACAAAAATAAACTAAACAACGATCTTTGAAAAATTCACAAAAACAAGCGAATGAATGTTTTGCGCAAGCTTTGTTTTGATGAAAATGAAATAACACCTTAATTTTATATTCGCTTTTAACGTTCTTTGAAAAGACTTCCAGTGAAAATTACTCACACATCTTAATCTTTGCCGTTATATCCTACTGTTTTAAGTATTTTTGTTTGTTCTCTGTCAAGATTGTCAGAAATAAATGCTAAAATTAGACATATATGTGAGAAAAACTTGTCAGTAGTTTATTGCAAAGAGACAATGTTGGGAGAAGTTTGTTTGACTGACTATTTTAAATGAAGCAATTTGGGATGAGATTAGAAAATAAAACTCCAAGGGAAACAACGAACATGGACCGAAAAATGAGCTCAAAAGACTGCTTTGAAGTTAAACAAGTTGCAGTGTCAACACCACAAGAAAAAAATATCTTCCAAAACAGCAAAGTTTTGTCAACAAAATCACATGAATATACTTGCCTCTTTGGAGAATAATCACTCCTTTTATTTGATTGCTAATTTTTTCGTTCGTTTACAACGTTACGTTTCACTTCAAGAGGAAAAATCCAACGTTTCAGTGTGCCGGATTAGAGTAAAATAATTTCTCTTCAAGATTTGGCTGCTGTTTATGAAGTGCCGCCTCTAAAAGCTGCTAAAAGAGTCGATTTGTTTCTCCCGCGCGAGTCGCATTGCTCTTTCTCCCGCTGTTTGACGTCAAATTGGACGACATCAGAAAATAAAACTCCAAGGGAAATAATCAACATGGACCGAAAAAATGAGCTCAGAAAACTGCTCTGAAGGTAACAGTATTTAGCTCAAGCTTAAGTTAAACGGCGTGTCAAAACTGCAAGAAAGCAATATCTTGCTAAACAGCAAACTAGCAAAGTTTTGTCAACAAAATTGCACGAATATAATAGCCTCTTCTGAGAATAACCAGTCCTTTTATTCCATTGCTGATTTTTCCATTCGTTTTACGGATTATTACTGATGCCTCATATTTAACACGATCAAACGATGTTCTTGATCAATTAGGCTGGTCGAATTAAGCCGAGCAGAGACAATGCCAAAATGCCATAATGACGTTTAAAATTATCATTGCCGTCATATTTGTCTAACATGCATCTGTTTACTCGCACTAGTTCACTAAGCGATTACGGAATACGCTCTTCTAGGATGAACCTAGAGCTCCCTTAAAATATAACTAACTATTTCAAAAACTGTTTTGCATTTACGGGTGCAAAAGTTGGGAACAATCTTCCAAATGCTCTTAAGGAAGAAATATCGCTGGATAGATTTAAGAGTAAACTGATCGAAGTTATTTTCACTATCGGCATCAACAAATCGTCCGAATAGTTCGTAATTTTTTAACCAGTGTAAAAGTTTAACTAAGCTATATACGATTTTATGTAAACCAAATTTTAATATTTCTAGTATTACAATTTGATAAAATGCCGTGTTTAAATAAAGATATCCATCCATCCATCCGTTTGTTCGTCCGTCCGTCCGTCCGTCCATCCATCCATCCGTCCATCCAGCTTTTTTTTACCCTTGGTTTTATAATGATGACAAGTATAAAGGAAAACATCACATTACATTTATCTTAGCTTTCATATGATACTAGTTCAAGTATGGTTTGACTATTGATATTGAATGGGATAATTTGCCGGTAACTTTCGTTGATAGAATTTAAAAGTTACAAAACTAATCCTCTAGAATTATTATTAGACAGGGGTATGACCGCAGATCCGATGACATCCTTCATAATCTAAAGTGGTTAATACCACGTGATAGACGTTCAATCACAAAGCTCTCACGATGCACAAAATTCAGGATAACATGCGCCTACCTTTCTGCAAAAGCTTTTCAAATCCTCAGACGAAAATAAATATAACCTTCGAAATAATGATAAGAAATTGTTTCTTTGCAAAATTGGAATGAAACAGGCAAGAAATATTCCATCTTCAAACAAGAGCTATCATCTGTTTGGCCCTAACCGGTATCCTAGTCTCTTTTTTTCATTCATTCATTCATTCATTCATCCATCCATCCATCCATCCATCCATCCATCCATCCATCCATCCATCCATCCATCCATCCATCCATCCATCCATCCATCCATCCATCCATCCATCCATCCATCCATCCATCCATCCATCCATCCATCCATCCATCCATCCATCCATCCATCCATCCATTCATTCATTCATTCATTCATTCATTCATTCATTCATTCATTCATTCATTCATTCATTCATTCATTCATTCATTCATTCATTCATTCATTCATTCATTCATTCATTCATTCATTCATTCACTCAAAAGTTACTTTTTACCGTAATAAGTAACTTTTGAGAGGTAGTCTCCTTTAAAACGTTCTGGCCTTTCGGACTTCAAAAATAAATTTTGCTCATTTCTTGGTTGAGAGACTTTCATGTACTTATCCCAAAACTGCAATCCGCTTGATCGGATCCTTTAAGTATTGCGAGTGTCAGGGGATTTTTGCTTCACCCCTGAGAATCACCGTGCGAGATAGGATGCGGCAACGCTTCACGTTGACGAGTCTCTCAAAATGAAGGCAAAACTTGGGGATCGTGAAAATTAGGCAAGTTCACGTAGCTATAAAATTCCATGATGGTTTGTGGTTATGGTTTCTACCGTATGTTACAGCTGCCTTGGTTTGGTTGAAAATCAATGCCTCAATTTTTTAAAAAAAATAATCTCATGTTGAGCTTATTCGATTGTTTGATCGTTTGGTGCGATAGTGGTGTCATAAAGGTCTTGCTGTTGGCTTGATTCAAACTCAATGTTTTTGATAAATAAAAAAGGTGTAATGTAACTGACTGTGGTGTTTGTTTGTTATAGAGCTTGTAAGTTCTTGTTTAATTAATTGGGTGTCCTGTGGAACCTAAGTATTAAACTAGGTTTTTTTTCGTAGCCGTCAAAAGTGCAATCGGGCTCTAGTGCGCGTGCGCTAAGTGTAGGGCAAGTCTGAGCCAGTTACCGCATCTGTCGATGGATCGCGAACGTGACAAAGTTTAAGTTGTCGTACTGTTACATGGTATGGGTGCGTAGTAATATTCAAAAACGTCGCAGGTAATATTTTTTGATATGTAAGAAAGTGTTTGGGAGTGCGTTGTTAATTTAAAGGAAGTCGTTTCCAGTCCTTGCGAAATGCTGTCAGTCGTTGCGAAATGTGGTGAGTCATGTGATTCAAGGAAATTAAAACCCTATGGTGTTGTCTAGCGACATGTTAAATGCGGCAATGCGTCGATAAAACAGTAGTAAGCAATGATATGCGACTTGAAACCGCAAGGAGAATAATTTAATTCGTTTGTTTCGGTGGCAGAGATGACCACCTGACTATATTTATCGTTCATATTCTCACTGTTTTCAGTTTCGCTGAGTAGTCAGAATTATTTTGTACTCATTTTTTCAAGAAAACATATACGCGAACCTCACGTTTGCCGTGAACATGATGCATAAGAGCGGCTGCCTGAGAATATCGAGAACTCTCGGTCAAAACTGAAATTTCGGATTTCCTTATATTTTGTCAGAAGAATCCCTTTAGAGAACTATTTACGAAAATAACAATAAAAGTTTCCAAAGATTTTTCGTTTTCGAGAATTCCGGCATAATGTGAAATGCCGTGATCGCGTCGCAGCCGGCGTTAAATTTTGACGAGAATTGGTGCATTTTCAAATCGCTCGGGAAGAAAGACGGCTTAGCAAATTGAAACGATCTTTTGAAGTTAAGTTAAGCATCCTTCTGAAAATACAGTCTTATGGAAATATTGCTGGAAGATTCTTATTTACATGCAGTTTTCAAAGTCCGAAGATTCCTATTTTCAGCATTTTTGTTGACACTTGAAATTGTGGAAACTTTGCGGACAAATATCGTGTCCTGGTGCATCGAAATTTGTAGCAAGTATTATACTCGAGGAACGCTCTATACATGTACTGCAAAATATAAAAAAATCCAGCTTGGGTAAAAATTAATTTCATTCCAAGTAGGTGATCACCGATCGCAAACGAAAAAATGAAAAGTTGAGGTTTCAGCTTTCCTCGGTACACCAGCGTCAACAACGTGAAGAATACGAAACAAAATCAATAAATATTTCATATCAAAGTGCATCTGAAACCCCCCACAGACGATAATTTTTCATTAAATTACTAATCGACTTGAGTGAAAAACACCATTGGTTCAATTAAGTTGTGCAAAAATTGCAGTTTTTATAAATCCTAGGTTTGTCAAAGGTGCATCTCATCCTCACTGTCAATAAAATGTCGTGACAGTCACTACATTGAGCTGGACAAGCGAAGACGAGAATTCTAAAAGCTTACGAACAAGGTATCTGTGTTTTCGATTTGCAGGTCCTAGACTATATACCATAAACAGAACTGAGATATCAGAGCCGGTAGAGAAAATCATACGTTCACTTTAGTGTAAGGCTGCCCATATTATCTTCAACAGCTACACGGCTATAATATATTTGAATGAACACTTACCTTTCCTATGCCTGCAAAATAGACATTTAATGAACCATCCCAATTAATGCAAGCAATAGTCCACCCTTCTCAGTCCGATCCGGATAGAAGAGCACCAGAAAATAACCAAGATTGTTTGCATATCATGGTTGCTAATTGTAAACAATGACGCAAAATGGTTATAAATAACAACGCGCGTAGGTAAACACCGGTTCTTGGTTTGGAGTGGTTTGCTCGATACTAGAAACTGTATTTCGTCTTCCGCGATGTCATATTTTGCAGTGCCTATATATTTGCGGCTGCATTTATGGCTCCGTGCCCATTTTCGTCCTTGATAGACGATGAGTCCGGTTCCGGTCAGAGTTCGTGCTATTACAGCAACCTGCGTTTCTTTGGGTGAATGCCAAAAAGACATATCTAGTCATCCCAGTCCCAACGCCAGGAAGGTGTTTGCTGACGACAAAACTGACAGTGAAATGTAATTAATCCTCGCGCGCGCATGTTAATTAGTAAAGTTATTGATTACCATATGTTGTTGATTGAACATATGAACTTAAGTTTACTGAACTTACATTGATGGAATACAAACAGCGGTGATAATTCTGATCAAGCTACGATGGCCCAAGAACAAAAGTCTTTACATTGATGGAATTTGATATTCTGTGAGGATGAGTCGAAACACAATCTGACCATCTGCCTGCGCCATCGAGATGTCTACGGTCTTCGTTGGCGGTGCAACAAAAGAAACTGCGCTGTTACGCAAGAAATGGCCGTCCACAAGCTGAAGACGGCAAAAGACGACCGGGGAATCGAAGTTAATCAGTCAGCAATGATATTTTAAAGCTCTGGCGTCGTAGTCCCTATCTTCATCGGCTCTCGTGCATATAAAATACTGTCTAGCTTTTTCGGAAGGGGTCGAGAGGGAGAAAATCTGCGTGACTAGCATTCCACAAGCGTTGCTCGTCCAGATATGCCTGTATAAGCCCTTAAATCATCATCATCATCATCATCATCATCATTATCATCATCATCGCAATTATCGCCATCATCGTCATCATCATTATCATCATCATCATCATCATCATCATCATCATCATCGGTGAATCGAATAAAGGCCTTAGAGGTATGACATGCTGCTTTGCTTTTTTTGTGAGCATGAGAGACCTGCAGTTACTATTAAATGACATCTGTAGTGCGGAAATACATACCACTTACCAACCGAGTTCGAGGTTCGTACTGTAAGTTACGGACCGAGTTTTTTCCCATTGATTTATGGCCCAAGCGTGAAGCGTGCGGGCCATAAATAAACGGGAAAAAACGAGGATTCTTAATTTAAGTACGGACCGAGAAAACGATGTTAGTAGGATATTTATTATATCTCTCAGGTTAATCGGGCGCACGGGAAAGGAAACTAGTTGAATTAAGGAAGCCGTACAGTGAAATACGGCCCGCTAAATTATATTATAATTTACCATTTGTTATTAACATTTTGCAACAGAATTCGTTAACAGGTACCACAAATTAACATGAATTAAAGCTAAGCATCGCCAAATTCTACTGCTAATCTTACTCTGAAACACAACTTCTTTTAATACCATTGGATATTCATAGCGGAGCTCCGCACGCGGAGCCCCATAGCTAAGAGAATTTGGTAACCCGTGAATGCGAGAAATTTTGGTTTGGTTTTGACGTCACTTCCGTCCGATCGTCCGTCCCTACGCAATCCCACAATGCTAATGCGCCTGTGTTTGTTCGGCGGGAAGTTGCATGGCCATCTGCGTTAACGGAAAGCAACAAAAATGCTAAAGAACACAAAATACAAAGCCAATTTATATGTATTCGTTGGATATGTGGACAAACGTGAAAAGAAGAGAAAGAGAAAGAAAACAAAAAAGCGGAGATGTGGCGTAATCGACGACCCAAGAAATGCAAATAAACTGAGAACAGAACGATTTCCAGTTGTTATTTCCTCCTTTAAATTCATCGGCTCATTCAAACGTTGTTCGACTCGTCGAACGGAATACTCAGCCTATACAATAAACACATTTCTCGTGCACCGCAGCGAGAACGAAGAAAACATCTCAACAGCTACGATAAAGATAGCAAAATAGCAGAATAACAACTTAAAATTTCGTGGCTGAATCTACCAGCCTTCGCCCCTCGTGGGGGGTAAAAAATACATTATTGTAATTATGCAATGCAAATACGCGGGAAAATATCTTGATGTAACGAGTAAGAGAAAAACAGTAAAAAGACATGACAGGAGACGATAAAGCCACTTAAACGCGAAAGAGAACGACGGATAGCAAGAGCAGGCTGGCCCCGAAAAGTAAGTTTAAAGAAGCCCACATTTGCCTATATCACTCTTCTTTACACAGACACTTTAATCACTATCAATACCACCGATATTCTAGGAGAAAAAATATTATCTTGTTATCGCGTTTAAACGCGTTTATTTAAAATTTGGCCTCAGGGATCCGGCGTTTATTTGAAGCCGGCGTTTAATCGAGAAATTACGGTACTTGTAATTCGACGACCGTTTACAAATCAATTGTAAACGAATGCTTTCTTTTGGGCAACAATCGATAATATTTCTTTCTGTAACATGTTTCTAGCTTTACACAGATACTTTAATCTTTTAATTCAACAACAACAACAACAACAACAACAACAACAACAACAACAACAACAACAATATTCGTGTAGAAATTAATTTTTTAAACATTTTGTTTCGTGGCTGTGTTTTTTTCATTCGCACTTCACGGCTCTCACGTCTTTGTAAACACACACAAGTTTAAAAGCTCTGAAATAATTGTATTAAACACCAAAGACTATTTTCCCGCGTTCTCCTTTTCTTAATGTTTATTTAGAGACTAGAATTATTACTATAGGAGCAGAATTGACACGGTTTTGAATTTCCAAACATTTTTCTCCGGGCCACTAACTTGCTCTCGCAAAAAAAATATATTATCATGTCTTAATACCTGTAATTCGACGGCCGTTTACAAATCATTTGTAAACGAAATGCTTTCTTCCAGGCAACAATCGATAATTTTTTCTTTATGTTACGTGTTTCAAGCTTTACACAGATAGTTTAATCGTTTCGATACCACCATTCATTCTGATCTGTTTTGGAGTCGTGTACATGGAATGCAGTTAACAGGATTTAAGCCGCTCTGCTCCCATGCAATTGGACTGTTGGACTGTATACACACGCACAAGTTTTAAACGCTCTAATATTTCGGGCCACAACCAAGCGTTATTTTTCCTGTCTTAAAGTTTTTGTAAAGGCCTGAAATATTTTAGTAGGAGCAATATTGACTGAATTAGGATTTTTCAAACATTTTTTCCGATCGCAGTGTTGACGACGGCAGCGACAACACTGCAAATTAACATTGAACAAAAACAATCCGCACGTGCATTTTAAATTTAATTTAAATTTTGGTAGATTTCTTTGCTGTCCTCCGCAAAACAAAAACGTGAAATGACCTAATTCAGGGTTTTGTGGAGAACATAAGCAAACGACGATGATTTTTTCTTTCTCTCTCTGTGTTTACTTGAACGCAACTCCTACCAATTTAGGCAGCTTGCAAGCCGTTTACTAGTCTAATGCGTTTCCTAGCAACAATCAATAATTTTGACTTATTTAACGTGTTTCAAGCTTTACAATATACTTCTATCGTTTCGATAGGACAAATATTCGTGGAGAAACTAATTTTTGAACGTTTTGTTTCGGGGCAGTTTCGTTCGCACCGCACGGCTCTCATGCAGTTTTAAACAGACACAACTTTTAATTGAGCTCTTAAAGATCTCTGCCAAGCAAAAAAGAGTGATTTTCCTGTGTTCTTCCTTTCTTGACCTTTATTTAGATTTCAGTAGAAGCAACATTGACTGAGTTATAAATTGTAAATAATTTTTTGGGACACAAAACTGCTTTTGAACTATGCACTTGTAAGGGAATTCATCACAAGGATGAAGTGATGATAGGACGACGACCATCAAGTACGTGAGAGTAAAATGCGCTCTGCCTCGATTAATAAGCATCCAGTTATTTTTCCCTCAGTGAAAGGATTAATGGCATCCTGTAATTATGTCGTCAGTGTTATAAACATTGTAATTGTTATTTTTGGCAAGCAGCTTGCTGCTTGTGCACTAAAAAGAAATATAACTCCAGAAAGGATGAGGAATTCTGTAAGGTTGTTACGTTCATATGATAAGCAGACTTATATAAATGCCATTAAAACGTAATTGTGGAGCTACGCTTTTAGGCTTGCCTAGATTTATATTTATAAACAGTTTACAAAGGCTGGAGAAGGCACATTTCATGTTCCACTTGATTAATTGGCGCAAAATATTTTCTTAATGGAGCCTTGCATTATTTCACGAATTTCGCGATATCGCCAACAGTAAACAACTGGGTTTAATGAAGAATTGAGAAGAACTAAGAACAATGTCACGTGCTCAGCCAATAAAAAAGAAATTTGCAAACGTTTAGTTAAGAAAAACATTTGTGAGCACAAGTTTGGAAGATAACTGACTATGAAAATGACATAAACAATGAAGGCATTAAAAGCGGACTTCTTTTCTCGGACTAGCTCCATTGCTTGGACATTTAACTGCTCAGCTTGGCTTTGTATTTGATTTCGATGATATCTTACAACTTTGTAAATACGAAAATATGCCACGGTTGTCAATAGAAGTCCAACAATTTCGACACTGGCTGCTACTATGCCATTGTTTTTAGGAAGTGAGATGAATATGGTTGCAGCGACACCACTTGTTAACCATAAAGTCATCAAAGCAACATTGACACGTTTGGAAGTGACCAGTTCTTGGTAGCGCAGATGAAGAAAAACAGCAAGATGTCTATCCAAAGCAATGGCAGTTATGTTCAGAAGCGATGCAGAGGAGAGGAGAAACAAAGAAAAGTAACCCACATTTAAAATTTCTGGACAGAGGAAGTCGAAATTGCAGTTTCCATTCGCTGCCATCTTTAACATCACCGCAATTGTCACACCAAACATAAACTGCGGAAACAACCCCACGGCAAGATCTGAAATAGCGAGACTCAGGAACAATTTCCTTAAATTAGTGGGTATCGATGAGGCTTTCCACAGGGCGTGAATAACTAGAAGATTTCCAACAGTTGCCACGACAGAGAACACCACGTTTAATCCAGAAAAGGTGAACATGAAACTTTCATAATGTTCAGTAACAAGTTGAGCTACTCTATTCAACCTACGATTACAAAACTGGGCAACCATGGTGAAGTTGAAAATTAGGATCTTCCCTTTGATGAATAGTTGAGACTAGCTCCAGTAACGCAGCTGCCTTTAATATGACGAACACTACTTGCCATGTATGAATTAGCATTTTAAATTATATTGCGTTTTGGCAAAAAAAAAAAAAAAAAAAAAATTATAAAGATAATTCGAACTGCGATCAATTCCCTCCCCTCAGCTTGTTTTTGTGATGTAAAACGACTCCGACAAGGCTTATAAATAGATTAATCACCTTTTTTTTATGTCGTTGTTTCTGAATCTTGAGTATCCATACAACAACCTTGCTGTCGAGCGATATACATTTGGATTTTACTTAACCGAAAGAAACGTTCAGTATCCTGATAAATCGAAGCATTTCAGATATTAGGGTTTGCTGAAATTGCGACATCGTTCACGAACTCAATTATAAGCAAACGTAATAGGAATTTATTTTTTATTTAGATTTCATCACCTGCAAACGTGCAAAACTCCTACATATAACCAAACATGAGAAATTTTTATTATTTTGTAGTCTAAAGTCTAGTGTAGGGGGTAAGTTAATGTGAAGCCGAAACTGGAATTCTGGGCCATTAGAAAATCTAACAGCAGATGGAATGAAAGGTGACAAAGTGAAACATTACGCAACTATGTTGCTGCTGATAACTGGTTTTCTTTACCTTTTCTCAAATACATGCAGACCTGAGCATTTCTCCCCTCCAATTAAACTTCCTTATCTTTTGAACATTTTATGTTAAAAGAACATTTAATGCACCCCCCTTGTGAATCGCTAAAATTGGATGTTCCTGTTGGAAAATGCTAAGTTTCGAGAAAAAGGATGTCCGCTAAAAATACTGTCACTTTGCGAAATTAAGTTGACGTAAAAACTTCCTGTAAAAGGTAATTATTTTAAGCTTAGAATACGCTTCCTTGTACTGTTCGAGAAAAGACGTGGGTTCGGATAATTGTGGGGATTTTGGTAGTCTCTGGTTCGGGTAGGACCGATGACACTTTAAAAACATTTTAAAATATTTAATGAAAACGACAAAACCTTTACGTTTACAAAACATGTTTCGGCAGAGACTTCTGTCGTCTTCAGAAGCGTTGTAAGTTGAATTTATAATAAGTAAACAAAAATGCTAATTATGAAGAAAATGAACATGAAACGTGACAATGTGAGAATTATAAGGATAATTTTAGATTTACATGGTGTAATTGTTGATTCAAGGAAGTTTGTTCTCTTTGAATATGAAAAGCAACTTCCAACGCTTTGTACATTAACTAACTGAAGATGACAGAAGTCTCTGTCGAAACATGTTTTGTAAACTTAAAGGTTTTGTCGTTTTCTTTAAACTTTTGACTTGCTTGCTACTATCAAGACCATTTTACAATATATTTTGAAACTCATTTGATTCACCTTTCAGTTTATACCGCTTTATGAATAAATGTGATATCAAAACCTTCGTTGTATTTGGCCCATTTGAACGTGATACCCTGCATGTCAAAGAACGTTGACGTTATTCTGCGTAAACAAACTCGCCGGGTGACGTGTGTAGTAGGACCGGAAGGGTTTACACAGGTACGTTTTCTTGCGTACATGCACGAAAGAGGATTTATGTAAATGCTGGAATCTGGCATGCCTGCGTTTTTTCCTTGTCTTGGTTTTCATTTCCACTGCCTAAGCCAAAAGATGTGTTTCAGCCCTAAAGTTAATTTAGCCCTAAGGGATGATTGAACCCCTAATCGAACCATTATCTTTTTTTCCGTTTTATAAAACATCCTTGTCATCTCTGCCGCACTCGAATCGTGATTATCATTTTCTTTAAACTTGCTTTCAATTGTTTGAAAAAATAGTTAATATCACCTACTTTGGACATTTTTTACGATGTATTATTTATTTCTTTAATAGGAAAAGTTCATTTCAAACAGAAGTGAAACGAAAACGAAAACTAATTTCCAGCGCTCGATGGAAACGACCGGTTATTGCTACCTAAAGGAGAGAGGCCTAGAAGCAGGAAGCATGCAACCAAACTTCTCCACAAGGAAAAGTGGGTTCAATGTCGCGTAGAATTGTTCCTCGCGAAGCGAGGTTAATAAATTTGTCGGGCCGAGCCGGCCCGAGCGGAGCTAAGCCGCGCGAATTCGAGCGAAAAATATATTTATATATATATTTATGTTGATATATGTTTATATCTTTGAAGGTGTCCGCACAATGACGTCAGACTGTCTGGCGTTGTCTGGAGCAAAATTTGCATACACCGAAAAACATATGCGTGCATGATCAAATTTCAACTGCAATGTTCATTAATATTCACTGGATACAGAACTATCTCTCCAGAATCTTTTCCCTTTCTTTTAGAAATCTTTTTTTGTGAAATAGTGCATTAAAGAAATTACACGCTTTGTGGCCGTAGTAAATAATTTTCCGTGGGAAATAAATTCATCGAACACGACAGCGCTGCACGCCCGTTGTACATTACGTCGCGACAGAAATAGATTTTCAACCGCAAACTAGCCCGTGGAACTACGAAAACATTATGCTCATAAAAAAAAAAAATTCTTATGCGCCTTTTAATCTCCTCGTTTGATGCTACAATACGTGTAAAGAGGGCTTTCCACCCAGCCCCAGCTTCGCGAGGTTTTGCGAGTCACGTATTTCTAGTAACATTTGTTTTGTGTTTGTGAGAGTTTTGAGTAGAAGGTATAGTCTGAACACTTCTACTTTTTGTTGTGGCTGATCGTGCCCTCTCTTATTTTGAGTATGGTTGTTTACCATTTATTCGGAAATACCGTTTAGTCGACATATTGCATTAAATGTGTGGCATCAAAACCCCGAATGGAAATTTCCGTGGGTTCCACATCTCGTTTCCCCAGATACAGATTAAAACCGAAAGGCCTAGCACAATCGAGCAAATGGAACATACATTATCCGTTTGGAAATTCCGTTTTGGAATTTCGGACTACATTTCAAGAAATCTCGTTTTCTCTGGAAGTTTTCCGATTGAGGAGACCAAAATAGTCTAGCAGCCGCCCTGTCAGCAGTCAAACAGTTGGTGGGCCTAGCTCATCTTCGTAGACTGTAAACTGACCGCTCTCACTCCCGACACTTGCGAAAGCTGCAAGGGATTATGGTATGTTATCTTAGATTTACGAGATTCGTTGAAGGGACCGGGTTGTTTGTAGACTGAACACATGATTATCGGTAACAGCAACAAGGAGATTACTCTCCAACACAAGAAGTCTTCACAGCTCACAGATACTCGTCACACAGACTTTAGCACACAGCTCTGGTACTCAGCCTTTATACTTGAATCTGCACACAGCTCTGGCACCCTTTTGGATAGATAATTTGGTTAAATAATGTTGTAGATTAATTATTGTTGTCACTAAAAAGCCCTTTTCAGGGAGTGTCATTAAAGGTTGTATTGAATTGTATTGTATTGTATTGTATTGTAGTGTAAACGTACTTAATGACACTGTTTACACTCTCAGGAAAAAAACTCTCTCTCCAAAATGCTAAACTCACTTACTTATATAGTCATGTGACAAGGTTCTAGAACCTTCTAAAAATCTATTTGCAGTAATATTACATCAGCGTATGCTATTTACAGATAATTATGTAAACCATGACTTAGAATTCTAAAATGTTCTGGAATATTCCATAGAATATCCCAGATTGTTCAGTAGAATGTCCTGGAACGTTCCGGGAAAGATAGACAATTTCTTAACACTAAGTATGTTTTCAAAAAATCAACTAGTTACTCACTTATTCATTTATCAGTTATTCACTACATCTTCTGTTCGCAAAAAGAGGAGTACCGGCTGCTCATGCATTCCATCAGTTAAGCGTTGCTTCGAAGTCTAGCTCTACATAAGCTGAACATAAACGGAGTAATAAATAGAAGGCATTCAAACGATTACAAGAAACTATGTTGTGCGTTCTCCCCCAGCTCAGTGTTTTTTAAAGAAGATTCAGTAATTGCCACTAAGGTGATTAGAAGTTCGTTGAAGAAAAAATAAGAGGTCTCTCTTTCTTATGTTTCAGTTATACGAAATATTTTCTTCACAGTGCCTTTAACAATGACACGAATTTCTCGATATCGCCAACAGTAAACGAGAGGGTTTAACGAAGAATTGAGGAGAATAAAGTTAGTTGTAACATGAGTGGCTACTAAAAAAGAAATTTTAGATTTATCAGCCATCCGTAACAATGAAGAACAAAAATGTGGAAGATAACAGGCAACGAAGACAGCATAGACGAACAAAACATTAAAGGCGGACTTCTTTTGTCTGAGTAACTCCCTGGCTTGATTATCGGCCGGCAGTTGAAGTTGGCAATGAATTTGATTCTGATGATACCGTACAGTTTTATAAATACGAATATATGCTGCCGTTGTCAAAAGAAGTACAAATACTTCCATAATGGCAATTACCATGATACTAGTGTCAGAAAGTGTAACGTAAATTGTAGCAGCGACAGCACTTGCTAACCAAAAAGACGCCACGCCTGTAATGATACGTTTTGAAGTAACAAGTTCTTGATATCGCCTATGGAGAGAAACAGCGAGGAGTCGATCAACGGCAATGGCGGTGATATTCAGGCACGATGCACAAGTCAAGAGAAACAAGAAGAAATAGCATACGGATAAGATTGTTGGACAGAGTAAGTAAACGTTACTGTTCTCGCTCGCTGTCATCCTTAGCATTACTGCCACGATAACTCCATACAAGAGCTGCGCAATCAAACCCACAGTAAGATCAGAGAAAGTAAGACTCAGTAACAACATCTTTAAATTATTCGGTACGGTTGAGGCTTTCCACAGGGCGTGAATCACAAGAGCATTTCCAAGAGTCGCCACGAGAGAGAATATCAAGTTTAAAACGGAAAATGTTGATATCAAAGTTCCGTTGAAGTGAACAAGCTGTGATAAATCTTCCAATTTGCGTGTGCAGAACTGGGCAGCCATGGCATACTATAATGTTCGGGTTGGTCGATTAATCTTTGAAGGAACTACTATCAATAATTGGTGTATTCGAACATTCAAAAGTAAGTTGTGCATTAGGTACTTTTTGGATTTGCGGAGATCAAATAACATTACTGAGAACGTACTCGGTAAATGGGTTTGCTTGATGCAAAAGGTGATTAAGACATTCATAGAAGTAATAACATACGTTTAAGGTTACGTTAACATACGTTACTGCCACACACGCGCACGTGTAATCGCCGTGTTAATTGTATCTAGGAGTTTGTTTATGTTTAAAGGTTTTTGCCATTTGTTTCTGTCATTTACAAGACACTGTTTTTAATTGTTTAATGTACCTTATTCAGTATTTCAATCAAATAGTCCACAGATGATAGAAAAACCCTTAAACACGGCCCACATTATAAAAGTAATCTTGACGTGGCCAAGCCGCCAGTCATTTTACTGTAGACACTGTGTTGTCAACATCCCATAGTCTGCAAAATAACATAAGCTGTTGACAGTATATATTTGAAATTCGTATCCGAATTTGCATCTTGAGTAAAGCAAGAGAATTTGCTAAAAAAAGCATACGTTACTACGTCTGAATTTCAATCAGTAGTTACTCCGAAATATTATTTTAACCTCAGATTATTCTTCTAAACTTCATTTCTTGGAATACTGATCACTTATGAGACGTTGAAGCGGTGACTGTGGCAAAGGGGGGAGAAGCTATCACTTTAATATAGTGCGGGCCTTTGTTTAGCCGGCAATTTGGAACCATTGGGGCACGAAACGTATGTTAAATTTCGTTTTGTTGGTAATAATTATTTCATATGTCTTAAGAAAAAAAAAAAATCAAAAACGTGTATATCACTTTTGAAGGGAATTTCGGACCGATCGATGCTTTTTAAATTGAAAATTAGAAAGTAAGACCGGAATTATGATAAAATCTATTATTGAAGGAGGCGCTGTTAATTGAGGATCCTCTCAAACAAAACATCCTACAAAAAAAAAAAAAACATCTGTCACTTGCTGTCAAGGTAAATAGTGGCGGATTTTCGTTCGATAAGATTTTGCAATCTACATGCGATAAGCTCCCTTCAGTGAATTAAACAGCATTTGTGCTTCATAGAGTAACCGTTCCGTTTTACAAGGAGCGACGGTTCACTCAAGAAAAGCAGTATAGCCTCTGGAAACCTGCTTCTACCCGCTTTCGAATGTTCAGAGAATTCTCGTATTTTTGTGTGCTTTGTTACACAAAATTGTTTCCGTCACCGATCGCCATTTTTGTGGCACGTACAACAATTCTATTTATATTTCACGCATAAAAGATGTACACTTCTCTAATGTTTTTAAGGAGTAAAAAATGCAATAATAACGAATAACAAATAAATAAATTGCATATATTAATTTATCATATCAAATACGCCGTAAACCTTCGATCAAGCTAAGATTAATTTCTCAGGAGACGTTTGTTTTCTGGCGCAAAGCTAAATTTCTGCCAATTTGTTGGATTTTGTATCTAAATGCGTATCATTAAGACGCAAAGCATTAGGTTGTTGGGTAACTTTTTTAAAATTAGTAAAACGCCGGTGGAATTTCAAAGCCACACGGTGTCACGAGTATGTCTCGTTCCCTATTTTCCTAACCTCGTAACCAGCATTTAACTAAAGAGCGCTGCAATCGATTCACTGTAAAATGGCACCCCATTAGCGCCGTTCGCGTTGCTTTTTCTTCACCCAAAAGCCTCCTTTTCTTGGCAATTCAGGCAATAAGAATTTTATGTTATCCCTTACTGGCATTCAGTAACCAGTTTTTTGGTTAAAGTGAGGGAAGGACAATAGTGGAGGGGTATATTTGATTGAGATTAATTGATAGCCATCACACGTGGACACTGCCGGAAGAACCACCAAGGGGGGGACTGTGCTGGGAGTAAGTGTCGTTTCCGACTTTCATATCGTGGGGGACTGGGTATGAGTCTGTGTATTATGGGATATGGGACATAACACCCACATAGCCAGAAAGAACACACCGAACTTTACAACATCCTCGAGTTTGGTGTTAATCAAGCCAATATTAGACGAGATACAGCCATTCAAAAACTCCAATTTTTACTATGAAATACATTACGGACGCCGGCAGGAGCCCATTGCTCCTGACGCCGGACAAATTGTCCGTTGCGTCCGGCTATCCATACATTTCTTAGTAAATTTTTTAAAGTTTTTTAATGGCTGTATCTCGTTCAATATTGGCCCAAATCCCACTACACTTGAGGATTTTGTAAATCTCGGTGTGCTCTTCCTGTCGGTGGGAGTGTTATGTCCCATATCCCATAATACACAGACTCTACCCAGTCCCCCACGATATGAAAGTCGGCAATGCGCACCAAGTAGCAAGTGCAATTTTCATCCCCGAGTGCACCCCCTGGCTCCACCTCTGTCGCTGCCAAATTCCGCCCTGCCAACCCCAGCCAGTCTAAATAGGTTAACTCCTTTGCTAGCTGGTTATTCCCCTAAAGATGGGGAGTTTTTAATTTGAGATTTTCAACACGGCTTTCGATACACTATGATGGTCCTGGCAATATCACTCCTTCCCTCATTTTATTGTCAGCCTAACAGCATCTCGGGGTAGTCGATCAGTACATTGAGAAAGATTTAGAAGCCTTAAGTATTGCCGGCCCCTTTTCTACTCTTCCGCTTCATCATTTCGTGTCTAGTCTCTCCCTTAGAGGTAGTCCCTAAACGGACACGAGGGGAATTCGGCTCCTGGCCTGATACATCAATTATCCTGCCCCTCAGGTTCATTGGTAAATGACTGCATTTCCTCAGATCATACCAGTGTTACTTATGCAAGGGTGGATGGTGCTGTTCGGCTGATCACTCAGTCTAGAGTTGCTAGCTTTTTGGCCAAAGCAGATATTAAGAGTGCATTTTGCATTATCCCTATTCAGCCTCAGGATTACCATCTTCTCGGAATGCGCTGGCGGGGATTGTTTCACTATATTCATTGCATGGTCATTCGAGCGACGGGCCGTTTTCAACAAATTGCCTCTATCCCTTGAGATTGCATTATTTTATAATCCATTCAAGGAGGGTGGGTTAGTTTGTTCAATCGCTTGCTTTTCTATGGCATATGTTGGTCAAGAACATCGTTGAGCATAAACTCAAGAGCACGCAAAATATCATCAATGTCGTCAAACAGAAAGGCCTCGTCCCAAGGAACATATTCATCTAAGTGAAAGCCTTATTTGTGACAACCACCTACTTTCAACATATTTGAGCACTCAGTATTCTGGTACATGTATATTATTGTATTCAGTTGTCACCCAAAGTCTTTGCAAGCTGTTTGAAATAAATTATGGAGATTAAGGTTTCGAAACCATACTATAAGACAGATTTCCACTGCACCTGTCCACGTCCTAGACAGTTTGTAGGAGCAGAGGCTCCTTGATACTTTGAATTTCTTGTCAGTCAATCTCGGGTGAGTGCCACACATTAAAGTTGTCCTCTCAACCTCTAGCCTCCCACGCAGTCGTTTTTGGAGGATTCGTATTTCTCTCCTACGCAAGGTAACACGAGCATCAGAAATGCGAATCGGGTGGTTTAATTTTATTTAGAAAAGTACAAACTTTGTAAAATCTTATCACGGTTGTAAGTAGTTTAGTGTCATGTGGCTCACAAGGAGCTCAAGGAAGCATACCCTAGTTGAAAGACGGCTAAATTTGTATTTTAACTCCCGTCCTCCCCAAACTAAGGAATAAACAATCTACTATCCTTTTGTGGCAGAAATAGCCGGTTTAATCTGAGGAAAATAATAGCAATGCAAATTAACCTGGCTTATTTTTTAAAAACATTTTGCACTGTTTCCTGAAGAAATGTAAGCCACAAATTTATTTAATTTTGTGGTTGGTCGTTTATTTTACGTCCTCTGTGAATTGATTTATTTTGATATATCTTGATTTCATTTAGTGAAAGGCCATGCAGTCAGGTAATAGTACCTTTCCATTACTCTCTTTTAGTTGAACTTGTGAACCGACTACAAGCTAACTAACTTTTAAACCGGCCACACAAAACGACGTTTCGGGAATTAAACAACAAGAAGAACAACAAAAACAACAACAACAACGACAAAATATTTTCTTGCGCAAGGCGAGTTACCGAGTTATTCATCATTCTCCAGCCTCGGTGATGTGAAATATTTTCTTCAGTGTGCTCTTCACTATTTCGCGAATTTCTCGATATCGCCAACAGTAAACAAGAGGGTTTATCGACGAATTTAGGAGAACGAGGAAAGCTGTGACGTGATAAGCTACCAAGAAAGACGCTCGATCACTATCAACTGACAACAACATTGAAGCGCACAAATTCGGGAGATAACAGATAATGAAAACAACATAGACAAAGAAAGCATTAATGGTGGACTTCTTTTCTCGGAGTAGGTCCATTGCTTGATCATATTGTAGTTGAAGTTGGCTTTCGATTTGATTGTGGTGATATCTTGCAACTTGGTAAATGCGAATATATGCTACAGCTGTCAAGAGAAGTCCAGCCCATTCTATAACTGCTGTTACTACACTATTGAGCTTTGGAAGTGAAATGTACGTTGAAGTAGTAATTGCACTTGTTAACCATATAGACACCAAGGTTGCAATAACACGTTTTGAAGTGACAAGTTCTCGATATCGCAGATGAAGAGAAACGGCGAGAAGTCTATCGACTGCAATGGCGGTTATATTCAGAAACGATGCGGAAACGAGGAGATGGGCAGAATAAAAGGAAATAGTTATAACTGTTGGGCAGAGATGGTCTAAGTCATAGTTTTCATTGGCCGTAATCGTTAACAGCACCGCGATAATAACGCCATACATAAGTTGCGCAAACAATCCCACGGCAAGGTCTGACAAAGCGAGACTCAGGAAAAACTTCTTCAGATTAGAGGGCATCGAGCATGATTTCCACAGGGCGCGAACAACGAGAAGATTTCCAAGGCTAGCCACGAATGAATTAGTTATGTTCAAAACACAAAGAGTGAGCATGAAAACTCTGTACTGTAAAATAACATGGACTAGGTGCTCCAACCTGTGAGTGCAAACCTTGTCAGCCATGGTGAACTGGGTTTCTCTAATCGATTAGTCGTCTGATGGACATTCGAGAGAGCGATAATCGGGCCAGTATTAGCCGTACATCAAAAGTGGCATGATTAATAGCGCAATAAAATCGTACTTTTCATTGAACGTCCGGTTTATCGCTAGCAGATGCATCAATGGTTCGGTTATTAGGTATTTTTAGGTTTCGTTTTGCGGCCCTTTTACCCATTCGAATTGCGACTCGTACAACAATATCCTGCAGGTTGTTATGGTAAACAATGGTTGACGCTTAAGCTACAGTTCTGCAAATTAATAGCTTTATCTCTATTTCCTTTGAAAAGTAGGTACAAGAAGTCTTTTCATCAGTCGTTTGATGAATTTTAGACTATTGCTATTAAATTTTGGCTTCAGGATAGAATAATGAGCAGTCATTTGAGAAAGCTTTTACTGATAAATATCAGCCTGATTGTTTGTCAGTAACCTCTCTATCAAAATTAAGCGTCTGTTCATAAAATGGGTCACGAGAATGTTCCAGATCTGCGGAAAATACCCAAAACTGTCATCGTGATCATTTTCCAGTATATTGACTCAAAGTCAATATATCGCAAAAGCATTTTTATATATATGTCTTCTAGAAAAAGAGGATCAGTATAGCTTCTTCACAGTTCATGAATAAGAAAACAAATACGATATTTTTGTAGGTGTCACGAGTGTCGACATTTTACAAATTAGGCTCAAAGAAAATAAACGCTTAAAATTCTTAAATATGCGACGAAATTTTTAACATACGTTGTTTTTATTAACTAGAAACACACACATGGTGTACCTTAAAATCTTTTTCCAATTTTCTACCATACCTTTCCTTGCCTTTGCGTAGTAGCTTAGATATTGGAAAAAATAAAAACATCTGCCACTAACCATTAGAGTAATTTTCGAATTAACATAAAATGTAGACGGAAATAATACCTGCAAAATCTAGCAATAGTTCTCCCGTAGATGATTTTTCGCCTTCTATGTAAACGTAAACTTTAAGATTAATTAAGTAGTGTGTTTGCAAATGTCTCTGAAAAGTTTTTATTTTCTTAGCATTGTTTATTTGGCCCAAGTAAGATCTTTTATTGCCGGAATCTCAATCTAAAACGAGAATTCGTTTCAGAAGGTAGCTGCTGCTGAACTTCTGCAGACGGCAATGACTTTTCACTCTTTTTAACTAACAAATTGTGGAAGTAGTTGTGTGTGTAGTGTCAGTGAAAGTGTGTTTTTACTATTATTATTTACTTAGCTTATACGTGGGACTCCATTAAAACCAACTCTACTGAACTGAAAAAACAAAATTCTCAAAATATCTGGTTATATAAATTAGAATAAAAGCAAAATGTGCGGTTTATAACTTGTGTACACGATAGAGGCAATAAACCTTCCTTTGACATTCAATTCATTATTTTGAGCGATGAAGGAGCATGGCAATCTTAACTGTACTGTAGTTTTGTCTCAAAGGAAGAATAAAACTAAGAACTTTTCCTGTTTGCTTTTTTCATCATATAATATTTTGACCATTTTGCAACAATCGAAGGCTACCGATATCTCGGAGGGAGAAAGGCGGAAGCGCATCATCTTTGTGTTGTTTAGTTGTTTTTACAACCTTCATACAGTGATGAACCAACACTATATGGAGATCGTTTATTCATGCTTGCCCACATTCATTTATTCATCTAGTCATTTAAGAATAATTTATCCATTCTTTATTGTCCTTGCGTTCTACCTAATGTTGTTTAAGCGGACCGATTTACAACCGACAATTTGCCGCCTCATTGATACAGGCCGATCAATTGCAAGCTACACGCGACGTTAAGCGCTGCGATTTACGTATACACTCCTATATGAATCGGAAACTTAAGATCGAACGCGATAATAAAAAAGAAAAAAAAATGGGAAGGCTAATCTTTTATTAACGACGCAATACATTTGGTTGATACGTTCACCTCATTACCTAAGTACTGAAGACAAGCCTCGTTGGGCAAAAAGTTAACACTCCACAATTTGACGACTTTCGTGATATCGGTAAAGCCGGCAGGTAAAGACAGCAGGCTTCTGATCACCTACGGAGACTATTCAATTCAGTTCAATTCAATTTTTATTCACACATGCGAATTACAACAGACGTGTTCCTGCGTATACCTGAATTAGCTCAAGCTATCTAGGTTTAGTACTTTAAGTCTTTAAGACTTTAAGGGCCGCATATTTAAACAGAGTCTAAGTAAGGCCGCGGCTTAAGACAGTCAGTGGGCCTCCAAATTAGTTTATAAGTTGTTTATTTTACGTAGATAAAGAGTTTTCTAGTCTGGGATGCAAGCCTTCTTGTTACCGTCAGCAGCAGACAATGTTTAGATATGACTGTTGGCAAAATTGAAAATGGCTTAGAACGTGGTTTTGTTAAACACCGTCTAAACTGTCTTTTAATAACTGACCTTAAGACTTTTAAGAATTTGAAACAATCGACGGTTAAACACAGGGCTCTGCTCAGTCAGTATCAGTTCCTCTCAATTCATTGTAAGAACGCTATAAGTGTATACACGAAACTAAATTGGTCAAAAGGAGCAGAGAACTGAAAAGCGGCCAACACAGCGGAGATGGAGCCCTGTAGGCCTTCCACCTTTTTCGACCAGAACGTTTGGTTGTTGCTTCAGATGCTTGACGAAGTAAATCGGTTATGAACTTTATGAGGGCTGCGTTTGGATGTCTGCGAACCCACCATTTCAACTTGTTTACCTACCAGTCGGATTTGAACTCAGTTTTAATTTTGAAAAAAATTGCCCTCTGGCATCAGTGGATTTTCCCCTAAATTCGCTTACTTTATTGAGGGTTAAGTTTTTTTATTTCGGGATAAAAGTTAGCCGGAGGCAAGTACCTCGTCTTGCCTCATGCTAGCTAAGGCCCTGTACTGTTTTTAATTTCTCAGAAGTTAACTTCGAAATTACATCCGCAAAGAAAGACGGTGCCTGACGGCTAACGTTAAAGAGCCGTATCATGATAGCAATCACAATGGTAGATCGAGACATCGGGTTCACAAAGTAATTTACCGCACCGAGCTTGTCAATATTTTGTTTAGGTACAAGAGAATGTTTCACGACCGTCATGGACCGCGGGGTCTTCATTTTAGGTAGCTCTTTTAGAGATGTATCCTAGGCTTTTAGGCGATGGTCAGCTGTGATATATGCTCTTTGTATTCAGCTACGCCTTAGCGAAACGAAGCCCTACCAGGTTGCACTCAACCTCGACCCTTATCAGAATCTACTGGATCTGGCGACGTTTACAGTAGTATACTGCTATATCGTCGGTGGGATTGAAGATTGTTAGCGCAAAGGAGCGACTAGAGGAGTATGATAGTCCATAGAAAGGAAAAAAGAACCTGGCTTTTCTTCCGTTGCCTTGTGGGTCTTGCCTAAACTCATAATTTATCGAAAGGTTACCAGCAAAAAGACGCAGTTTTAACCACATTTTCGTTCGTTCGGGCACATTTTCTACAAATAATTTCTGTCACACTGTTGCCCCTGTTTAGCTTCACGCCAACTAGAATCTCTAAATTGACGCACTCTTGTAACTTGTTCGAGCCAGAAAAAAGCTTGCGACTATAATCCGGGTTTGAAACGGCCTCGACACACAGAATGCAAACCCCTCTCTTCGTTTTAGGGGAGATATTGACCCGAGAAATAGTTTTAGTTGGGGTCGGGTTATCCTCATCCATCGTGAATTATCCAGTCATTCGAGAACTGTGTATTTTACGTACGACGCGATCCATGACGTCACAGCAGTATTTTCCCGCCAACAATATGCAAATTAAATTCGAGTCCATGTAGGCGGGACAAGTCGTCTCCTCGCGACTTCGTCGCTCGTTTGTCTCTCTTTTCGGCGCGCATAAAAAGACGACTTTGGGCAAGTCTAGTTTAATCTGTCTTCTTGTAAGAAACCAGTTAATAAGGGGAAGTCCTCTGTTTATCAGTCAGAGTGCATGCTACTAAACATGGCAAAAATATCCTGAATTTACCTTGAAGAGACACCCTACGCAGCGAGGGCGTCCATCAACATCTGTTATGATCAGCAAATTGTCACAAAACAGGATGTGCCTCTTTAGTTCTTTTAGATTATTGATACTACTAGTAAAGATCAGTTTGGGTGGCTCACAACGATTTCCAGCACTTCTTATTTGATAGACCCTACTACCACTTTTTATTAGTTGAAACTGCAATAGTGGTATCAAAGGAAAGCCTAACCACTGGTAAGCAGGTTCTGGCCGTTTTCTTGACATAATACGTTAACATATACCAATAGTTAAACCCGTTTAAAAAAAGAACCCTAATTTTAGCTTAAAGTGGTTTTACGTGCACTCATCACAATTCAAAAGTATGGGGATCACTAAGAGTGATGACTGATGAGAATTTGAAGCACATTTAGTTCAGAGGACGCTCAAGTAAGTAACACGTGTTACAACTTCGCATTTTATTTTCCCTCCAAATACGGATTGGACCACCCACCATTCTTATATAACAGAAATCCACAAAATTTATTTCAACTTTTTTCATATTCAATTCCTTGAAGAGAAGTGAACCAAAATGCCACGTATTTCGCGTTGACTGGTTATTCCCACTTCCACTATTCAGTATAGAAGTGATGACAAAAGAAACCAATATTGTTTAGTTTTTGTACCATTTAATGTGTTCTGAGTGTTTATCTACATTTTTACAACTCAGTAGTATTATAACTTGTAAGTTTATCACGTTCAAGCTCTAAAGCACATTTGCATTTGATAATGATGACATGGGGGTCTTAGCCGGAAACGCCATGCTCTTCAACCGTCACTCGTTATCTTAGAAACATTTCTTTCTTGACTAAGAAATTAATCTTTTATTTACCTTATCGAACCTCTAGGATGAATACAACACGACACAGAACAACTCATCACGCATTCAATCAAAAAGAACTCAGCCTGTGCTTGTTTAATGCGAGATAATCGTCATTACCCAGTCTCTGCAGCGCTGTGAAACCGAAATACTTTTTTAACCGTGTTTTTCATAATTTCACGAATTTCCCGATACCGCCAACAGTAAACAATGGGGTTTAACGACGAATTAAGAAGAACGATGAAAGCTGTGACGTGATAAGCTGCCAAAAAAGAAGTTCGAGCATTGTTAACTATCAACAACATTGCAGCGCACAAATTAGGAACGTAACAGACAACAAAAACAACGAAGACATACAAAGCATTCATGGCAGACTTCTTCTCTCGGAGTAGGTCCACTGCTTGATCGTATTGTAGTTGAAGTTGTCTTGCTATTTGTTTTTGGTGATATTTTACAACTTGGTAAATGTGAATATATGCTACAGCTGTCAAGGGGAAGCCAGTGGCTTGTAAGATCACTGTTACTACGCTATTGAGTTTAGGAAGTAAGATGTATAATGCGGTAGCAACTCCACTTATTAACCACAACGACACCAAGCTTATAATAACACGCTTTGAAGTGACAAGTTCTCGATATCGCAGATGAAGAGAAACGGCGAGAAGTCTATCGACTGTAATGACGGTTATATTCAGGAACGATGCGTAAGTGAGAAGATGGCCAGAACAATAAGAAATAGTTATAATTGTTGGGCAGAGATAGTCAAAGTGATCGTTTGTATTAGCTGCCATCTTCAACATTACCGCAATGATAATACCGTATATAAGTTGCGCAAACAATCCCACCGCAAGATCGGAGAAAGCGAGACTCAGGAACATCTTCTTTAAATTAGCAGGTATCGATGCGGCTTTCCAAAGGGCGTGGATAACAAGAAGATTTCCCAGAATCGCCAAGAGGGAGGAAATGAAATTTGAGAAACAAATAGTGAGCATTAAATTCCTGTAATGGTGAATCACTTGTGTTAGCCTCTGTAACCTGTCGGTACAAACCTGAGCAGACATTGCGATCTTGTTCACCGTGAAATGGATGTCTTTCGATTGAACGTTGATGTAATCATAGAAGAGTTCAGTCACACTTCAAAGTTGATCCGGAGACTATGATTTTCTAACCACTTCTGTTATTAATGCTGGAATTTTTTTGTTACATATGATAAAAGATTTGCTATTAGGAGCTATTGCACTGAATTGAGACAAATGAATGCTGCCTGCACTTGTTTGTCTGTTCCTTTTAGTTGTCAGGACTGTCAACTTTCTGCATATTAATGAAACAAAGGAAGTTGCCAGCTGCGCTAGCACGGTTTGTTTAATAGTTAAAAAGGATTAAACACTTAAAATGATCATATTTTTGGTGACATACTGCGTTGTTTTCACTAGTTAGAAAAGGTGCAGGTGCTTTGAAGCCTAATTTTGGGCAATCTGCCCCCTTAAGTCTTACACACTTTGTCTAAGTGCAGACAAACATCCGCCTACTAACCAGCAAATGGCTTACATCTGAATAATTTACATAAATCATGACGGAAATTATTTACAAGATGGTAAGGAGTTACCCGACCATGAGGTTTTCTTTTACTTTTTAGCCGAAGGCAATTGTAAATAATTGAGTTCGTATATACTTTTTCCATCAGTAGTCATTTCCTAGCTGGCTTTTTTCTTGTCGAAAGGAAAGAATGTTCAGTGAACTCAAACAATCGAATTGGAATCAGAAGAAAAACCTTGAAAACACTTATTTATCTTAAGTTACCGTAAATCCGTGTACCCTGTATAACAAACTTGTGAACGTCAAACGTCAAGGGAAGTTAAAAGCTACGCACCGTGGTAGTTTTGTAAATTTGCATACCGAAAAAAAGAGACTCGCAGGGAAATCTTTCCTCGATAATTTTTTGTCAATTTTGTCGGGCAAAGTCGGATACACGAATGCTGACTTCTGAGCACTGCATGACACCAAACGTATATTCCTGTGTTTTGGCGAAACAAGTAACGGATTATTAGATAGCTTCCCCTTGCTAATGTCTTCCTTTCGCGTGAGGTTTATGCTTTTGTCATTTAATTATTCTTGGCGAATTGATGAAAGTGTGCGAAAACTAATCGACAAAGAGAAATAATGAGAGAGGTATACCTCCCTTATAATAAGATGAAAGCAGTACCGATGAAATAGTTTGACAGCAAATAAAGCGTTGATTATTTTGTTATTGTGCTTGCAGATATTGCCGCTGCAATTAGCGTACCCCTTTCAGGTTTTGTACTTATGGAATATCGACCATGACGTTAATATCTATATTTAGCCAAGCCTAAAAGCGGAGCTCCACAATTCCTTTTTACAGTCAATCCAGGTCACGCGAGAACAGTATTTCCAAGAATGAAATGAACATTCGAATTTGTCTTTGTAATGTGTGACGTGTGAATGGAATGTTGGACATTTCTCTAGAAATCGTTCCGAAAAAGACGCATTAACTTGAAAAAAAGATTCAAAATAGTTGGGAAACAATTGTTATTCTTGAAACATTCAATTTTGCAATGTAAAGAAAAATTCATAGCTTTATATCGTTAATAAGCTAGGGAAATTTATCGGGAACTCTGAAATCTCGTTGGCGATTTTCAAAACTGACATGTAAATTTCAAAACTCCGTTCAAATTTCAAAAATATCGTTCACGCGTGACCTGGGTTGACTGTAATAGCATTTATATACATGCTACTCTGCTTATTGTTTGAACGTAATAAGGTTACAAATTTTTCATCCTGTCTTGAGTTATACATGTATATATATATCTTAAGTGCATATAAAGACAACTTTTTACGCTTCAGCGGAAAATGTTTTGAACCACAAGCTGTTCTTGTTGATCGTGCGAGATCACATTGCTGAATTCCGATGACGTTCGAGGGCATAAAACACTTGAGGATGAAAAAATAACGCTTTCTCTCAAATATTTCTCCTGTGGGAACTATTAATGCACTTGTGTAAAGTTTTAAATGCGTACAATAAAGAAAATTTGGCTACAACGTAATGTTTTCCACGCGTGCAATCTGGACACTCGGATAAAAATAAAATGTTTATTTCAAAAATTATTACTCTGTAAATATTCCTCGTACAGAAATATTCATAGTCTCATAATAAATGTTACAAGAGAAGAAATAAAGGAAAAATAATGTTTGGTTATTGCTCGATATATTTGAACGTTTACTTTAAAATTAGGGCGTACTGTTTACAAATATGCGCTACGAATGAATTACGCAAGTCGAGAACAAAAAACTCTAGGAATATTTCTCCTAAAGGAATAATTCTAGTTCCTAACTAAAATTTAAGAAAAGAATACAGGAAAAATTATGTTTGGTTAAGGTTGTGGCTCGATAGATTTCAGCGAGCGCTTAAAATTAGAGCGTGTTTACAAAACTTATGCGCTGTGAATTGCGAATGAATTAGAGAAGCCCAGCACAAAATGTTCAAAACAATTTATAACTCGGTGAATATTTCTCCTACAGAAATAATTCTACTCTCCAAGTAAACGTTAACAAGCGGAGAATACAGGAAAAATAATGTTTGTTTGTGGTCCGAAATATTTCAGTGAGCGCTTAAAATTAGAGCGTGTTTACAAAACTTATGCGCTGATAATGGCGAATGAATTACACAAGTCCAACACAAAATATTCAAAACAATTCATAACTCTGTGAATATTTCTTCCACAGAAATAATTCTAGTCTCTAAGTAAATGTTAACAAACGGAGAATACAGGAAAAATAATGTTTAGTTGTGGCCCGAAATATTTCAGTGAGTGCTTTAATTTAAAATTAGAGCGTGTTTACAAAACTTGTGCGCTGCGAGTGGCGAATGAATTAGAGAAGCCCAGCACAAAATGCTTAACACAATTTACAACTCTGTGAACATTTCTCTTACAGAAATAATTGTAGTCTCTTAGTAAACGCTAACAAACGGAGAATACAGGAAAAATGTTTGTTTGTGGTCCGAAATATTTCAGCGAGCGCTTAAAATTAGGGCGTGTTTACAAAACTTATGCACTGAGAATGGCGAATGACTGAGGGAAGTCCAACACAAAATGTTCAATACAACACCTAACTCTGTAAATGTTTCTCCTACAGAAATAATTCTAGTCTATAAGTAAACGTTAACAAAAGGAGAGTACAGGAAAAATAATTTTTGGTTGTGGTCCGAAGTATTTAAACATTTACTGCGTTTTTACAAATGAGCGCTGCGAACGAATTACGCAAGTCCAACACAAAACATAACTCTGTGAATAGCTCTGTAAATGTTCAAAATTAGTTTATCCACCAATATTTGTCGTATGGCAACGATTTAAGTATATGTGTATAATTTGAAGTATGTCAAATATGAAAAAAATTACCGACAGTTGCCTGCAAAATTTAATTTAATTCCCATGCGACCTGGAGTTGCTTACTCACCCAGCTCACCACATGTTTGTTTTCAACTGACATTTCGCCTGTTTGTTCGTCACTTTCGGGTTTCAAATTTGCTTATTAGTCGCCTGCTTTCTCGACATATGTAGTTTGACAACATATTCAACGCATGCAAGAAATAAGTGTCCTTAAAATCGTTTGTTTTTCTAAAAGAAGTAAGCCATCCCGCTTCCCGCCGAAAAAACGCAGGCTGCCGCACAGGTTGAGTGTGACATTTCACGGTGGCTTACATAGAGAGGCGGACGTTCGTACGGACGGTCGGACAGTGACGTCATAACCAAAATTTTTCGCATGCATGGGTTTACCAAAATCTCTTATCAATGGAGCTCCGCTATAAATATTTATTGACTAAAACGTCTGATCGAAAGCTGTTAGGGACGTAAATTGGTGCGTGGTGCGAGGAACTCTTACATAACCAGTACTTTGGTTTGTTGCGTTTATTCTTAAAACATGACGTTGCTACAGAAAAGTGCCTCTCATGACGGATGCATTAACACGTGGTATTTTTATTCATTTATTCGCGGTTTGTTACTTCGATTCGTTAATTCATTTAATCTCAACCTTTTTCAGCGACCATAAACGAGATTTGCTCACTTTTAGTTACTAGAAAACATATCTGAACAGAAACTTAGAAGATGACAAGCTAAAAGTAGCAAAGACGAACAAAACATCAAAAGCGGATTGGACTCGTCCACAGAACACGAACCTCATGTTGGGTTCTGTATCTGATTCTGTATCTGAATCTTACGATGTGGAAGGTACAAATGTAATCCACAGATGTTTAAATTCAATAATGACGGCTTGCATGTTGTTGAGGTTAGGATCAATAATGACGGCTTGCATGTTGTTGAGGTTAGGAAGTGAAATGAATGTGAGTGCAGCACCACGGCTTAAGGCTGTAACAATGCTATAACAATTCTATACCAAAGCTAACACAATTCGTTTTTAGAATGACACGTTCTTGGTATCGCAAATGGAGAGAAAGAGCAAGGAGTCTATCGACAGCGATGATGGTTAGATTAAGGAACAATGCGCAACCTAGAAGAACGAATACGAAATTAAAAGCAGTAAGTGAAAGATAGTCAAAGGTACAGTTTCTATTGGCGGCCATCTTTAGCACCACAGCGATGAAAACGCCAAAGATGATCTGTGTCGAAACTCTTACAGCAAAATCGGCGATAGCGGAGACTCAGCAACAACAATATTTATAACATAGCTAGTAAATTCCGGTAATCGATTTCAATTTCGCGTTCGTGCTTCATATTCCCACTGTGCAAGCTGATAACGTCAGCAAACAAATTTTTCCTTATACAACATTTAAACTACTGCGTTGAACATGTTTTAAATGAATTGATTCATGCGTCAGTTGTGCGTTCATCGAGGTATGAAGCACGCGGGAAGTTTGGAGAGCACTCAAGAAGCTAAAGGGGCTCTTACGCATCTTTTGAGCTCTCCAAACTTCCCACGTACTTTATATCTTGATGAACTCACGCTGACGCATTTTAATTATAACATAGCTAGTAAATTCGCGTAATGAAATTCAATTGCACGTGCGCGCTTCATATTCCTATTGTGCACGCTGATAACGTCAGCAAACAAATGCCTCGAGAAAAAAGGATTTCTCCGCGAGTGATCGAGTTTCGCATTTTGCATTCAGAAACGGGAAAAAATTCAGCAAAAAGTGAAACTAAACATGGCAACAAGTGAACCAGCTGATGAAGATGATCTGCCTACCTTTTTATTTTCATTTTTAACTCCCGAAAAAGCGTAGCACGGGGAATTTCTCTTTATACAACATTTAAACTAACGTGTTGAAATTGTAAAAAAAACAACAACAACAAAAAAAAAAACAATTGGTTTATGTGTCAGCTGTACATTCATGGAGATATGAAGCACACGGGAAGTTTGAGGAGCACTCAAGGGGCTAGAGTTGCTTTCACCTACGCCTCGAGCAACTCTCACGTATCGTTCGTGCTCTCCAAACTTCCCACGTGCTATATATCTCGATGAACGCACACTGACGCATGAACCAATTGTTAACTTTATTATAAATTAGCGGCAATTGAAGAGACTTTCTACAGGAAAAGAAAGGCCGGAAAATTACTAAGCTTAGCCAAGAGAGAACATTGATGTGAAATTTGGAGCATAGGCGACTGTCAATCGACAAAACATCCAAGTTTTAAATTTCAAAGAAAATAAAATGACGCTGTTTGCCGTTGGCTTTTAATCACTTACATTTATGTATTAAACTGTCTTTATTCTTGTGTTGATTATGCCGACATAAATGTACTTCCTGAACTACGATATGGTGTTTAGGAACGCAAATGTACTTCATATCTCCTCAGTTTACAGACATATGCCGATCATTTCACGATGATCTCACAGGTTGGCTGCAATCTTTGATGTACGTATAGCACCTACATTTTAAGACCTTTAAGGTACATTTGTGTTTTTTGTTACCAGTCACAGAATAGCTGCCGTTTTTCAGCTGCTTTTGGTGGCTATACATTGAATAAATTTGCGGATATAATACACACAAAAAAACAACACAATGTTAAGAAACCTACCCAGGAGAAAAGGGTTAAATTTTGCAAATTGCTTTTGCCTCATTTGCATTATACAAAATATCAGCTTTATTTCGTTTCTTCCATGATAGTTTGATGAAGGAAATAATTCCTTGCAACTTAATTTTTTTACCGTTTTATCCTTGCTTTTGTAGGCATGAACTAAAATCCAAAACGGCGAAACGAAGCGACACGAAACCACCGAAATGAAACGACCGAAACAAAAGGAAACACCGAAACGAAACGAAATACGGTAAAATATGAAAATCACTATGAGAGCTCAGGCTATCCAGCGAAGCGAAGACAGTGACACGTGTTTTTTTTCGCCTCTTGAGTTATGACAACACGACAGAAATTAATGGAAGCCACCAAAACGAATTCCTTTTTCTGAGAAATTGGGTTTTGCTGGTCAGCGTTTCGTACTGTTAAAGACTTTCTACCCGATAATTCCACATAAGTATTCATGTATACCACATGAGTGAACTTTGCTTTACGCGCTCTCTGATTGGCTCATCAAACTTAGGGTAGTATGTGCTATTCACCTCTATTTCGGTGAATAATTATCAAGTAGCCTACATTACTGAAAAGCTAAAGAAAGGGCCACTGTTCAATTTTATCCACTAAGTGTATATAGTGTAGTATATAGTGTAGTACCTCACATACCCTTCCTACAATATTAACTGCTTGAAAATGCCCGTTTCACAGAAGAACATATCCTTTGGGGGAGTTGGGGTGGAGGGCTTCTCACGAAATGGATTTTAAGGTATTTGCCACACAGAAATCCTAGGCGTTGGAACTGCTGTCGGGATCCTAATTACTTGAGCCACAAAAATAGCAGACTCTCACTTATGTGCCCTGCAGATGCTGAAGACGATCGTTTAAGAAAGTGATCCTAATATGGCCGAGCAGAGGCAGCAAGAATATCATCAGTGGGTGTTGAAGAACTAAACCTTGGGTGGGTAGATACAGAAACACTAGAGCTCGAGGTCGTTGATGTAGAAGTACCTGACTGCTGGTCCCCTAGCGGTCCCCTCTGTTCGTTTGCCACCCCTTTCCTCTTCGATGCGTTAGATCTCTTCCCGGAAGACTATACTAGTGTACGGTTAAGGTCAGCTAAAAGTATTTTAAAAAATTGTTCAGCCAAGTTTCTCGTAAGGTTATCGGTACAGAAGCTAACAAAGGAACAGTTACCGCGGTGTAGTTACAAATGCAGTTAATTTAGTGTTGTGGGATATTTTTCCAAAGATCAATTGCCACAAAGAAAATCATCTGTTTACCAGTATTCGTTCTAACGCGTGGTTTGTACAGATTTTGTTGAGTTGCATATCTTGTGTTCTAACTATGTATACGACTTGCGTATTGAAATATGTCACAAACAATATTGGGTAATAATCCTTTATTCTAGAGGTGGGTGAATTTTAGAGCATGAAGGCAATAAACGTTATGTACTGTAAGAATACCGAAGGCGAAAGTATTACACGTACGTGACATAGTGCAAGGAACTCGATATAAAATAAAACTATATAGTAAATATTTCGCGCGTTGGGTTTTGGCAGGCTGTCTAGAAATTGTCATGGCCCACTTTCAATACCGGACAAGCACGATGGTTTTGTTCATTTGTTAATTAAATTCATTCAGGTATTACAAAAGACCACAATAGAAAAAAAATTAAAATGGAAAAAACCGCAAAGCAAATAATGAACACATCTTGGGCTTAGAGTGCCTTATGGTATATATTTTTTTTTTGTGGAAAATACGTGCTCAATTCTGATCATGATATTTTTGGATCTAGAAATAAAACGGCCCCAAAAGCCGGCGACAAAGCTTACAATAAATTTATTACGGGATTGAATGGAGGAGACATCGATCCTCTTATACTAACAAAGGCATCACCGGGTGATCTTCCCACGAAAGTATTGGACGTACGTGACACGATGCAAAAAAAAAAAAAGAATACAACTGAATTGTAAGACTGAAAAATAGGACGTGCGGTGGATTTTGGTAGGCTGTCAAGTAAATGTCAATGGTCCAGTTGCAATATCGGACAAGTGAAAGAGTGAGTATAAATAAAGAAACTAAACAAAATGTCTTTTTAAGTAAACAAAGCTGAGAATGACGTGAACTACCATTCAAAACATTAGGTTCGTTGTCAATTCAGCATTTTCATATTAAAAGATTGAGTGCGATTCGTAATCACATTAAACAAACAGTGCAGGGCTACAAATAGCTTGTAAACCAATTAAAAGCCAGCTTGTTAAACACTTTGTAGTGGGTAAGCATATGGATAAATAAAAGCCTTTCTCTCAGGTTGCAAAGTGGTTCCTCTTCCTCCATCTGCCTACAAGGTACGTGTCAGTAAGCATCTACCATGGCGGTGCTCTTCTGTGATAATAAGTTGGAGGATTACCAGAATCTTTTACATCTGCATGAAACTTTCTTGATGGCGTTTTGTGTTTTGAACTTGTGTTTTTGTTTCTTTGCAACTGTCGGAAATCTTCTTGTTATTCGCGCCCTGTGGAAAGCCTCATCGATTCCCGCTAATTTGAAGAACTTGTTCCTGAGTCTTGCTTTCTCTGATCTCGCTGTGGGATTGATTGCGCAGCTAATGTTAGGTGTTATCGTCGCGATGATGTTAAAGATTGCAGCAAATGAAAACCATAACTTGGATTTCCTCTGTCCAACAATATTAGCTGTTTGTTATACTGTTTTATATCTGCTAACTTGTGCCTCGTTCTTGACAATAATGGCCATTACTGTTGATAGACTTCTGGCAATTTATCTTCATCTGCGATATCAAGCACTCGTCACTTCTAAACGTGTTATATTAGTCTTGGTGTTTTTATGGTGTACAAGTTGTGCGGCCGCCTCAATATTCTTTGTGCTTCCTAACGGCAATAGCATGCTAGTTGCAGTTTTTGAAATTGGTGGACTTCTGTTCACAACCGTAGCATATGCTCTTATTTACAAGACTGTGAGACACCATCAGATTCAACCACACAGCCAATCTTACCGCCAAAGAAATCAAGCAATGGGGAACGTCCGTAAAAGGAAGTCATCAATTAATGCCTTGACGGTCTATGTTGTTTTCCTAGCTTGTTTTCTCCCAAATTTATGTTGTAGAATATTATTGACAGTTGATAGATTTAGAGTTTCTTTCTTGGTGGCTGATCACATTTCAGGCTTCTTGGTTCTTCTTAATTCTTCATTAAATCCTCTTGTTTACTGTTGGAGGTATCGTGAGATTCGAGAAACGGTGAAGACTTTTGTAAAGAAATTTTGCCTTGCCGATAATCCTTCATAAAATGAAAAGCATTTATGTATGGAGGTCTTAGGCCAGATTGACGAGGTCTTCCAATAATAATAATAATAATAATAATAATAATAATAATAATAATAATAATAATAATAATAATAATAATAATGATGATAATCTTTTATTAGGAAGCTTCCGTTCACTAAACGTGGTTTTCAGAAAGGTCCTATACAGATTAAATATACAAAAGGCTAAAAAATATAATATATAAGGCAAAATTACAAAATGATAAAAACAGCAATTCAAACTAAAAGCTGAAACTACAAAGATGTCGATGGGGTTAAAAACTTCAACTTGATAAAAAAATAAAAAATGATAAAAGCAAAAAAGCTAAAACTACAAAAATTCTTACCGATAGGGTTAATTAAAAAACCTGGCAAACATGTTTCGCTTAAAAGTAGCAATATTCGGTGCATTTCTGGTCTCTCTCTCTCTCTAATTCATTCCAGTCTTTTAGAGAGTGATGGCAAACTCTCTGCTTTCCCCAATTTCTGGTAACACGGGGTAGTCTGAGCATGTCTTTGTTCCTTGTATTATAATTGTGAATGTCACTGTTTGTTAGTAAATTCATAGAGTGGTCCATAAGTCCATTAATGTACTTGTAAATATATATACAACGATGGTAAGCTCTACGTTGTTCTAGGTTCAGCCACTTTAAAGTTACCAGGGCATCAGTAGCTGACGAATAAAGTGGCCTGTCTAGAATAATTTTTGCGGCCTTGTTCTGCAAAACCTGTAGGTCGTTCAAAAGAGTCATGTTGTTCTTGTCGCCCCACACAAGATCGCCATAATCAAAAACTGGAAGAACAAGACTGTTATAGAATAGCAGGCGAGCGGTGAAAGGTAACAAATGTTTAATCCTACGTAAAAGACCTAGTCGCTGATTAACTTTAGAAATTACATACTCTACATGATCAGACCATGTGAAGTCTGAGGCCAGCATAATCCCTAAATACTTAAACTTATTTACACTATCAAGATCACAATCAAATAAGTTAAGATGCGTCCTAAGGCCTGATCCAGACGCCGCTCCATTCATGTGCCGAACCTAATTGATGAATTAAATCACAAGAGCGGCGTCTGATCGCATGAATCAGTTTGGTACGGCAAAGATCGCTAAGCGACATTGGAGCGGTACCTGAATCAGACGCCGCTCCTCTGGTGTGCCGAACTTAATGCATAAATTACCCATTGTTTGCCAGCCATTGTGATTGGCTCAAAGCCCCATACCGTGACAAGTCAGCTATAACAAATAAGGACAAATGTGACTATCCCTTGGTCCGGCTCCCGAGTCTCGTCTTTTGGCTTTCAGATTGCTAGGTTTTGTGCTTCATTTAGAGGGAATTGCTTTTGCTCAAGTCTGTTTTACCCTTTTCATCCTGACATACTATTTAGAATGTAAGGCTAAAAATCACTGGGAAAAAGTCAAATTTACCGATAAAGTCTAGTTTCTCTTATTGTATTACTGTTTTAGTAGTAACTAAACCAAATCAATCGCATGACAAGACAATGTTACATAACTAGAAGTTATTTCATCTTAGATTGATGTTAAATTTTAGGCTCGGAATATTTTCACTTTAGGAATACAAAGGTATTGATATTTTGTACAGTTTATTACTATGAGGAAAAAAAAAAAACAAGTGTAAGCAAGGGTTTTTGGAATCCATAAAGTTAGGGAGAAAAAACGCTTCAATTTGAAAAAAAGCCATATATTTAAGAGCTTTTTAGATTTATTGCTGCTTAAGAGCGCATGTACACAAAAATCGAACATTGTGCGGCAAACTTTCAAATTTTGAAAATAGCTGAAAATTTGGCTATTAGTAGTCCATATTAAGTTATTCATTGCTGTGTGGTTCATTTGTGAAATAACTATTTGATTCGGCAGAAAATGACGAAGATTGATTTCATAGCCAGACACGAGAAAATTCGGGTTGAAAAATCAGTCAATTTGAAGCAACCCACTTGCCCTACTGATAAAGCTAGAAGACATCTATTTGTTATCAGCTTGTTCTACAACCTTTTCAGGTTTTAACTTTTAATTCCCATCAAGATCGATGGAGCTTGTAACACTGAGACCGACCAGAAAAAAAGGGACCCGTTACTCTATAGAAATCGCTTGCTAAATTGAAAACATAATTTATCCTACTACCTTTATCACAAATCAAATGAAAATGTAAGAGTAAATTAAGGAGGAAATGGGCTTTCAACTAAAATAAAAAATTTTCCGGGGAAACTGAATCGTGCTCTGTGGAAGACCGCTCAAAATCTGAGAAAATCGCAAAATCAAACCAAGATTGCGTGACGCACCGTGACAGATATAACAAACGTACTTCGGGAAACATTCAGACCTAACCGGATGAAAATACATTAATGACCTTGTTATTGTTGCTGATTTTTATTATTCATCATTTTGTTTGATCATTCAAGCTTTCCCTCGCTCCCTCGCCAATTTTCACGTAGCCAGTAGTGCACATACTTGTCTCTTTACTTGGATGATTACGAGTTTCTTTACTAGTTTAAAAAGAAAAAAACCGAATGCGGATGATCACAAATTATAGAAAGCTGGCAAAACAGAGACTTCAAAATTTAAAGTCCCTAGTTTCTGTTTAATATTAGACTTGCAAGGGCCCGGACGCACTGGGCAAATTTTTGTTAATTTTGCGAAAAAATCTGTCACCAATTCCCTGAGACAAGTGCGCCCGGTGATTTTTAGATCTACCAAATTTTGTCAAGGCTTACCAAACTTCAGAGACGCCGTCGTCCTGCCTCGGAGCAGGACAAATTTTTGTCAGGCGTGAAATCTGACAGATTTGTTAATTTACACGCCATGATTTGAAGGAAAATGTCAATCAAGAAAATTTGATCTCTGTTTTTAGTGGGAGCATTTCAGATAATATATAAAAAATTGCAAAAATATAAGGCAGCGTTCATAAAAATGTACACAACATAACGCAGTGAGTCTTGCAGGCCTGTCATTTCTATTATTATCACTAAAAGAATTCTTCGGGGATATTACGCCTATGAAAATGAATTTCAAACCAAGAATTGCAAAGGCCTAGGTTGGTTCCAATAATAAGAATGAGGCTTTCGCCGGCTCCTAAGGACAAATCACTGAACCAGTTGCAGTCGAACAAGGTGAAGCCTCCACTGGTATGGTACAAGTAGCAAATGCCTCTGCTGGGAGTTGAACGAATTCAAGGAAGAAAAAAAACTAGAATACAAGCAATAATATGCTGAGGCAACATATTCGATCGAAGCGGTTAAAGATCACCATAAGCCCATGACTCCTGAGATCTGAAGTAACCTTTCCCACGCACAGCGCGCAATCGATGGTGTTTATTTCCCTGTGATTGACACTTGTGGTTTACAAATATTTTGCTGAGTCTCAGTGCGCCCACGCTTGACAAATTGAAAATTTTGCAGAGACAAATTTTGTCGAGATTTTTGGAAGGGCCAAACAAATTTTGTCAGTCCAGTGCGTCCGGACCCTTGGAAAGAATTATTTTGTTGACTCTTGAAATTATTAACTATTTGAGCGTGTTGCTATACTGATAGCCAATTATAAACGAGTTCCACGCAAAAGGTTTGGAATTTTCCCACGGAACTTTCTTACTCAGAGTGACGCGCTTTGTATAGTTTTCTTGTATTGTGCAGCACTGCAATCGGTGAGGGTAAAAGACGGAATGAGTTTGCGGAATGGAATGTGGAATGACGTGCGGAATGGCATAATTATGCAAAATAAGAATTGCGGAATGACATAATTATGCGAGATACGATTTATGCATAATGACTCACAGAAATACATTAAACTGAAAAAGCGCGCCTTTTTTTGGGCGCCAATTTGCAAATACAGCCTTTTTGTAACCATTCAACCGAAGAATGCATCACAAAAACCCAAACGATGGTATCTTCGAATTCAAACTTTTTTCCTTCGATTCTCATCGCATAGCCGTTGATGCAACATAGCAGCTCGTGGACTTTTATCGTTCGCGAGTGAACACAAGATTTGTAATACATTTGCATTAAAGAGGTTTGTTTATTTACGTAACCTGGTTTCCATTCCACACGAGTCGTCCGCCATGACGGGAGATGTATACCACTCAATCGAAGGCTGGTTAAACTTGACATGTTTCAAGCTTTCACAGCGCCTCGCAGGAAAAAGGCGTAAGTAAAGAACCGCCTCTGTTTATTTTTGAAACGATTTATGTCAGTTGTCGAGGATTTATCTGGTTATGACGAATGTGTTGTGGTTCGGTCATGCTCATTTCCGTTGATTTACGTTTTATATTAATCAATTTATCATACACAGCCAAACACACACACACACACACGCAAAAAATAAATAAATAAATGAAAACGAAAATAAACATTTAACATACCGCAGAACTCTTTCCCCGTATTTTGACGTGTAGATTTCGGTTTTTTATTTTCGAAGGAAGGATCTTGATGTAACAAAATTTCCAACTCCAACATTTTATAAGAAACTATATCTAAGCAATTCGGGAAAGATTTCCGCACAGCCCCATACATTATTTATCCATGCACAACTGTCACACTAACCCACTTCCAAAAACGACGAGCGTGAAAACAGTGTGTGCCAAATGTATAGATAATTATGCATGAGGCTGTGCAGATATCTTGACGCAACTCGTACTAAAAATACTGTAAGAGACTAATGTCACTTGAAGCCTACTTTCTTGTATTGTACTGGTTATCCAAAACCATAAAATCTCGGTTTTAGAGAGGAAACATGAAATTCAGTCCACTTTGGAGAAGAGAGAGGTAGGGGGAGGGGAACTGCAATAACTGTTACAACGTGTTGAAATAACACCCATGCCCATTTTTAACCATGAATAGTGCATGTCCCTCTGACTTATAAGTGACGGAATCACCTTCAGCGTGTATACTTTACAGTTAGAAGAACTTGCAAATAAATCATACTGATAACATCCCAAAATATTCCTAAGATGGAGAAAGCTTCTTCACCACTGTAACAACTATCATCCATAACAATGGCTGAACAATCCAGTCACATTGTATTTTATTTTCAAAGTATAAAACATGTTACCCCAAACATTGTTTATTCTGATCTTTGAAGTGGGTATCTAAGTAGGTTTTTCAACCATCAACATAATTTATGCTAGCTTATAGTGGGGAAAAGCCTTAAAGAATATGTTAGTATTATATACTGGTTTTTCGGCTTTTTTTTTTCTTCTTATTTTACTGACCATTTTGTCTGATACTTGAACTGTCTCAGACAAATAAAAACTAAAATCGATCAGTGTTTAGAATTTGCTTTTAAATTTTGTCCTAATTAAATGATAATGCATCTTTGTTGTATACTGGCAAGATTCCAAATTAAATCATTTTTTTTTTGACATTTTACAAACTGTAAGCAAGAACATTACAACATCACTTTGAAAACGATAAGTTTGTTGAGTTGTTTTCAAATTACATTACATAACTAAGGGACCGATCGTTTATTACGTCCTAGAAGGGGGGGCGGTGGTTTTCTAAAAAATCGAGTGTATGAAAACTTTACCCCCCAAAAAATCTTTCAAACAAAAGTTTTACCCCCCACTGCAATGAAAGTTTGAAAATTTTACCCCCCCCCCCCTAAGGTTGGCCTGGCGGTTGAATTGTTGAGAAATTCCTGGGGCCTGTTTCTCAAAAGCCCAGTAACTTACTGGGCCCATTTTCGCCAATTACAGAACGATAACAGACATGGTACTTGGCCAATGTTTTCATAGAATAACATGATTTTAAAATTTAGTATTCAAAGCTGACAAAAATTGACTTCTGTTAAGAAACATTTGTCACCAAAATTACTTATCGGGCCCAGTAAGTTACCGGGTCTTTCGAGAAACGGGCCCCTGGTGACAACGCCTGGTTACATGCGGAAGTCGCTAGCTCTCTGAATCTGAACTGGCAAGAGAAACAATCAGAAGTTAGGCGAAATTCAAGTAAGGGAACGTACCTTAGAATATCTCTTCAATGTCTTGATAATAGCAATGTTTTGTTATTGCTGGAGTCTATTCTTCACAGTCGTCAAAAGAAGGTACACAGATGGTCAAAGCAGCTCGGGGTTTGAGAGCAGTACAGGAGCATTTGATGTATGGATGTGGATCAAGGATGTGGATATATAGATTTTGAAGAAGCCTACCATCTCTATTCGTCTTTTGGTCAATTTTTTTGCCCAGAGAATAAACTGAGAGATGCCCAGAGATAAACTGCTTGATGAAATACACGGTTTGCCTGTCTATGTCACTACTCAACCTATTACGTGCAAGATCTTTGTTGCTCTGAAGAATAGTAGCGATATGGAGAAGTATCTAGTCAATTTTACCAACGAAGAAGAATGATTGCGAAATACATTCAGTTGGTACCCTTAAAATTTTACCCCCCTCACTTTTCGTACAAGGTACAAAATTACCCCCCCCCCAAAAAAAGAGCTAGTTTAAGAAAATTACCCCCCTCAAAAAACACCCCCCCCCCCCCTAGGACGTAGTAAACGATCGGTCCCTAATTATGTAATGAACAACTCATTTTTTGGCGTGAAAACAGCCTTGTTTATGTTATGCTTAAGTATCTTCAAACTTTATGTTAAATGAAGATACTGTTTGTAGAGTTTTAATATTACAAGCGTTATACATGTGGACATGGAAACTGCTATGACAACTAGAATTACCAGCTAAAGTTATGGTGGATATAGTTTTGGTTGTCATAAGAGAGGATCAAGTATATGTGTGGGGTTAATCCTCTAATGGTCTTTCATGACTTATTGGAATGATGATGATTCCCCTTGGTTTATTTTTAGGTCAGTCATCAAGGATCATAAAAATTAATTTTTAAAAAAATTATGTGTACGTAAACAAAAAACCAAAAAAAACTCTGGTTGTATGGTTGACCTAAAAAAAGTCATAAATAGTGAACAGCTGGGTATGTATCGGAACATGTATGGAGAATTCATACTTTTGATCCTCTCTTGCTTGTTGTTGTTGTTGCCAAACGTTAACTCCATGTGAACAGTTAGTTATTATTGCTCTACACCCCAAGGGGAAATGGGAGGTCAATTTTAGGGCGATGTAAAAATGCTTGTCCCTGACAGGGGTTGAAAATGTGCAGTTTTGTACCATTGCGGTGGAAATCTGAATCTCTGCTTTCAAAACCTCAAAGGAAAGCTTTTTTGTTCTGTGCTATGAGGAAACTGCTTGATTATTTCAATATTTTGTTTTGGTAACCCTTAAGGAAACTACATTGGGGCCACACCTATGCCAAGAGAGTCTGGTACAATTTAGAACATTCTGTTCAACATTTTTGACGGCTTGTCCCTTCAGTTTTATGTAAGAGTCCCCCCTTCCCCTGGGGTGTAAGTGTGGTTACATTACGTGTTTGTAGAGCTACTTGAGTTACTGTTGTTGAGCTACTGAGCAATCCAACCATTTATGGGTTTACCTCTGCGAGACCTGTGATACTCACCAATCAGATAAAACAAGGAAAACCAAAAAAGTCAACAATAGGTTGAGTCTAGGAAAACTTCACAGGCTCTTGTAATGAGGCACAGACCATAATACCGTAAAATTCCGGTTACTGGTGGGGATACGTAAAAAGGAAATGTCAACAGCTTTTTTAGGGGCAAGGGGGGAAGGGGTGGTACGTGTTTATATAAAGATCAAAGATGGGCCTATAAGTGGAAGAGTGGTAGGGGTTTATCACGGAATAAAATTTTCGTTTACAAATAGATGGCCCAAAAAATCGAGGCGATTTATTAGCAGGGGAGGGGGACTTAAAACCGGGATTTCATGGTATGGGATAACCAGTACAATACAAGCTTATATCGATTCTTTAAAACAAAAACAGAAAAAGGAAAAAGAAAAGAAAGTAGATAAGAATTACGGTATGGTATTAATTACCGAGGCTTCCAGTGACATTAGTCTCTTACAGTATTTTTAGTACGAGTTGCGTCAAGATATCTGCACAGCCCCAGGCATAATTATCTATACATTTTGCGACTCACACTCTGTTTTCACGCTCGTCGTTTTTGGAAGTGGGTTAGTGTGACAGTTGTGCATGGATAAATAATGTATGGGGCTGTGCGGAAATCTTTCCCGAATTGCTTAGATATAGTTTCTTATAAAATGTTGGAGTTGGAAATTTTGTTACATCAAGATCCTTCCTTCGAAAATAAAAAACCGAAATCTACACGTTAAAATACGGGGAAAGAGTTCTGCGGTATGTTAAATGTTTATTTTCGTTTTCATTTATTTATTTATTTTTTGCGTGTGTGTGTGTGTGTGTTTGGCTGTGTATGATAAATTGATTAATATAAAACGTAAAACAACGGAAATGAGCATGACCGAACCACAACACATTCGTCATAACCAGATAAACCCTCGACAACTGACATAAATCGTTTCAAAAATAAACAGAGGCGGTTCTTTACTTACGCCTTTTTCCTGCGAGGCGCAGTGAAAGCTTGAAACATGTCAAGTTTAACCAGCCTTCGATTGAGTGGTATACATCTCCCGTCATGGCGGACGACTCGTGTGGAATGGAAACCAGGTTACGTAAATAAACAAACCTCTTTAATGCAAATGTATTACAAATCTTGTGTTCACTCGCGAACGATAAAAGTCCACGAGCTGCTATGTTGCATCAACGGCTATGCGATGAGAATCGAAGGAAAAAAGTTTGAATTCGAAGATACCATCGTTTGGGTTTTTGTGATGCATTCTTCGGTTGAATGGTTACAAAAAGGCTGTATTTGCAAATTGGCGCCCAAAAAAAGGCGCGCTTTTTCAGTTTAATGTATTTCTGTGAGTCATTATGCATAAATCGTATCTCGCATAATTATGTCATTCCGCAATTCTTATTTTGCATAATTATGCCATTCCGCACGTCATTCCACATTCCATTCCGCAAACTCATTCCGCCTCTTACCCTCACCGCACTGCAATGGCGTTTTCGCAGTTTTCGTGCTCTTTTCAGAGTATAACTGAAACAGCCTGCTCGTATGATAGGTTAGATAAAAGAAGGAGTCTTGAAATAATAAGTTCACGCAATTGCTTCAAGAATATCACGGATCATTGCTCTTACTGGTCATTTTCTGGAGTAAACACGGAGAGGGAACCGCTACTTGCTAGAGTGGGTGTTTTCAAGGAGAAAGAGACTTCAACACGGAAATTGGACACCGTTTGCCCATATCACAGGCGTTAAGTGCTGTGTACCTCAAATCCTATCCAAACATGGAAAAAGCGGATCGGGGTATTTCCAAAGTAGCATCCGAACGAATTGTTAATACAACGGGAAAGTTTGTCCCAGTTGGACGCTCTTTTGGTGTGGAAAAAAATCGCCCCGGCTATTGTTCGAGGAAATACGGCATTTATACACAACTACAGTCGGACCTCTATTAAGTGGCCACCCTCCATTAAGCGGCCACTTTCCAAAGTCCCGAATTATTATTTTGTCATTAAAGTGCTGTATTCGATACCTCTATTCAACGGCCAAGCTCTATTAAGCGGCCAGTTTTCAAAGTCCCCAGGGTGGCCGCTTAATAGAGGTCCGACTGTAGCTGAAATTTTGTTGCCAATCAATGATTTCAGAAGTCGGCAATAATAGCATTTTTCTTGAGAGTTATGAATTTGTTTACACAAGGAACGAACGAAATTTCATATAGTACGAGAAAACCATTACATTCTCAAAAGAGAATGCTGTTGTTTTTGAACAGCATTAATATCGAGTTCGGGCTTAAATATCCGTAAAACACAATTGTAACCTCTATCACGATCTGTCACGCAATCTCTTATTTGACTGTATTTCAGTGGTTTTTAGCGCTCTGTTATAGACAACAATTTAGTTTCCCCAGAACAAACGTTACATCAATTAAGAGCCCATTTCTTCCTTACTTTACTCTTGAAATTTCACCCCATTTGTGATAAAGGTAGTACAGTGAATTATCTTTTAAATTTAGCTCGTCACTTCCATAGAGTAACAGTGGGATTTCGCTCAGGTCCCTCTCGATGTCATGTTTTTTTTTTCAAACTTCATAGAAATAATGAAATCAAATTGGGAAGAGATGTAAAATAAGCTGATAATAAGAGGATGTCTTCTTGCTCCACAGTTAATATATTATAAGGCGAGCGGCTTGCTTAAAAACCGTTAATTTTCAAGTCGAAATTTCTCGTGGCAATCACCGACATTTATTATAGTCATTTTTCCGCCAAAACAAAAAGTTATTTGACAAATTAATTACATTGCGAGAAATAACTAAGTGGGCTACTGATAGCCAAAGTTTGAGCGATTTTGAGGTTTTACACTTTTGCCGCTATTTTCCGATTTTGTTTGATTCTTGTGGGCATTCGCTCTTAATTGCTCAATTATTTCGAAAAAATGCATGGTCACCCTTAATTTTTGTTTTGGATTCTAACAGCCTTTGCCAAGATCTGGTTTTCTCGCCTAGTCATATACTGGCAAAAATACCTCTGTGCTAGCAAGCGCAGTCCTTAATTAAACGCTTGAGCCTTTTTCACTTCACTAAGGTTATGTTGGTACTAGTTAGACCATTGAAAAGGAAAGTTAAATAACTTTTTTAGATCTTCTGCCTCAATTACCTAATGAAAAATTGAATATATACACCAGATTGAAGACTGAAACGTTAATCCTATCTTGACTGGTAATAAAAACAAATAAAGGAAATAAAATACTAATATGAGCTAAAAACATAAAAGTTACAACAAGAAAAGTAGTTACTCTTAAAGAAATCTTCCATTTTCTGCAAATAAAAAAGAAAAAAAAAAGAAAAATTAAAAATATACACACGATTGATGAAACGTTAATCATATCTTGACTAGTAATAAAAACAAATAAAGGAAATAAAATACTAATATGAGCTAAAAAAAATAATAGTTACAATAAGAAAAGTAGTTATTCTTAAAGAAATTCGCTTTGAATTCGGCTTGCTCTGACTCTGACTCTGACTTAGACTTTGCGTTTTTTTTGGCTTCCTGAAGCAAAGTTTTCCCTAGGACATCATTAAGTCTCGTGAGGGAAGAAGTCTTACGAGTGCAGTTCCTGCCTCGTCTAATATGCTTCCTATGCTAGTTCTCTTTTGAGCTAAACGGGTAATTTTCAGTTACTCGGGCGGGGACTAAGGATTGCACATTGTGAGCTTTGGTTGAGGAGGTGAGAGTCTTTGGCCGTAGAAAGTAGGTATTAGGGATGATTTCTAGTCGGGAAGCGTGAAATTATCGGGAATTTTTAACATAGCCAAAGACTTCTTTTATTTTCTTGTTGAAAACCGCTGTATGTTGTTCCCCGTTCAAATTTCTCGAAATGTGGGACTTAACGTAATATGGCCAAAACACGAGCAAGAAATGGCAAGGATTTTCTCTTCAAAAAGCGTGCGTTTGAAAAGCTATTCGATTATTTTTCGCCGTTATAACTGTAGCGTTGTTAGGCTGGTGATCGATAAATCGAGAAGTGCGATTTTGGGTCGGATTTCCGGTCTCGAGTGTGAAATAATTCCCAGGTGTTCGTATGGCGTGATTCGCATTGTGTCATGAATCTAGAATGAAGACGGAAAATCCATTTAAAACGTTGTCTTGCTCCGATTAAGTGATTAAGCCGATTCTGTTGTAGAAAGCTAGACTTGAGCGCTTAAAGACCGGGTTTTGGGTGATATTTAAGATGCGTTGGTGCCGTTAATTACTGCCAAATGTCATACTTATTTAGTCGGATCACAGGTCATGTTTCATTTCACTCAGATGTCAATGTCATGTCTAATTCCAAAGAAAAGCCCCTCTTTTCTCTTGCATAGTATTTTCTGACCTTACTTTCTTGTGATGAACCGTAACTAAAGTATCGTTAATGACTAGCATATTCCTTCAGCCTAGAAAGTCTCAAAATGTGCTCAATTTCTGTAGCCACCTTTTGGAAAATCGGCTCAGATATATGATATCCTAACGTGTGACTATTGAAATGGAAGCTACTCAGCAGTACTTCGCAGTGGTGCTGTTTACGACGATGATGTACAAGAAGTCATGATCAAACCTCTTTATATATGTGATCACTGGAACTAGCTTCTCGAACAGTACTTTTCGGTGATACTATTTGTTTGTTTCTTCGTTCTGTTGTTTTCAATTTTGTTGCTAAATAATGCTGATCTTTTGCTTGGTTCAACCTCTGCACCTTAACTGTAAACACTAAACGTCGGCAATTTTCTGATAGCGAAACGTACGCTGATACGTTGCCATGACAGACCTTCTTATAAATTTTGAAAGTTAATATACTCCTGGGTCCAGTTGTTTGAAGCACAATTCCGTTTCTCAAGGATAAGTGACCGGAGTTCAAATTCATAATTGAAATCTTTTGCTCATTTTATTTTCCTTTTCATTCTAATGGTGAACAATTTAGCATTGAAAAACTCTGAGATAGATACAGTTTTGGCAAATGAAACCATATCTTAGGTAGCATTAATCAGCTTTGAACAACTGTGCCCTGAATTTAAAGTCTATATGCTACAATTTTTTAAGAAATAAACCTTGCGTCAAGGGATTTCGAAAGTCCTCCGTCCTCTGTACTAAGCCCAATCCTCTTCCTTGTTCCACAGTTCTCGTCTCTCCATCGCCTGGCGACTGACGGACCCAACTATGAGCAGCGAAGGAAAATATGGTTGGATGGTTTTAAACTGTACAAAAATAAAAATAATTTCACAGACTTTGACAGCATGACAACACAATATTTTTCACATTATCGTTTAGCAGTTCCCATTGACGTAAACATAGTTACAAACACAGCACAATAACAATTAAGATATAATGTACTGTTTGTTTCTCTTCCGGGGACAAGTAAATCTTAAATTTTGTTGGTCGAGGATGTCCGGCCCATAGTTTAACTGAAAGCGAAAATTGAAACTTCATCTCGCCCTATTGCAAACTTGCTCCTTTAAATCTTCCCCACTTTAAGGTGCTAACTTCATTTAAAACAAATTGAACTTTTTCTAAGAAAGGCCTTCTACTTAGTGTAGAAAAAAATGTTACCATCTATCTGGGATAAACGACGAGAGGATGAAACATATATCAGACCAAAATGGGTCATTAACAAAACCTTCTTGGACGCAAATAACTAACTATCCATGAAAACAAGGTAGACCTCCTACCGCGAAATCAGTAAATTTGGATGATTTGTTTGTTCTAATATGTATTGCTACGCTGTAAACAGAAATACGACGCTGATCACCATGTGAGGGTAAGTTTGTCAGCTCACCTTTCAATGAATCTTCATCTTTAGGAAGTCTTTTTCTAATTGGTAGTGGTCTTGTGATACCGGGCTTTAAAGAAAAAAGATTATGAAAATTGTACATGTCATAGGACTCTCATTGCCTTTCTCATAGGTCCGTGATATAAAGCTGTTAAGAACGTTCGATTGTATCATTGAGCAGACACGGTGCATGAGGAAATAAAACATCCGGGGAGAAACGCGACAAAAGAAATACCGGAGACAGAAAGAGAATACCCTTTATAACATGGTCAGAATCCATGCCTTTTTCTAACCAAAATACCAACACCCTTAAACAGATTAATATAAAAAAGTATCCTCCGTGAAGTTTCGCTCCATGTTCAGTTTAAGACCAATTTGTACGTGACTGCTAGTATATTACTGAAGCTCAAATGAGAGAAACCTATACACATTATTAGTTAGTTTTAGATTTACTGGTAATCGATAGAGAGGCTATATACAATTATCGTATGCCAGAGAAGCTTATGAGCTCACCTTTCAAATCATTCGATTCTGAATTTGTCTGTTACTGTTCAGCAGTACTTGTGGAGTTCCAAATTGACCCAATCCTTTTCGGCACCTGAATGTACCTAAAGAGAAAAACGTGGCATTGGTTTTAACTGCAATGTTCCTGAATATTCACTGGATGAAAATATCCCTGCAGAATCCTTTCCCTTTCTTCCAGAAATCTTTTTTGTGAAAGATTGCATTGAAGAAATTACACGTTTTGTGGCCGCGGTAAAATAATTTTCCGTGGGAAATAAGTTCATCGAACACGACAGCGCTGCACGCCCGTTATACATTTTGTCGTGTCATAAGATTTCAACCGCAAACGGGCCTGTGAAACTACGAAAAGACCATGCTCATCAAAATAGTTGCTTTGTTAAGAAACCTTTTAATCTCCTCATTTGATGCTTCAATACAAGTAAAGAGTGCTTTCCACCCAGCGCTGGCTTCTCGAGGTTTTGCGAGTCACGTATTTCTAGTTATGCTGTACAACGTGATTCTAACTTTAAAGTCTGTGTCTGAAATCCTAAAATATAACCATGCATTTAAATGAAAGCAACTGAGCAGTACTTTCCTGTGGTGCTGTTAATTATGCTGCACAAGGTAGTTCTTGAGAATGATGTATTATTCTAGAAAGTGACACAGGCATACTCGGAAAAAAGACATCCGAGTGCTCCTCAGGAGTCGAACCTAACACCTTCCGATTACTAGTTCGGATGCTCTACCACTGAGCTACAGGAGACTCGTGGGAGCTAATTAAGGCCATGAAACTAGGTTCATGGGACAAACATCCTGCATACTGCTAGGATTTGAGTCTATGGATGACATCCTAAACTGTGAGAGATGGGCTGCTTGATAGCGGAGGCTTACTTCAAACATGGTTTTGAACAAAACTTGAACTAGCTTTTCCATAATCGTAAACCTCACAACTGACTGAAACAGCAAAAATGGTTCGTGAATCACAAAGTCATTTTTAGCTTGGCGCAAGAACACTCCTCAGAAGTGAAGACCAACTGTCCTCTATACAGAAAAATTGACTGATATTTGACCATTGGTACACCTGAGGTTTTGAAGTATGTCTTTTATGTTTTTCTAGCATAGAAATAGGAGGGGGGCTTAATGGAGAAGAGGCAGGAGGCTAGTTAAAAATCCTCACCTTCAAACGGGAGGCTTATTATATTGGAGAGCTTAATAGAGAAGGGGTGCAAAGGCATGCATATCTTTTTAATATTCGTATAGAATGTTATCCGTTTATTTATTTTCGTATCATTTCAATATCTTCACTAATTCCCGGAAATGAGAGACTCGCCAATTACAGGCCTGAAAAAATACAAAAACAAAATAACACACGAAAACAGACGTAGCAAATATTAATTTCTAGAGTGCGACAATTTAAAAGTAAGGGTACTCAGCAGTACTTTCGTGTGAGCTTTTTATGTTGATATACAACGTGGTCCGGACTTTTGGGTCCGTGGATGAAATCCTATGTTGAGGCGGCTGATGAGCAGGACCGCTTTCCTGTGGTCGTGTTTACTATGCTGTAAAACAAGGTTGTCTGAGTTTCTGGATGAAATCCTGAAGTTTAGTCAGTTGAATGAAAGCTTCAGAGCATGACTTCCAAATTTTTTGCTATTTATACTTTACTCATGCTAGTATCAATTCACTGTAGGACAAATCACTAATTCTTTATGAAAAGAGCACAAAAACTTTGACATCAATTTAATGAACGTTTTTTTTTAAACAATGTCTATCCCCTCAAGAAATATTCTGCAACTATTCAACATTAGTTTAAGAGAGTAATTAACATACCTGTTTTCAGATGGGGCAGCTAAAGTTCATACCCTTTGGGCCACTCATACCTTTAAAGATTGTACAAAGGGACTATACCCAACCCATTCGCCTTCCCCTCCCGGGGTAAGCGGGTTTTCCCGTATCACGAGCATATTTTTGCTCGGCTCACGCGTCATGAATAACTCCTGTGCCACATTGTATCTCTGGTAGCGTAGAAAACCGCATAAACTCTCTTTAGAAGTCTCAGGTCTGGTATTGAGTCATCGCATTCCGAACTGAATGATATGAAGATTGGGATGCGCCGCTAAGTAGACGTTAATTACGCTATGGGGAACAGCACGTCAAATAGTTATAAACGAGAGTTCTTTCCAATATAACGCCAGGGAGAATTTTTATGAGTTTCATGTTGTTGCATTGAGTGAAATATTCCCTTTTTATACAAAAATGGAACAGTATTGATTTGAAACTTTAACAAAGGCAATAACATCAGCACCAATTCCTTTGCTTATCTGGGTTCCTGATTCATTCGGAAAACAAAAAATAAAGATAAAATCCGATGAAAGACGTTTCTTCCGTTGAATTTGCCAACGTTAAATATATCGCTGCGTACTGCAATTTCTTCTGTATGCCCTAATGATTCCTGTACAGCCCGAAGTTTGTTTGGAATAGACAACGTGCCTCGTATTCCGCTCGCCTCCGCCCTATGCGCTTCGTAATAACTTATCTGGAGTTCGGTTCCGCAGTTCAATGACTTGTTTCTTTTTCTCTTTTCAAAATCGTCTGGCCTCAGTTTTTTCCTGGAACATGAACAAGATCAAGGCACTGTGCTGAACAGTCAACAGCTAAACCGTTCCAACATCACACCTTTCAGCTCAAAATACAACTATCACTTTTCAGCCTCTGCGTAGCAACCACTACGTAGAAAGAAAATGTGTTATCTAAATGAGTTTCTTAAGTCACGATCATTCGCAACAGCAGTGGAAAGGTCTTCGTAAAAATCAACTCCATCGTTTATGGTTGGATTCCAAAGATCTGAGGAAAAAAGCAAAACAAAACAAATATACAGTTTTTCTCCTCTTGTAAACGTAACTGTATGAAAGTAGCTCATGAATAATATCATGAATAGATCAGCCAAGACCCGCGGGATCCATTCAGGTTAATACCAACTCTTACACAATCTGTTTGCGTTTAACCAATCAAAATACAGAAAATCCGATGAAGAAAATCCGCATTTTAATAACCTAACTATGGAAATCACTGTCATGTGAACTGATTAACGTTGAGAATTGAAGTCAAGTCAATGCCCCCGGGTCAATGCCATGGCCAAAATCATATTCCCCCACAGCACAGGACGCAATTTGTTAAGTTTCTTAAGAAAAATGCCGATTAAAAAAGTGATGGAAGTGATAGGAATCACGTTGAAAATTACAATATTTTATTACGAACACGCGTTTGGGAATAAGATAACTTGCAGTTTAAAGTGTTGGTTGGATGTTAATTAAAAACTCACACAATTAAATTTTAAAATTAAATAAACAGCAGGGATCTGCATAAAAAACGAAATATTAACAAACATTACATGCAGAATTTTATTTTCTTGACAAAAAGAAAGCGGGGGATCTTACGACTGTTTTTCACTTAAAACCAAACTGTTGTTGTCTTTCATTCCAACTGTTAATGGAAAATTTTGAAGAGGACGTAAAGGCCACATATTCCATGGGTGTGAACTTCTGTAATAAGAAGTCGGAGGAATACCGGAAGCTTCTGTATTTTCACGAAACTGTCATACTGGCGTTTTGTGTTTTAAACTTGTTTTTTTGCCTCCTGGCAACCGTCGGAAATCTTCTTGTTATTCGCGCCATGTTGAAAGCTTCATCAATACCAGCAAATTTGAAGAAGTTGTATCTGAGTCTCGCTTTCTCTGATCTTGGTGTGGGATTATTCGCGCAGCTAATGTTTGGTGTTATCGTTTCATTGATGTTAGATATGGCAGCGGATGGAAACTACAACTTTGAATTTCTCTGCCCTACAGTATTAACGGTTTGCTATGCTGCTATATATCTGTTAACTTGTGCGTCGTTCTTGACAATAACGGCCATCGCTTTTGATAGAGTTCTGGCGATTTCTCTCCACCTCCGATATCAGCAAATTGTTACCTCAAGACGTGTTTATGTGGCGTTGGCGTCTCTATGGTTTACAAGTTGTGTGGCTGCGTTTATATTCTTTCTACTTCCAAACCGTAATAGCATGCTCGTTGCAATCGTTGAAATAATTGGACTTTTCTTAGCAGCTGTGGCATATGTTCGTATTTACAAGACTGTAAGACGTCATCAGAAACAAATCCAAAGTGAATTTCGTCCAAAAAACGATCAAAGGAAGAAAGCAGCTAGAGAGAAAAAGTCAACACTTAGTGCATTAATTATCTATGTTGTTTTTCTGGCTTGTTTTCTCCCAAATTTATGTTGTATAATGTTAGTAACTGGTGATAGTTTTAGAGTTTCTTTCTTGGTAGCTAATCACATTTCAGGTTTTTTGGTGTTTCTGAATTCTTCATTAAATCCCCTTGTTTACTTTTGGCGTTATCGTGAGATTCGGGAAATCGTGAAAACAACGGTAAAAAAATTATTCATCACTGAAAATTCTGCATGAATAATTGAATCATACTTAAAAAGTAGTTCTCCATGGAGGATTCCTCTCTGTTATTAGAGACCTTTAGATTCTAGAACCAGTACAAGTACGACTACGAGATTTGACTTCGAGTTTTAGCGAAGTACTAAGAACAGGTATATCACAGAAAGTTTCATTTCACTCTTTACGAACGACGAACTTGACGCAGTTGGCTTGAATGATGATAGTTAAGCCCTTTCGTGTTTCCAAAAAGACGAGATCACCTACGTTTTGAGGACTCGTTTTCGCCACTACGAGATTCTTACAAAAACTCGTAGCAAAATGACGACAGCTATCTCGTTTTCCCGCCAAAATGACACTGCTTCACGCGCGCGCACTCTTTGTTTATTGGAGAAACTCGTAGTCGTACTCGTATTAGAATCTAAAGGTCTCTAATTAGGGAACTTAAGCAACAACGACGGCGACGGCAAAGAGAACGCCACACTGTAACAATAGGTTTGATGAGCAAAAACAATCGCTTTGCACGTTCGTTATATGTTTGGGTACATTTCTGTGCCATTATCACAAAAGAGCAACGTGAAATGACCAAATTCAGGGTTTTGTGGAGAAGGTGAGACCATGACGGTGAATTTTTCATTTTCCTTCCTTACTTGAACACCGTTCCTATCAATTTAGTTCCCTAATATACTGGCGCACATTGTACAAGTTGCACGAATTGGAATAATCGCAAAGTAGTACGCGTTGCCGTCGTCATTGTTTTAGTTTCCCAATGCCCGTACTTCCCAACTGGTAAACTTGAGAGAAAAGCCAATGGTTCGAGGTGGAATCTCTACGCAATTTCCTCATAGACATCATCAGTGGTAAAAAAATGTTGTAGCGATATCATTTTTATTGTCGTCATGCGCTTATTATCCTGATGCTTGCTACATGAACACGTTCTTTTTGGCATAAACACTTGTTTGTTTTAATTTGGTTGATATTTGTACTTAACTTTACTGATGTTATGGACATAGCCTTTTTGGATCTATGTGTAATCCAAATTAAAATCGATATTGATAATAAAAGTTACCACGTGGCCAGCCACCTAAGGCAAGTAGCAGTAGCATATATCCTCACCTATGATCGTTATAGTTAGAGCGCTGAGTCGAATGCCTCATTCACACCAACTAAACATGTCTAGTTAAACTGCAGGTTTGACAAAATGAAAATAAGTGACAGAAAACTAAAAGACTAAATTTTACGTAGTGTTAAAAAAGTAAAAAAAAAAACTGCAGTCGAAAAACACCAGTGAGCAACTTCTTTTAAGGAATGATTTTAAACCGTCTTTAACTAAAAAAGCTTTCAAGCACGTTTTACCTTTTCAGCATGAACGGGGGCATGCGAGGCCACGTATTGTTTACATTCATTGCAATACACGAAGATCTGAAAATACGATCACAATTTATAAGGAAGCGCGTGCGTGCGCTCATAGTAATACTTACAGGATTACTTAAAGTAGAAAAACTGCCATTGTCATTGTAAGTTTTTCGTAAGCCCCTTTTTCTGGGTCAATTAGAATTTTCTATTAAGCCTTAAGGCTGCGGACGGGGACTGATGTTTACATTTAATGCAATATACGAAGATCTGAAAATAAGATAATATATTGGAAAACACGTACGTACGTTTGCAGTAATGCTTACAGGAAAGTACAAAAAAAAAGTACAAAAGCTGTAATTTTTTGAGGAAGTTTATAATTAACTCCCTTTTTGGGATCAATTTGAATTAACCTCAGTCGTGGGAAATGCGTTAATAAAACTATTCGTACTTAAAAAGGGAGGTAGTATAACTCCAAAACAAAAGCAGACTCCTTTTAAAATTATAACTCCTTCAAATAACAGTAACTCCAGCATGCAGAAATTACTTGACTTAACACTCCACGCAAGTCGACTAGTGTTACTGATGTTAAACGATTCAATATGATTTGTATAAATTAATATAAATTAAAGCACCTTGTTGTATCACTTGCTTAAAAAATGAAATCATGATGAGTGGTGTCATTAATTTTGTTACTGTTGCCATCCATTCGCTGTCGCACAATGACTTCATGTGACACACAAGAGTAGTAGTGATGCTAATGATGACAATCTTGGCGTACAATTTAATTTTCTACAAGTTTATTCAGTCAGGACAAGGAACCTGACGTTTGCTTCAGGCTTCATTGCAGGAACCGCCATTCAAATAATAACCCTTTCGAGACAGTGATTCCACTTTAAAGGCATCTGTTTCAAATGTGGAACCGCTTAGTCAGACAGCCCAACGTGTAAATCATGCGTGTATTCATCAGTTTAAGTTTTTCTCCATCACTAAAACGTTCAACTCCGAAAGACAGTGCAGGAATCTCGCAAAACATCTTTATCAGGTTGCAATGCCTGATAACTGTTGCACGTAAAAAACTGTACAGGATATTGTTGTGGCGCTCAGTAATCGTGGCCCCAGTTGTTCAAAGATCGGATAACTTTATGCAGCGGATAACTCGCTATCTATCCGCTCTTTGAACAACCGGGTCCTGGCGCCAGTTGTTCAAAGAGTGGATAACTTTATCCACTGGATAAGTCACTATCCAGCGGAGCAAATGTACTCCAACCAACGCTTTTGGCAAGTTTTCCACACAATCCCACACTTAAATGTGACAAATGCTTCTACTCTATCCACAAATTATAGGGCTATCGGGAAAATCTTGCACACATTTCATCTGCCGGATAGCGACCTATCCAGTGGATAAAGTTATCCGCTAGTTTGAACAATTGGGGACTGGTCTGTACACTATTCCAGGTCGCTGTATAATTTGTTCGTCTTTATAATATCTATCTGTGTATCTAACTAACACGGCCGTTCAGTCCTTGCGGCTTCTCTTGGAGAGGTGATTGTAAGAACAGAATCCCGGCGTTGAGCCTTGTTTTGTAGAAAATTCAATCAAGCAACTTTAAAGCGATACGCTATTATTATAACACCGTAACGGTTTATAGTTGCTTGATGCTTAATTCTAGTGACAACGGTAAAAGTCCTCATAATAAGCATTTCTTTAGGTTTTTGGACGGATGAGTCAAAACAGAGATTCGATTTGTTTTACTAACCCCAGTTAGTAAAACAAAATAATATTTTTCTCACTTATCACCTGCATTGTAAATTTTTGTATTTATTAGTCCTTATTTCATATTCTTTTTATATTTTATCTGTTGAAGACAACTAGACGATTGTCGAAAGCTCATATCTTTTCAATTTTTAACCAGAGAACGTTTAAAAGTTTTTTTTGTAAGTACGTACTATTACGCCGGGACTCAAAGAATGTCTTCCTGCGGAAGCAATTAAATGTAATTTAAACGCTCAAATATTTCGGACCAAAAGCAAACATTATTTTGTCTGTATTCTTCTTTTTGCCAACGTTTATTTAAACACTATAAATATTTCTGCAGGAGGAATATTTACAGAGTAATGAATTTTCAAATATTTTATCCGGGCGGCCAAATTGCACCGCCTGAAAAACATCAGCGGTAGGCAACTCGAAAGCCGCTTACAAATTAAATGCTTTCTTTCGATAATTTTTCAATCGATAATTTTTCCTTATTCTATGCATTTAAAGCTTTACACGAATACATTAATCGTTCCCATTAGGCAAATATTCGTGGAGAGCTTACTGAATTTTCATCCACGGCTATTTAAGAGTCTCTAACGTCATCGAAATTCAGCACCGTGTTCTCGAGAAGAACAGCTCAGTGTTTCAAACATATTCCGCTGACATGTAAACAGTTTGTAAGCAGTTTGCTTCTTATGCACTAAAGTACATATAACTCCAGAATAGATGGATTGAGGAATTTGTAAGGTTATTACGCTTATACAATAAGCCGAGACTTAGATAAATGCTATTAAAACGAAACTAAGGAATTCCGGTTTTAACTTAGCTAAATACATATTGTTAGCGCAGTTCCGTCGCGCGAGTAGCGCGCGCGTTCCTTTTTTCCCATAAGGCCTTACGGCCAGGTGCAGTGAGCATGTGCTCAAAGATCAAACGAAAACGTGTGTGTTCATGAGCTAGGTTTGTTCTTATGGCGTATCTACCGTTTTGACGTTTCTTATTACCGGACAAACACAAGTAAGTTGTCTTGGTCATCAGTTTATTGTCGTTATGTAGTTACACCGTGTTTATAGGTTTATTTTCCTTTTATTTTGTAGTTTTTGAAACCGTGTTTACCGTATACCGTATACCGTCCATTCAACGCAACGAAAGTTTGTACGCGTTTCTTATCTGTGTATTAAACATCGCAAAATTCATCTGTGCACCTACATTCGTTTCAAAAATTCTACGTTTCACCGTACTATGGATTTATCTGGCTGATATTGGAGGAACAGACCGTGAATGTACGCGAATTTGTGGCTGTACATCTTGCTTTGTGGATTCGTAAACAAATCGAGTATGGCCGATGAGTTGAGTCGGGCCCAGTCCACCGCGAACGTAGGCTCTGCGGAAAATTCGGATGAACTTCCGGACAAGCGAGAACGAAAGCGAACCGAAAAGGGACAGGAAGAGTATCTCAGGCTTCTCAAGAAGAATCAAACATCTGCAATTTCAGCTGTTTCCAAGAAAAGGAGCATATTAACAGATCTAATGGGAGATGAGAATAATTTGCATCTTGTGAAATCTGAACTCATCCTACTTAACACGTTGTTTAATCAATACCAAGAGGCATACGAGCGCCATTATCAAGAGTTAAGTTCAGAAGATGAACAGTTTACCGAAAGCTCTCGGCACGAAGCTAAGGAGAATTCTGTCTTGGAATTCAGGAGACAAGTCATTGATTGGATTAGCCTTGTTGAACAACGCTTGACAGATCAGCTTGACCATCTTTCAGACAAGGTATCTGTATCATCCAAATCATCGAAGGGCACTAGTCAATCAAAGTCATCGAGAACATCTGCACGAGAAAAAGAGAAAGTAAGAGTAGCTGAACTGCTGGCTGAGAAAACAATGTTAGAAAGGAAACAAGCCCTCCGTGCAGCGGATGAAGCACTAAGGCTCGAAACTGAAATAGTTAAGGCAAAAGCAAGAGAAAGGGTGTATGCTGATTTAGAACTAGAAGAGAACCCAGACAATGTAGAAAGTAAAGAAGCAACGAACACATTGTCTGAACGAATTCAGCCTAAGACTAGCACACCGAATGCACCTGTTTCTAAACTGGATCCAATCACACCAAAAGCAGCTGTACCCAAACCGGATTCAATCACACCGAAGGCAGTTGTACCCAAACCGGATCCAATCACACCGAAAGCAGTTGTACCCAAACCAGATCCGATCACACCGAAAGCAGTTGTACCTAAACTGGATCCGCTCACTCCTGAGTTTCACCCAAGTGACTCAATTGCGAAGTACCGGCCTCCAGATAACAGTACCACCTCAGATCTCAATGCACCTTCTACATCGGAGATTCAGGACCGTTCTTTCCAGGAAGTCTTGATAGCTACACATCAACAATTAGCCGCAGCAATGACATTGCCACAGCCTGAAGTGTCAAAGTTCAAGGGAGACCCGATCGAATATCAAACGTTCATCATGGCATTTACTACCCGAATTGAGTCAAAAACAGTAAGCGCAGCGGATAGGCTGTATTACCTAATACAGCATTTGGACGGTGAACCAAAGGAACTTATCAGCGGAACGTTGCACATGAACCCTAGTGAAGGATACAAGGAGGCAAGAAGATTGCTTGCGAAAGAGTATGGCGATCCATTTAAGGTATCGATGGCTTATGTGAGCAAAGCCCTCCGCTGGTCACCGATTCAAAGAGACGATGCTCTAACTTTAAAACGGTTCTCATTCTTTCTGACGAAATGCAAGAACGCCATGATGAATGTGTCTCATATGACGGAGCTGAATCACCCCACTAACATGCAGACAATTGCCCGAAAGCTTCCGCCTCACCTACAGTCAAGGTGGCGTGACCGAGTTGTCAAATTAAAGGAGAAAGGAAGGATAGCTGATTTCAAGGACATCGCAGAATTTGTTGAATCAGCCGCTGAATCAGCTAACGATCCCATTTATGGCAGCCAAGCCCTGAACAAGAGTGAACAGAAGCACAAAGCTAGTAGTATCAGAGATAGTACCAAGAGAACACAACTACGTAATCAGAGGAGCAGCAGTTTCGCAACAAATGTTAACACACCTCCTGCATCAGTATCATTGAGGAACACTAAATGTTGTGACTCTAACACAGGAAGCTGTCTATTATGCAACAAGCCTCATGACTTGGACGACTGTGATGACTTCCGAAAGCGGACAATAGAAGAGAAAAGGTCATTCCTCGGAGACAGGAAGCTCTGTTATGCTTGTTATGGTACCAATCACGTGTCAAGGAACTGTTTGAAAAAACGAACCTGTCAGAAATGTGGAAAACGACACCCCACGGCACTCCACATGGATGATTTCAAACCAAATAAGAAAGATGGAAACAGTGAGACCGACAATTCCAACGTCAAGCCCACCGCCGTGGTGGAGAACGGATGTGTTGATATATCTGAGACTGTGTGCAATGCGACTATCAACAAGGAAACTGTTGTCTTACATGCTATTCTCCCCATCAAAATAAGGAAGAAAGGCAACGCTGAGTCAGTCACCACCTATGCATTCTATGACGGTGGTAGCAGTGGCTGTTTTGTAACCGAAAACATTAGGAGACTGATAGGTGAAGAAGGCGTTGAGACAGTTCTTCAACTTGGAACAATGCACGGTCATAGCCGAGTTGAAACCACCGTTCTAGCTGACCTTGTTGTCACAGACTTAGATGACAATAATCCCATTGAGTTGCCCCGTACCTTCACGAGTGATGAGATTCCAGCAGGCCATCATCAAATTCCAACACCTGAACTCCTAAGTCGCTGGGAACATCTTTCAGAGGTTGCTCAGAAAATCCCTGCACATCGGCCCGACCTTGAAATAGGTTTATTGATCGGCAGCAATTGTCCAGTTGCCCTGGAACCATTAGAAGTGATACCCAGTCATGGTGACGGCCCTTTTGCCCTCCGCCTCCATCACGGCTGGACCGTCAGTGGCCTCTTGCAAGTTGAAACTGATCAAAGTTGCAGTACGATTACCGTGAATCGCATCACTGTGCGGGAAGTCGAATTTAACAAGGAGATCATCGCGCCCAAGTCGTTGCTGAGTATGTTTGAAATGGACTTTAACGATCACACTGTAAGCAAAGTCCCAGACGAGCGTGGATACTCACAAGAAGACAGGAAGTTTTTGGACATGGCAGAAAAAGGCGTCCGCAACGTTAACGGACATTATGAGATCCCGCTCCCCTTCCGAGCACAGGACATCACCATGCCCAACAACAAAGAACAAGCAATCAAAAGAGCTAACTGGCAGAAGAAGAAGATGCTTCGAGATGCAAAGTACCATACTGACTACACTAAATTTGTCAACGATGTTATCGCCAAAGGCTACGCCCAAAAGGTCCCAAACGAGTCAGGCGCAGCAAGGCCCGGCAAAGTATGGTATCTTCCCCACCATGGGATTTATCATCCGAAAAAACCGGACAGAATACGCGTAGTATTTGATTGCAGTGCGAGTTTCAATGGAGTGTCCCTTAATGACCAGTTACTCCAAGGTCCTGACCTCACGAATTCCTTGGTAGGAGTATTAATCAGGTTTCGTGAAGACCCCGTCGCCTTCTTAGGAGATGTGGAGGCTATGTTCCATCAGGTTAGAGTACCGCCTGAAAAGTGCGATTTCCTCCGTTTCTTATGGTGGCCGAATGGTGACCTAGACGCTCCATTGGAGGAATATAGGATGGTGGTGCACTTCTTCGGCGCAGTATCCTCACCGAGCATTGCCAATTTTGCATTGAAGAAGACTGCTAGTGATAACGAGGAAGAATATGGCACCATTGTTGCTAACACTTTGAGAAAGAATTTCTATGTCGATGACTGTTTACGGTCCGTGGACACCGAGAACACTGCTGGAAAGTTGATCAAGGATCTCAGCAGAGCGTGTCAGAAGGGTGGATTCCACCTTACGAAGTTTACATGCAATCGCCGTGGTGTTTTGGAGCAGATTCCAGAAGAAGAGAGGTCAAAGGAAACTAAGGCTCTGGACCTCCATCGTGACAATCTCCCTATCGAACGTGCCCTCGGGGTACAATGGTGTGTACAGTCGGACAGTTTTGGATTTCGAATAATCCTTAACAACAAACCGATAACAAGACGGGGAATTCTGTCAACCGTGTCATCGATCTATGATCCTCTAGGCTTTATCGCCCCATTTACACTGGTAGCTAAACAGATCTTACAAGAGTTATGTCGCAGCAAAAGTCTTGGATGGGACGATGATATTCCAGAAGAATATCGGAACCAATGGATCAAGTGGCAGAACGAACTCCCAACGCTCGAATTGTTTCATGTTGATCTTTGTCTGAAACCACGGGAGTTTGGACCGATTGTCTCAGGGCAGCTTCACCTGTTCTCCGATGCTAGTACCGTAGGCTATGGATGCTCCGGCTACCTTCGCCTTCAAGATGATGCAAACCGTATCCATTGTGCCTTCTTGATGGGCAAGGCCCGCCTCGCACCAATCAAGACAGTAACAGTTCCCCGATTAGAGCTCACCGCAGCTACCGTCTCTGTCCGCGTAGGACAAATGTTGATAGAAGAATTGGAGACCAAGCCTGATGTCACCTTCTATCATACGGATTCGACTACAGTGCTCCGATACATCGGAAACGAACAGAAGAGATTTCAAGTCTTTGTCTCCAACCGTGTCCAGTTGATCAGAGACTTTACCAGTCCTCATCAGTGGAGATATGTGGACACTCTTAACAATCCTGCTGATGATGCCTCCAGAGGAATGAAAGAAACACCGCACCTACAGCATTCGCGCTGGATGTAAGGACCAGAGTTCCTATGGAAACCAGTATCGGAATGGCCGCAACAGCCTTTTCTCATCGGCGAGATCCCTGAGGATGATCCAGAGATTAAGAAGGTGGTCGTTGCCGGAACAGTGGTAACCGAAGACTCGACCACTAGCGTAAACAAGCTAATTGAATACCATTCAGACTGGTATCGCCTGAAACTGTCAGTGGCTGTATTTCTACGCATTAAAGCAACGTTACTGAGAAGAAGGCAAGATCGGAGGAAGACAGAAGTTACCCAGGCTGACCTAGTTGCAATGCAACGTCCAGAGAGTGTGAAGCAACGGAAAGCCGAAACGAAACACGTAGATCATTGCAACGTGCCTCTCTCAGTGCAAGAGTTAAACGAAGCCGAAATTGCCATCATCCAGTTTGTACAGTCCCAAGTATTCAGCAAAGAGCTAGACATCCTTCACCGGGCAAATAGTGACGGCGAGCCAGATTCACGGGGCCAGGAGAAACAAAAGAAAGTGGAGTTTAAGAAGATTGGTTCCCTGTACCATTTAGATCCGTTCGTCAGGGAAGGCGTTCTTTGTGTCGGCGGTCGCCTTAGCCAAGCAGATCTCTCAGAGGAAGCGAAACACCCTGTCATATTACATCGTAAGAATCATGTCACCACACTCATCATTCGACAAATCCATGAGCACCTGGGACATGCTGGGCGTGGTCACACGCTAGCTAAATTGAGAGAAAAGTACTGGGTACTTGGCGCCAATGCTGCTGTCCGCCATCAAATTACGAAATGTGTTACCTGTCGTCGGAACCGTGCTCCCGTAACCGAGCAAAAGATGGCCGAATTGCCTAAGGATCGCCTAACACCAGCCCCACCGTTCACGTTCACGCGCGTCGACTTCTTCGGCCCATATCTGATCAAAGAAGGACGCAAGGAACTGAAACGCTATGGTTGTCTGTTTACCTGTTTAGTAAGCAGAGCGATACACATCGAGACAGCAAATTCACTCGAAACGGACTCTTTCATTCAAGCCCTAACACGTTTCATTGCCCGCCGTGGACCAGTTCGGGAGATCCGAAGTGACAATGGAACAAATTTTGTCGGCGCCAACGCGGAATTACGAGAAGCAATCGAGGAAGTAGACAACGATCAAGTCAGGAATAAGTTACGCCAAGAAGGCACCGATTGGATCTTCAATCCCCCATCGGCAAGCCACATGGGCGGCGTCTGGGAACGTCAGATCCGGACCACCAAGAAAGTACTCACCGTCCTACTACATGAGCATGGCATCCGTTTGGATGATGAATCGTTTAGAACACTGCTCTGCGAGGTCGAAGCCATTGTAAATTCCAGACCTTTAATACTTGCTTCCAGCGATCCAGATGATCTCAACCCTTTATCACCAAGTCAACTTCTGACGATGAAGACGAGCATCATACTTCCCCCGCCTGGAAAGTTCCAACGAAACGATGTGTATATGAGAAAACGCTGGCGCAGAGTCCAATATCTCGCCAACCTGTTTTGGTCGCGCTGGAAACGAGAATATATTGTGACCTTGCAAGAACGGCGAAAATGGGACCGACCAGTGCAAAATCTGACCGTTGGCGATGCTGTTCTCATCAAAGACGAACATTCACCAAGAAACGCGTGGGCCATGGGCCGTGTTATCAAGACGGAACCAGACAAAGAGGGACTGGTGCGAAGTGTCCTGTTGAAGACCCAAACTTCAGAACTACGCCGTCCCGTTAACAAGCTTGTCCTCCTGCTGTCAAACGAAGATCAAACGAGTACCGAGGACGAATGCTGAGAAGAAGTGCTGAGCTGAGTGCTGAACCATAGAGAGAACATTGTTATAACGAACTGTTACAATTTCAAGTTAATTGAACATTTGAAGGACCTTAATCTATATTATGTTATGTTAAGCAACGTCGGTATCGTTCCTTAAAGGGCCGGGGATGTTAGCGCAGTTCCGTCGCGCGAGTAGCGCGCGCGTTCCTTTTTTCCCATAAGGCCTTACGGCCAGGTGCAGTGAGCATGTGCTCAAAGATCAAACGAAAACGTGTGTGTTCATGAGCTAGGTTTGTTCTTATGGCGTATCTACCGTTTTGACGTTTCTTATTACCGGACAAACACAAGTAAGTTGTCTTGGTCATCAGTTTATTGTCGTTATGTAGTTACACCGTGTTTATAGGTTTATTTTCCTTTTAGTTTGTACGCGTTTCTTATCTGTGTATTAAACATCGCAAAATTCATCTGTGCACCTACACATATATTAACGTGTGTATAAAGCGGAAGTGAAAGAAAACTTAAATACGTGTATAGTAAATGTAAAACGAAAAAAAAAAAAATTAATAGGTCTAAAAAGACCAAAACTCATGAAATAAATCAGTCAAGGCCCTAGGAATCAAATACCACTTATTAACCGAGAGAGAGGTCATTACAGGGAAATCTCAGACCGAGGCCTTGATGTATTGACCGAGCGATAGCGAGGTCAATACATCAAGGCCAAGGTCTGAGATTTCCCTGTAATGACCGAACGTACGAGGTTAATAAGTTATTTATTATATGGCCTTTTTAGCGCTTTTCTTAAAAAAGAATACAATAAAAACACCGGAAGTAATTTTCCTCATCCGCTTGCGCGCGCAAGAGGTCATTCGAGGTCGTGTTCACTGAGCCGAAAGGAACCTGGGGATGCGATCGAAACCACAAGACACAGTTTCGTTGACAATGAGGCAATTTTTGTTTTTATTACGTCAAGGTCTAGGGCAAATTTAACCACGTAAATTTAAAAAAAACACACTGACCTGTGTTTACAAGTGTTTGACCCTTAAAAATTTTAGAAGCTATAGAAAAGATGGGCCTAGTTTGTGATTGAATTTTGAACACCTGGGGAGACGTTGCAGTGATTTTAGTGACACTCGCGATGAATATTGATCTTCGTCGTCGCCCTCAATAACATAACAGAATCAGACAGAAATCTCTGGATACTTCTCTGCAGTCCCGTGAAAGAACTTGGCTCGTATTCCTCGCCATTGGTTTTTTTTTACGTCTTTAAAGAATTTTCCCAGGATGTGGTCAAGTTCTTTCGCTGGTAAGTCCAAAAATCTGAACATTTGTCTTGTTTATCTCGCCAAGAAAACGGTAAAAACACTTCATATCACTTAAGGTTTTTTTCACAGTGTTTTCACTTTTCTGTTTTTGAACAAACTTTTGTAATTCCTCTTGACTGTTACCGAAATTTTCGTCTGCGTGAGTGATAACTTTGCTCATGTTCTTTTGCTCACTTTTGGCCTGTTCTTCGTCCTTTGATAATAAAACTAGCTCTCGCTATGGCTCTCTTCGTCGCTCATATTAAAGAAGTATCTGTATGCTAGTTTTTCTTTCAGTTATAGAAAATATAGTTGTACATTGTCCATCAGTTTTTTTGTTGTTTTCGCCCACGCGCTCGTAGCTCTTACTCACAACTCAAAAGAGCCGTCGAGCCGAGAGAAATTTCCATAATGCCCGGTCATTAAAAGAAAATCTTGCCCGCTCAGCAGCCAATCAGAGCGCGCGTACTATTGTAGCCATATAATAATACAGGTTAATACCATCCGCTTACACAGTCTGTGTGCGTTTAACTGAACAAGATCCGCATTTTAATAACCTAACTTTGAAAATTAATGTCATGTGAATCAACCTAGTATTGAAGTCAAGTCAATGCCATGGCCAATATCATAATTCCTTGCAGCATAGACAGGGAACTATGAGTACCTTTTAGGGACTTTCTAATCGCCATTCACAGAGCAGGTTGGATGGTAATTAAAAACACACCCATTAAAATATTTCAATTAAATAAGCAGCAGTGATCTGCATAGAAAAGAAATATAACTTAACAACTATATGCGGATTTTTATTTTCTTGGCAAGAAAAACGCGGGTAATCTTATGTTGTCTTTCATTTCAACTGTTAAACATACTCCATGGGTGCGCACTTCTGTATTAAGAAGTCGGAGGAATACCGGAAGTTTCTGTATTTTCACGAAACTGACATACTGGCGTTTTGTGTTTTAAACTTGTTCTTTTCCCTCCTGGCAACCGTCAGAAATCTTCTTGCCATTCGCTCCCTGTGGAAAGCTTCATCAATACCAGCAAATTTGAAGAAGTTGTATCTCAGTCTCGCTTTCTCTGATCTTGGTGTGGGATTGATTGCGCTGCTAATGTTTGGAGTTATCGTTTCACTGATGTTAAATATGGCAGCGAATGCAAACTACAACTTTGAATTTCTCTGCCCTACAGTATTAACTGTTTGCTATGCTGCTATATATTTGTTAACTTGTGTATCGTTCTTGACAATAACGGCCATCGCTCTTGATAGAGTTCTGGCAATTTCTCTCCACCTCCGATATCAGCAAATTGTTACCTCCGGACGTGTTTATGTGGCGTTGGCGTCTCTATGGTTTACAAGTTGTGTGGCCACTTTAATATTCTTTCTACTTCCAAGCCGCAATAGCATGCTTGTTGCAATCGTTGAAATAATTGGACTTTTCTTAACAGCTGTGGCATATGTTCGTATTTACAAGACTGTAAGACGTCACCGGAAACAAACACAAAGTGAATTTCATCCACAAAACGATCAAAGGAAGAAAGCAGCTCGAGAGAAAAAGTCAACCCTTAGTGCATTAATTATCTATGTTGTTTTTCTGGCTTGTTTTCTCCCAAATTTATGTTGTATAATATTATTAACTGGTGATAGTTTCAGAATTTCGTTCTTGGTTGCTAATCACATTTCAGGCTTTTTGGTTCTTAATTCTTAATTAAATCCCCTTGTTTACTTTTGGCGGTATCGTGAGATTCGGGGAACAGTAAAGAAATTATTCACACTGAAAACTCTGCATGAATAGTTTTCATTATTTAAAAATGATATCTAAAAATTAATTCTCCATGGAGGATTCTTCTCTTTTCATGAGGGAACTTAAGCAACGACGGCGGTGATGGCAACTAGAATGCTACTGAAACAATAGGTCTGATGAGCAAAATCAATCTCTCTGCAGGTTCATTATATGTTTGGTTCATTTCTTTGCCATCGTCACAAAACAACGTGAGATGACCAAATTCAAGGTTTTGTGGCAAACGTGAGTAAACGACGGTGAACTTTTCATTCTCCTTCCTTACTTGAACGCCGTTCCTATTAATTTAATTCTTGGATTCATTGCGCACATTGTGCAAGTTGGACGAATTAGAATAATCGCGAAGTACAAGTAACGCTAACTTATACTTATATTTTCGAGTGATGTTTCCGTTGGCGTTGCCGTCTTTGCTGCTTAAGTTCCCAAATGTCCGTGCTTCCCAACTGATAAACGCAAAAAAAAAAAAAAAAAAAAAGCCACAAATATATTTCTTGAGGTGAAATCTCTACGCAATTTCCTGTTAGACATGATCAGTGGTGAACAAATATTTCAGCAGTATCACTTTTACATTATCTTCATACTTGCTACATGAACCCGTTCTTTTTGGCATAACACATGTTTATTTGAATTTGGTTGATATTTGCATTTAACTTTACTGGTGGACATAACCTTTTGGGATTTATATGTAACCCAAATTGAATTGAAAATGATTATAATAGTTACCACGTTGTTAGCCACCTATATGAGGATATGCGTGATATGCTATAGGGCAAGTAGCAGTAGCATATATCCTTACCTATGATAGTTATAGTTTGAGCGCCGAGTCTTATGCCTCATTCACACAAACTTAACATGTCTAGTTAAACCAGGTTTGACAAAATGAAAGTAAGACAGAAAACTGAAAGACTAAATTTTACATAGTGTTTAAGTAATCTCTCAATTACGCTTCATTGCACTAGAACTGAAGTCGAAAAACACCAGTGAGCAGCTTCTTTTAGGGAAATGACTCATTGTAGTTAACTATATTTGGTGTGAACGGGGCATAAGGCACTTTCAAAATTACTTCTCTGACTTTTGATTAAACCGTTTTACAGGAATAATTTTCTGCGCCAAGCTAGGGCGGATACTATCTTGCAAAAGATATGAGAGAAGCAGGTGAAATCAAAGGAGGAGTTAATGAACTTATTTATTAGCCTTGAGGAAAACACTTTACTGTATGAATATAAAGCGACAGGAGGCCGAAATTGGAAAATAACATTCTTAAAGTTTAATGTGATTCTAGGTTGAAAGCAGGCAAACTAAGTAAAAAAAGAGGCTTCTTTTGAATTTTCGTTTTTTTCTTTATAGGTTTTGTTGAATCTCTTTATAAAATTAACCGTAAAACGTTGCGTTTATACCGCTGAAAATATTCGTCGTTGTGTATTTGAGAAAGCTGTTATTCGAATTAAAATTTTTATTCAAATTCAAATTCAAATTCAAGGCACTTTTACAATTCAAGAGTCAAATATCAAGAAAACAGGAAATGAAAATGAAACATTCGCAACGAAAAAAGGCCACCAACTTAATTACTTTTATAGACGGTTAGCACTTTTTTAGAACATTTAACAAACAGCAAAGACCTTGATGCGGCTTGGAGCATAGATATAAGGAGCATCGTACGATAACATGTTTTGAAAATCATTTGTGTTTGCCATTAATTATTAAACTTTAAACGGGTGGCCAGAGAGGGCCTTTCAATATCAGCTAATAGACCTGAATATTACAGCTCGCCATGGCCGCTCAGTTTTGCGGTCTCAAAATAGGGGAACTTACACAACTTATTCACCTGCACGGAAGTTTGGTGTTGAAGATTTGTGTTTTTAATTTGACGTTCTCGCCTGTGGCAACTCTTGGAAATCTCCTTATTATCCGCGCCGAGCCACTTTAAGTGACTACGGAGACGATTGAAATGCAATTTTGACTACAAAAGCTTCAATTTCATCGGTATGTATTGGGAAAATATTGGTCTCGTCCTTTTTTTGCAAGTTTATGGACCGAGCCGAACTTGCAAAAAAAGGAACTCGACCAATATTTTCCCAATACGGACCTCTTGCTAGTTCAATAACATATATATCCTGCCCGCTCAGCAGCCAATCAGAGCGCGCGTACTATTGTAGCCATATAATAATACAGGTTAATACCATCCGCTTACACAATCTGTGTGCGTTTAACTGAACAAGATCCGCATTTTAATAACCTTACTTTGAAAATTACTGTCATGTGAATCAACTTTGTGAATTGAAGTCAAGTCAATGCCATGGCCAATATCATAATTCCTTGCAGCATAAACAGGGAATTATGAGTACCTTTTAGGGACTGCCTAATCACCGTTCACAGTGTAGGTTGGATGGTAATTAAAAACACACCCATTAAAATATTTCAATTAAATAAGCAGCAGTGATCTGCATAGAAAAGAAATATAACTTAACAACTATATGCGGATTTTTATTTTCTTGGCAAGAAAAACGCGGGTGATCTTATGTTGTCTTTCATTTCAACTGTTAAACATACTCCATGGGTGCGCACTTCTGTATTAAGAAGTCGGAGGAATACCGGAAGCTTCTGTATTTTCACGAAACTGTCATACTAGCGTTTTGTGTTTTAAACTTGTTCTTTTCCCTCCTGGCAACCGTCAGAAATCTTCTTGCCATTCGCTCCCTGTGGAAAGCTTCATCAATACCAGCAAATTTGAAGAAGTTGTATCTCAGTCTCGCTTTCTCTGATCTTGGTGTGGGAATCTTTGCGCAGTTAATATTTGGTGTTAACATTGCGGTAATGTTAAGGAAGGCCTCTAATGGCAGCTATAACTTTCACTTCTTTTGTCCAACGGTTTTAACTTTATGTTATTTCTCTTTATTTCTCCTCGCCTGTGCATCGTTCCTGAATATAATGGCCATTGCTGTTGATAGACTCTTGGCTATTTGTTTGTATCTGCGATATCGAGAACTTGTCACTTTAAAACCTGTTATTACAGCCATGGTGTCTTTATGGCTAATTAGTATTGTGGCTGTTTCACTTTATATTTTACTTTCCAACCGAAGAAGAATTGTGATTGTCATTATGGAAATAGTTGGACTTCTTTTCACAACGAAGGCCTATTATCCCATTCACAAAGTAGCAAGACATCATCACAATCAAATACAAAGCTAAATTGTGGAGTTACTTCGGGAAAAGAAGTCCGATTTCAACGCTTTGCTTGTTTATGCTGTCTTTATATCCCGTTATCTTCTACATTTATGCTCTGCAGTGTTATCAGAAAGTAATGACTCTTTTCAGGCACCTTTTCATGTCACCCTTTTCTTTGTTCTCCTCAACTCATCGCTAAACCCTTTCGTTTACTGTTGGCGATATCGAGAGGTAGCACATTGAAGAAAATGGTTTGCATCACCTTATTGACTTAAAGGTTCGTTTAAACGGTTTCAACGTTTGGTTCAACATGCGGTAAACACTTTGTTGAACCAAATGTTGGGGACGTTGGAACAGGTCGTTCAACATTGTTGAAAGCGTAAACAATGTTGCAAGCGTGTTGAATCAAATTTTAAATTTTAAATAGGTTTAAACTTTCATTCAACATCAATACAAAATTTTCTTTGTTCTCGAAAATGATGAATGGTGTTGAAGCCGTTTTAACACTCCGTTAAACATTTGTCCAACATCCGTTCAATTGATCTCTGTCGTTTTGCGAACACGTGACTGCGATAATTGGGACCGGTGTTTTGAGCAAGTACTAAATTCAATGTAAGCGTTCGTGAAATGTACGAAACATGTCTTAGATAATTTCTAAACATTAAAATCAAATTTGTGTGGAAGCCTTCTTATTTATTATCAAATCCAGGATCGGCTTTTAAACTGAACTGAAGACAAACCAAAAACACAACTGAACAACTGAATAGACGAGTAAACAAATTATGCTGTATGAATGCGTGAATAAATGATCTCGGAGTTTTGGATCATCGTTAACCAGACAGCCTTAAGCCTACCGAGTTTTTGCCTTTCAATATTAGGTAAACTTTAAAACGAAAGAAAGAAGGAACCGGTCTCTGTTGTTATCTTTGGCATACTTAAATAATGCCACAAAACGTTCTATTTTTTTTAGTTGAATGTTCTTTTTATTTGTCATGTCAAGTACACACATATGAAAGGAGCAATTCTTCTTGAACAAGAAATTGGTTATGGGACAGCACCGTGACTTTGGGGTTTCAAATACAAATTTAGATGCCTTTAGTCAGGGTGCGCTGTTTTCATTGCGATTAGTACCGAAGGCTAAGAAACAGAACTGTACAAGAAGCGCTTCCTGCAAAGACGTAATATATAAATTTAGGCAAGTCTAAAAGCATAGCTCCACCATTACTTTTTTAATGGAATTTATATAAGTCCGCTTATCATATGAACGTAACAACCTTACAAAATTCCTCATCTTTTCTGGAGTTATATTTCTTTTTCTGTGCATAGACAGCAAACTGCTTACCAACAATAACAATTAAAATGTTTATAACACTGAGGGCAAAATTGCAGGATGCTAATTGATCGAGACAGACGGCATTTTGCTCTCACGGTATCGATGGTCGTCTTCCCATCATCACTTCATCCTTGTGATGAATTTCGTGAGCATAGTTCAAGAGCAATTTCGTGCCCCCCAAAGATTATTTAAGATTTATAATCAATGTTGCTCCTACTGAAATCTAAATAAACGTTAAGTAAAGGAAAACACAAGGAAATCACTCTTTGTTGCTAGATAGAAATCTTTAAGAGCTTAAATAAGAGTTGTGTGTGTTTACATTTGTGCGAGAGCCGGGCGGTGCGAACAAAACTACCCCGAAACAAAATTTTTAAAAATTGGTTTATCCACGAATAATTGTCCTATCGAAACTATTGAAGTATATTTGTAAAGCTTAAAACACGTAAGTTAAGTAAGTTAAGGAAACATTATTGATTGTTGCTGGGAAACGCATTAGACTTGTAAATGGCTAGCGAGTTGCCTAAATTGGTAAGAGTTGCGTTCAAGTTAACAGAGAGAGAGAGAGAGAGAGAAAGAAAAATTCTCTGTCGTTTGCTCATGTTCTCCACAAAACCTTGAATTAGGTCATTTCACGTTGTTGTTTTGCGGAGGACGGGAAAGAAATGTCAAATATTTAAAATACACGTGCAGAGAGATTGCTTTTGTTCATTGTTCATTTGCAGCGTTGTCGCTGCCGTCGTCGTTGCTCAACAGGGTTCCCTGACATATTTGGCGCTTGGATAAAAATGTCTGAAAAATCATAACTCAGTCAATATTGCTCCTACTAAAATAATTATGGCTTTTACAGAAACCTTAATCTTAAACCTTGGTTTTTGACCCAAAATATCAAACGCATGGCGCAAACGCATTGCATGTACACGGCTCCAAAACAAAACGTTCAAACTAAAATAATTTCTCTACAAATATCGAAACAATTAAACTATCTGTGTAAAACTTGAAACACATAACATAAAAAAAATTATCGATTGTCACGGTTGCCTGGGAGAAAGCATTTTCGTTTACAAATGATTTGTAAAGGGCCGTCGAATTACAGGTAAACAATACTAAACATGACATTAAATATTTTTTGCGAGAGCAAGTTAGCGGCCCGGGGGAAAATGTTTATATGTTTATTGGAAATCAAAACTGTGTCAATTCGGCTCCTATAGTAATAATTCTAGTCTCTAAATAAACGTTAAGAAAAGAAGAATAAAGGAAATTAGTCTTTTAGTGTTTGGTAGAATTATTTCAGAGCTTTTAAACTTGTGTTTACAAACACATGAGAGCGGCCGGCCGTGCCATGGGTGCCAATGAAAAAACACGGCCACGAAACAAAATGTTAAAAATATTAACTTCTTCTCGAACATTGGTGATATCGAAAGCGAATAAAGTGTCTCTGTAAACCGGTGATATAGGCAAATATGAGGCTTCTTTAAACTTACTTTTCTGGCCGGCCTGCTCTTGCTATCCGTCGTTCTCTTTTCAAGTTGAACTTTGCTTAATCGTCTCCGTTTTTTTGTTTTCTTTCTCTCTCTCTTTCTCTTCGATTCTTTCCACTTTTGTCGAAATATCCAACGGATACATATAAATTGACTTTGTATTCTGTGCTCTTTAAATCATTTCTGTTGTTTTTTCTGAAACGCATCTTCCAAACACGGGCGCATTAGCATTGTGGGATTGCGTACGGATGTACGGAAGGACGAAAGTGACGTCATAACCAAACCAAAATTTCTCGCATTCACGGGTTACCAAAATCTTTTAGCTATGGAGCTTCGCGCGCGTGCCTTTGCAGTGCGAGGACTTGGATAACGTTTATTATAACGTATTTAGACCTATCACTGCATTGCAAAAACATCTGACGAAGTTAAGGGCAGAGACGAACCTGGCGAAAAAGCGAGAGCAGTTTATAGTTCATTACATGCAAGATAAAATTCTGCGTTCCTTCAACTCTATCAAGTTATTAGCCCAGGCACTTATTGATATATATCGATCAAAGTTAGAAGCTGTGCACAGGCAATTACGGGCAATTTGCGTATTGACAACACCTTTCAATTCCTGCTTAATGATAAAACTCAATTAAACCTAGACAAAAGATTTTTACTGGCTGTTCATCAATGGCAGCCCCCGCTGTCATGCTGGCCCGATGAAATGGAGCAGGTCTTTATCAGTAAGCGAACAAATTTTTACTTAATTGAAGACAACCTGTAAAGAGAATATACTCAAGGGTTCCATCTCAAATTCATACACAGAATCATTGTAACTAAGAAAGAATTACGCAGATTTGGAATAAAGGATGACGATGAGTGCTTCTATTGTGGTGACCCTGACTCTATTGATCATTCGTTTTTCCATCGTCACTTCACAAACATAAGGTGTTTATAACTAATGTAATTCAATGGTTCAAAAACTCAAATAATTCACATTTCTACCTGTCGATAGAAGAAACGCTCTTCGGGGTGCTTTCCATCAAACATGGGAAAAAATTACCAGAAAGTTTAATTTTAATCATGCGATATTATATTTACACTCGTAAGCTCGTTCTCAAGCAATAATTCTTGAAGGCCTCAAAAATGATATTACTCAGTCTCAAATATCAAACAGAAAGCTTTTCATAACTTCAGATCCTTAATACTCCCCTTAAAGGACGCTCTTATCTATTGAACATGTCCTTCACCGTGTACATTTATTATTAGAAATATTTGTAACAAGATGTTAATGTTGGATTGCATGTAAATGGTTGTTGTGAAATAAAGTTTATTATTATATTTAAAAAAAGATCAAATTCTAAGTACCAGGCCACTTATATCGGTTAGAATGGCGGAAATTTGAACATACGACTGTCTGAACACGGACGAGCGACTACAAATAGTAACCTGAACAATCACAAACAAACTGAAACAAAACAAAACAAAAACTAACAACAACAACAACAACAACAAGAACCCGCACATATCATCGACTGCAGACTACTATCACTCTGATAAGCTGGTTCACTAACTTCGAACAACATTAGGGAACTTACGCAATGCGATGACAACGACAACGCCGCAAAACAATAGGTTCAATTAGCAAAAACAATCGTTCTGCATGTGTGTTTTACATTTTGGTACGCTTCTTTCCCGTCCTCTGCAAAACAAAGGTAGCTTCAGTTAAGCCGGCGACACAATTGGCGATTTTATACGCCGATCGCGGCGAATTTGATCACCAGCGAAAATCGCTTGCGATTTTCGCCCCCGATTAATGCGGACACACTTGGCGATTTTTTTCGCCGATCGCAGCGACGTGGCATTTTCGAAAAGTCATGTGATAAAATTGCCCAACCTGATGGGTTGACTTCCCTGGCGATTCGCAGTGATAAGCATAGAAAATCTCGGGAACGGGCACACTTGGCGAATTTAATCGCCAGTATCTGACATGCCAGATATCGGCGATTTTATTACGCCGATCGCAGCGAAAAAATCGCAATCGCAATTGCAATCGCTGCACCTGGCACACCTGGCGATTTTCGCCAATCGCGGCGATCGGCGTACAAAATCGCCAAGTGTGTCGCCGGCTTTAAGAAACGACGACGGCGACGGCCACGACAAAGCCACATAACAATAGGTTTAATGAGCAATAACAACCGCTCTGCACGTGCGTTTTACATTTTGGTACATTTCTTTGCCGTCCTCTGCAAAACAACAACGTGAAATGACCAAATTCTGGGTTTTTGGAGAACGTGAGCACACGACGGTGAATTTTTCATTTTAATTCTTAACTTAAACGCTACTCCTACCAATTTGGTTCCTGGGTAGTTCACCGTTTTTTTAAATTGAAGTTGAACGAGTTGAAATAATCGCGAAGTAGCACAAATGAAATAAAGCTATATTTTCAGGTGACGTTTTCGTTGCCGTTGCCAATGTCGCTGCTTAAGCTCCCTAAATTCAAGGCTTTGTGGTGAATGTGAGAACATGTCAGTGAATTTTTTATTTACGTACTTTCTTAACTTGAACGCCACTCTTACCAATTTGGTTTCTGGGTAGTTCGCTGTTTTTGTACAAGTTGAGCGAGTTAAAATAATTGCGAAGAAGCACAAATAAAATAAAGTTATATTTTCAAATGACGTTTTCGTTGGCGTTGCCGTCGCCGCTGCGTATGTTTCATATTAACACCACTGAACCATTGCGCCCACACACTATCTGCACCTTACAAACTACTTATTGACAATATCGACACTCACTTATCTTGCTAACAATCGGACTCTCTTACATTTGCTTAACAATAGACGGATCGAAACGCACTAATCACAGTTACAGTCTTCTCAACCAACGATTCACAATTCATTTGATTTTGATTATGTCCCCCGCTTATGCGGTGGTAATGTCAATCAATGACAATCAAAACAGTCTTTCTCTGCAGTCTTTACCTACTATGATATGACTCCTCACTTCAAATAATTTACTAAGAGCAATTAATATATTTGCATTTTTTAAGGAAACAGGTGGGTATACTTTAAATTTGCTAAACAAAGATAGCTAATTACGAAGACAACACTACCCATTTGTAGTGTTACTATGAATGGCCAAAAAACGTTTGTATTGGTTAAAGTGATGGTTCAGTCTAAATAACAATTACCCTCCTAGTGCACCAAAAAACTAGTGTTAATTATCCTTGCTACTGAAATGGATTGCTACTTTAAAAAAGGTGTCCAATGTTTTTCAATTTCCGCCTGTGTGTTCTGGAGAAATCGCTGAAGTATTGATTCTAGTTTGTTCTTCCCAGGAAAAATCAATAATTTGTTAAGAACACTTTGATGTTGGAGAAAAGGAACGTTGTGAAATATTTGAGCAGTTCTGGCCAAAACACAGAGAAATATCCGTGATATTTTACGTTTAAAAAGCTTGAGGCAGTTATAAGTGGCAAAAGAAGACGTGTGTAACTGACACTTGCCTTTCATTTTAAATTGGCTCGAAACCACCCGACACGAGCAAATATGATAATAAGAGTCATTTCATTTTCCTGAATTTTATAGATTGCCTAGTTATGTCTGGTAATATATGATGAAAACACTCACATCGACATGAACAATATTTAGTCCACCATGTCTGCTGAGAGCTGCAACAAAAGGTTGAAAGGAGTAGAACACCTTGTTGATCATTACGAAGGTTTTATGTTGACCTTTTCTGGATTAAACTTGACATTTTCTCTCGTGGCGACGGTCGGAAATCTTCTGGTTATTTTCGCCCTGTGGAAAGCCTCATCGATACCTGCCAACTTGAAGAAGTTGTTCCTGAGTCTCGCTGTCTCTGATCTTTCTGTGGGATTGTTTCCGCAACTGATGTTAGGTGTTATTATCGTCATAATGTCGACGACGGCAGAGAATGGAAACTACAACTTTGGAATATTCTGCCCAACTACTTTAAATATGGGTTACTTCGCATTCGTTCTGCTTGTTTCTGCATCTTTCCTGAATGTAACTGCCATATCTGTCGATAGACTACTTGCTGTCTCTCTCCATCTGCGATATCAAGAACTTGTCACCACAAAACGCATTATTATAGCCCTGGTGTCCTTATGGTTAACAAGTGGTGTATCTGCCTCTTTATTCATTTCACTTTCTAATCGCAACAACATTGTATCTGCCGTTATTGGAGTTTTTGGACTCCTGTTTACATCTGTGGCGTATTTCCGTATTTATAAAGCTGTAAGATATCACCAGAATCAGATACAAAGCCTAACTAGTGTTCAAGCAGTGGATCTACTACGAGAAAAGAAGTCCGCTTTGAATTCTTTGTTTGTCTACGTTGTGTTCTTAGCATGTTACCTCCCAAATTTGTGCTTAGCAATTTTGTTGCTGACTGCTAGCCGGCGAAACTCTTTTTTGGTAGCAGAACACGTCACATTTTTCTTGCTCCTCCTCAACTCCTCATTAAACCCTATTGTTTACTGTTGGAGATATCGCGAGATTCGTGAAATCATGAAAAGCACAATAAAGAAATGTTTCGCATAAAACAAATTAAAATGGGTCATAAAATGAAAAACTTGATTTGATGCCTACTAACCTCTGTTATGAATCTTTAATGGACGAAATGAAATGCGTCTTTCAGGATCATCATTTATAGTTTACGAAAGGCAGGAAAACAGAACGCTTCTTCTGTTCAGTCCTTTAAGGCGAAAACGAAAAGACCAAGAGCGCTTTCCATCTGTATAGCATGGCCGGTTTTTCCGGGTGGAGTCAACTGGAACAGTCCTTTCCACTAAGATGTTTCATTTATGAAACCTTTCACATAGATTCCTCTTTGTTTGCTTTTATCGCAATTATCGGTGCATTACTGTACCAACTGCCACATCGCACGAGTACCGCCATCCTCTTGATGAAATACGCGCTTTGTTCCCTAACATTCTATGGCAATGACACCTCGATTTGATTTCTTATACCGGAACAACCGGTTTTTCCATGAAAACGAAAAGAGCTCGAGAATTGCACTCTTCTACTGCGGAAAATGAAATGCGTCTTTCGGGATCATTATTTATAGTTTACGAAAGGCAGGAAAACAGAGCGCTTCTTCTGTTTAGTCCTAGTCAAAAACAGAAAAAAGTTTTTTTCTGTTTTTATTGTTATTTCTTGCACTATGAAACCAAAATATTAAAAAACAAAACAAAACACAAAACAAAAACAAACAACAACAACAACAACAACAACAACAACAACAACAACAACAACAAAAACCAATTAACAATAACAGCAACAGAAAAACAGAGCCTCAGTTTTTTGCGTTGTTTAATTCATAATAACAGTAATTTGTTGCTGCTTATATCACTGATAAGTTGCTTATTATTATGCTGGGTACTCTTAGCATTGGTTCTGTCGTTATTGTGCTAAATTAGGTAACCAGCTTTTAGCAGACGTCATTAGGACGTATTACGATAGATAGTAGAGTGCAAGTCAATTCTTTGCTTTGATGATGCTCAGCAACGCTTACAAGATATTATTTCACCTGGTATCCTTAATAAATCTTGTATTGTCGATTTTGTGCCAACTACGTGTCTGAATTCCAATAAGTGCCTTTGAGGGCGGCCGCGGCTTATTTTTAAAACGCTAACGACTCTTATTAATTTATGTAGATTGAGGGCTATTTCGAAGGAAACTCAGTTTTAAGGGGTTGAGTAAAACATAAACCACCTGCTATTGATAGCGGAGCTCCCGCGCGCGCCGCAAGGCGCGCGCGAGCGGAGCCCCATAGCTAAGAGAATTTGGTAACCCGTGAATGCGAGAAATTTTGGTTTGGTTATGACGTCACTGTCCGTCCGGCGTACGTACGTACGTACATCCGTACGTCCGTCCACCCCTCTATGTAAGCCATTGTGAAATGCCACAGTCAACCTGTGTGGCAACCCGCGTTTTTCTTGTTTTTCGGCGGGAAGTTGCATCGCCAACTGCGTTTTAGAAAAAGAAAAGCAAAGCATAATTTTAAAGACGACAAAATACGAAGTCAATTTATGTGACCGACAGCGGGAGAAACAGCAAAACGTCTAGCAGTGGAGGAAACAAATTGACTGGCACGTCATCAGAATCTTGAAGTGAAACCATTTTACTCCGATCCGGCGCTACGAAACGTTGGACTTTTCCTCTAAAAGTGAAACGTTTCGTCCGCTTGACGTTGTAAAACAAACGACAAAAATCAACAATGGAATAAAAGGACTGATTATTCTCAGAAGAGGCGAGTATATTCATGTGATTTTGTTGACAAAACTTTACTGAATTGCTATCGTGCAAGATCTTGTTTTCTTGCAGTGTTGACACGCCGTTTAATTTAAACTTGAGCTTAATATTGCTAACTTCAGAGCAGTCTTTTGAGCTCATTTTTTTTCGGTCCATGTTCAAAATTTCCCTTGGAGTTTTATTTTTTTTAATTTCCTCCGATCTCCTCCAAATTTTACCTTTCAACAGCGGGAGAAAGAGTAAGACTACGCGCGGCGGGAATTTACATGAAGGGGGCATTGATCATAAACAGCAGGCGCCGTGAGTCTTGAAGGGGCAACCCTAAAAACCGGAACGGTGGAAAGGCAGAAAATCACCCCAAATCCTAGAACACGGAACGGGTAAGGGTTAGGTTCAAGGTTACAGTTTATTTGGGGTGATCTCCGCCGTTCCATGGTTTAGGATTTGTAGTGATTTTCCACCATTTCGCCGTTCCGCCGTTCAACCGTTCCAGCTTTTAGCGTCGCCGATTTTGAAGTGAATCATTTTACTCCGATCCGGCGCAACGAGAAGTTGGAGTTTTCCCCTTAATTCTTGAAGTGAAACGTTTCGCTCACTAAACGCTGTAAAACAAACGAAAAGATCAGCATTGGAATAAAAGGACTGGCTATTCTCAGAAGAGGCAAGTACATGTATATTCATGTGATTTTGTAGGCAAAGCTTTGCTCGTTTGCGGTTGTTTTGCAATAAATTGATTTCTTAGCTTGCTGTGTTGACACGCAGTTAATACTGCTAACTTCAGAGTAGTCCTTTTAGCTCATTTTTTCGGTTCATGTTCAGTATTTCGATCCCTTGGCGTTTTATTTTCTAGTCTGGTTCAATTTTGCTTTCCAACAGCGGGAAAAAGAGCAAGGCATATAGCGGCGAAAAAGGACTGCTCTTGAGGCGGCACATCATAAACAGCGGATCTGATCCGCGAAGAAACGTCGGATTTTTCCCCTTGAAGTGAAACTTTTTGTTCATTTAACGTTGTAAAACGAACGAAAAAATCAGCAATGGATTAAAAGGACTGGTTATTTCCAAAGAGGCGAGTATATTTAAGCTAATAAGTCTTATATGTGATTTTGTTTACAAAACTTTGCTGTCGACTTTTGCAAGTTATTTTTTTGCAGTGTTCACACTGCCACACGTTTAACTTAAGCTACTGCCAACTTCAGAAAAGTCTCTTGTACTCATTTTTTCGGTCCATGTTCGTTATTTCCCTTGGAGTTTTATTTTCTTATCTCATTCCTTTTTGCTTCATGTAAGAAAATTTGATTCTCAGGTAAAATAGTCAGTGAAACAAACGTCTCGTAACGTTTTTTTTTTAATCGTTTAAGCTAGCATGAACTACTGACAAGTTTTTCTCGTATATATTTCTAATTTTTGCATTTGTTTCTGACAATCTTCACAGAGAACAAACACAAATACTTTAAAGGATAGCGAATGTAAAATTAGTCATTAGTGTGACCTCATTTTCATCATAACATCAAAAGTACGCAAAATTTGTTCGCTCGTTTGTGCAAATTTTTGAGGATCGTCGTTAAGTTTATCTCTGTCCTGATTGTTATGAATTATCACAGTTTGTTTTTTTTCCATTTATTACTCTAGTATCCATGTATATTTTAAGTCTGTTTCATGGTTAGTGTAGCCTTTTTCTCTGAGGTTTATGGTTGATCAACAAAATTTGCCTAAGACAGTGACAGTTCGCCTCAATCATCTTTAAAATAATAACAAAATAATACTTTGAGCGTGAAAAAAACTATCAAAACTCGTTAAATAGCCAATCCCGTCCTGAATATTTTCCTGTACAGTGTACATAATATTTTGATATTTTTTGTACCCCCCACTCACATCCATGTAGCTTTAAGAATGTCAGTTCTGCTGAAATGGGTTTGTGGGTTTCAAGGGGACACCTTATACTTACTACACCTTAATGTACCTTATTGTATAGCAGATAGTATTTTTATTTGCATGAGGCCGAGTAGAATTAAGGTTTAATTTTCAAGCGGCAGGGGTATTTTGCAGAACACCGAATGTTGAATCTATAGAAGTCCTTTAATGCAATGGCTGCCATAACAACAAATTAAAGCTAACCGTCTGTATAATCAGTGTTATCCCTAAACAGAAAAGAAATGTGCTTAGACCTTCATAACTTAGTTCGTTGCTTAATAGGTGTCTCTCATCCAAGCGATGTAGAGCGTCCGGTTTAAACTGTGGATACCTAACCCCCACATCAGATTAATTAAAGCTTATAGAGCCGGCTTATTAATTAAACTATACCAAGAATTTTGAAATAAAATGAATTGTCGAATTTTTAGCGCTGTTTTCTTGAATCAATTTTTTCGCTTGAAGGGGGCACTTTAAAGAGCTAAAACTCAAATGGAATTTGTTTGTTTACCTTCAATTTTGGACAATAGCTAGTTTAACATATAAGGAACAAAGACGTGTCGCAAATTTTTTCTTTTGAAATATTTTTTCTCCGAGTGATTTTTATATACGATCACTTCACATTTCTTTAATCGTATTTCGAAAATGTTCTGTAACTTTTCACTGCAATTGAATTATATCACAGAACGCAGACATGTTTTTTTTGCGCTTTGGGTGTACCGGAAACTGAGGAGCAAATTAAATTAGCGAAAAACAAAATTCAATTGCACTTGTAGCCTTTAAAAGGTGATTCGGATGCTCACATTTAGAGGTGGTAAAAAATTAGACAATTCATTTAATTTCAAAATTCTTGATATAGTTTGATAGCCAGCTCTATAAGCTTTAATTTGATACAGGGGTTGACATATCTACAGTTTAAACCAGACATGCTACATAGCCTGGAAGCAAAAGACCCCTAAAGGTATACGGTAACCTTAATACTGCTAAACTGTTATAAGTGGCGTAAAATGTGACATTCGGCATTCAGCATTCTGCAAAATACCCCTTCCAGTTAACAACTAACAATATTGTTGAGGTCTAAGCACTTTTCTATACTAATTAGGGTTAAGCGATTTACAAATAATTATTGACTGCAAAGTGTGTCCACTTGTACTGCTGCACTTTTTATTTGCCAGCAATGGTAAAAGTTCACACTTACTATCATCATTCTCACACTCACTCAGCATCCCCTCAGTTTCACTGCACCATGTTTCACCCACAACAACAGTGTCGTCTCCACCTTTTTTTATCATTATCATCAGATGTGGGTTTGTTAGCTAATGTAAAAGACGCTGGCCTGAGACTTTCATTGTCGCTAATGTCGGTCCCCTTTGCTTCTTGTAGATGACCGGTTTTTAGCACAAGCTTTTCATTTTTTCAATTTTTTTCTTGTATGGAAGAAAGTGTTTTTTCAAGAGAGTGTTAAGTTAAAAAAAAGAGATTTTAACCCTCCAGATAGTAGTAACTCTTCCCAATAATTATTTTAACCTCATTCTCTGTTTCATCGCTTCTCAATGGTTGCTTGACTTCGCAAATCTTTGGAAAAATGGAGATGTTTTGAATGGTCTAGGTATATTTTCACTAGCTCCTCAGAAACCACAAACTATGGTAGAAGAAAAGTCTGCAGTTTCTTTCACTGTGTTCAGCTTTCCTTCATTGAAGGAATTAGGCATAAAGTCATCAACAGTACTGGTCATGCTGTTCCATCTAGCCGGAGATTCAAAGACATTTTAATTTGTACCTTAACTTCTCTTTATCCAGGAAAGGGCATGGAATTTTGCCCATCATGGAGCCAGCCAACCATTTTCACATGAAGTGCACTGCTGCTCTTTCTTAACCTCACAGGTGTCTTTGACAAATTCCATGTATAAGTCTAGCCACAAATTTTTGCAAAATAATAATTATAGCCAGGCACATGTTTTTTTGAAGTTTCACATGCCTTCAAGCAATCATGATTAGCTGGGTCCTGTTGAAAAAAAAAAAAAAAAAAACCCGCCTCCTCCTCCCTCTCTGTTACAAATGCCCTTATGTTATCTGACAACAGGTGCATCGTCAATGTGCAACGCTATGTCATGAGCAACCCTCCATGCATTTCTTTCCATTCTTTATCTTCGTAATTCCATAGTGAGCTGGTCACAGTCGTCTTCTAAATTTCTTTGTCTGATTTGTCATGAAATCTGAAAATATTCCATTTTATAGATCAAGAACTGCCATCAGTAGTAGCATCTCGGCCACTGAACTGCAGGTTAGTCCTTTCCAGCCAGCTTTCCCCCAGACACTGCTTTCGTGTGCTCGATGAATCCTGATGCAGTAATCAGACTTGCAAATTCTGGACAATTCGGCATCTCGGAACCTGACCTCATCAAACAATAGCATTATCCAAAACGTGAACTTAAGGAAAAATTTAAAAATCATCATAGGCCCCCATCTGCATAAATTATGAACCCTAACTCAGGAGTGTTTTAAGATTTGCCACTGCCTGGGCACAAAAGCCATTGCACAGAGGGTGTAACCTTTACTGTTAGGTTTAGATCTTGTGTTTTAGCTGTAGCAAAAAATAAATTGATGTATACTTTTTATTTATCATCACAGATCATGACAGATGTGATGAAAACACAGTATGGCTCATGAATCACTTAGTTAATGGAAGTTCTTGTTGAGGCAATTCATAAACTTGAAAATTATCCATTCTTGTTTGAAAGTTTCTGACTGTGCACTTTTCCCATCAAGGGATAGATCCAGTTGTGCATTAAATTTTTTACCTTTTGGTAAATGTTGATGTAATGGCAGGAGCCAAATTGAATGGGCACTCGCTGAGCATATAAAATTTTTCTTCAGCAGTAAAGATTTTAATTAGTTGGCCTGATGTAGGGCTATTGTTCTAGCATGTTGTGTACAACAGAGATTGGCCACTGGATGTCTGGGCCTACAATAGCTGTGTTTATAAGCAACAGTCAGCACTGTCACTCAATCATTCTTATAACTATTGAATTGATAGAGGCTACAGAAATATGCTGAACAAGGGGCATTACCTGTATACTTTACAGTGCAACGAACTCAACTGGGGCCACCCAACATTGATCAGCCAATCACAGGTCACGTTTACAACAAAGGAGTCTGGCTTTGGTAGTTGGTAAACCAATAAAAAACGAGAACATTTCTTTAAATTTCAAAGTGTCGGTCTTATCGGTGGCCCCGGTTGAGTTTGTTGCACTGTAAGACAAAACCTCACCTTACCTTTAGTTATACATATATTTTTTACAAAGCCTGAATATCAGCTGTTTCCCATCTCTCACCAATCATCTAGAGAGATTAGCGACTGATATTCAGGACATGTTTAATGCAACCAGACCCTGGCTTCTTTTGATAACTGTGATTAATAACAGACAAAAGGTGAAACTTCTTATCAGCCATCTCTTTTAATTGAAAGAAAAATTTAAAACTTGGTAGTGGGTAATGAATTATGAAATATGTACAGTTATTTTTTTTACGGTGCAATCTCAGTTATTTGAACTCTCAATGTTTTTCAGCACTCCCAATTCTTTGAACAAATAGTTGTTAATTCTCTTGGATTTGCCTCAGTCAGTTTTTTGCCTCCTATCTTTTGAACAAAATTTATTTTCCCTGGGAAGTTAAAAAAAGTTGGTACTTCCACTGCAGTGATTGTCACATAACATTATTATGAAAATGTTAATATGCCAAGTAAATTATATTCTTTTACTTAGTTTTGATTATCCAATAATAACTGTTAATTTTCATGGGTTTTGTGACATCAGTAACCAGTGCTACAGTTTTCTACACCTTATCACATAGTCAGGTATAACTTTTTCAGTAACATAAGGAAAAACACTAAATAATATTATTTTCCTTTTCCATTCTGTACAGGGTTTATGTAAAATCTTTATTTATATAAAAATAGTTTAATCCACTGATTGTTTTGGAGATTAAAGTGGCAAAATGCTTTTAATTTGCAATATTTCAAGCAAAGTATAATGTTGTACATCATTTTGTGGATTCAGTAGAGGATTGTTGCTATACATCAACTCTCTTTAGGCACTCTTGTTCCTTCTATTTTTTTCTCTCGCAAAAACAGGATGATGAAAATTAAAGTAAGGAATATTTTTTAGAGAATGCTTATTAAAATTAATGATACATGGTAGGTATTTTGCTGTTAAAAATGAATGGGACTTCTCAGATGAGGTGCTATCCATAAACTGGAGTGATGAGGCTGCGGGAGTGTAGTGTTTAGCAGTCTAATGACTTCTTAAATTGGGATTTTGCTTGTAAGGACAAAAGGTTAATGGGTTGGAGCAAGGCCTGTTCCTTAAATGAGAAACCAGAGAATAAAATCTGCAGTGTAAATTTTTGTGGTGGAAGGACACCACTTAGTTTTCTTTTCAGTATTACCTCAGTAAGGAAATGTGGTCCATGAAAGGTAAAGAAAAACTCTTTGACCTTGGCAGGATTAAAACCTATGACCCCAGGATTTTGTTGATCACTGATGGACCAAAATTAATCTCTTCACTAGGGTAATGCAAAATTTAAGTGGTGTCCTTCCCAAACAGAAATTTACACTCCAGGGATAATTCTCTGATTTCTCAGTTGTATAGTCAGTACTGCACAGCACAAAATTTCATTATTCCTTAATTGTTGTGTTATTTCCAACTTTACTCCAAGTTAACTCTCGTGTAGCAAAGTGTAGAAAAACTGCTGGGGATAACTGGCTCCCATAACTGCCTGATGGATTTTTTTTGGTAAAGATTTTGACAGGGACAGTTGAGAATTTATACACAATTGTTATTTGAATCTATGTCAAACACAAACAATTTACTAACTTAATTTAAAACCAGGCTCAAATGACTAGGGACTGGAAGAAAATTTTTTCCATTGAATAATTAGACTTATGACATTTATTGCATTCAACGTAGAAAGAACGCACTCCTTACACAGATTGGAGTTGAGATTGTATGGGGGAACCAAAGTTGATTGCATGAATGAAAGGATATTGGGACGTATATCTGGCACCCCCTGTAGATTTTGCAGGGGCAGATGACATCATCACCAAATTGGCAAAGGAGAGAACCTACGCTAGGATCGAGGTTACCAAACGTACTCTCTGATCCAGCTTTGATAATTACTAGTTTCCACATATACAAAGTAGCAAAAGGCATTCACAAGTGATTGTTGTTTTGACTTAACAATATCAAGAATAAGAGGCAGCCAATTACTGCAATGGTTTCTCTGAACAAAACAGTATCACTTTGCACTCTCAAAACAAAGGAACTAATGTGAATGACAGGAAGTTATGAAAGGTTCATGTTTTCCTATCCCTACCGAAACAAATGGGAAAAATTATATACTGCATTCTTAGATTAAGTTAAGGGTTAGAAAGACATCTTGACTCTCTTGTAAATCAATATCAGTTTCATGGAACTGAGCACTTAGTTTGAATTTATACAAAAAACAAACTAAACAACTTCAAGTGTACAAGAATAGCTATCAACCTGGGAATAACAGAAATTTTTAAAAATGAGCTTTTCAAACTAATTTATTAAATTAATGAGCTACAAGTGCAGTAAGAAAATATAAAAATGGCACAAAGCCAATTTGACTTGAAGAAATATCTCTCCTGTATTCAAACATCCCCAATGTGCATCTCCCTCAAACAGAACCTAAAAATAAAAAAAATCTCAATTTGACTAAAAAAAGATGAAATTTTAAATATTTTGTAAATCCCTATAACTTATAATGACTCGTTTTTCAATTGCTCCACGGTGTACCAGTTTGGAACGATCTCCTAGTAGTAGTAGACCACATGAATAACAACACTGGCCTACTATTGTCCGTATTAGCCTGCAACAGGACATTTTCACTATGGCGTCATTTTACTACAACTACCATAATCCTTCTGGTTTTTGCTTTCTCATGCTAATTAGAGCTATTGTTCTCTTCTGTCCACTGGGATTACAAAATTTGCATTTGAAAAGGAAAACGAAATGAATTCTGGTAGTTGTAGTAAAAGGACGCCATCATGAAAATGGCGTATTTTAATATTATCTTGATTAAAGATTTCTTTTAGAAAATTGCTCCCTCGTCAGAAAAAAACCCCCACTACAAACAGTTTAAAGGTGTGTATACATACATTAAGATTTGAAGTTATCTTACCTCCTTAATTGCTGAGCTGTCGGACCTTTCCCTTCCACCGACACAGCAAAACCCCTTTTACTTTTGACATTTATCACACTAAAAGTTTTCCTTCAAATCTGCTGTTAAAACGGAACATTTCCACACAGTCGTGCAGGAAAAATTCGATCGCTTCCAAACCTGAAAACTTATGCAAAAATTAAAAAGATCCTTTCTTTTTTTATCCACAATCCTAATACAGGAAGATGTCTGAACACTGCTATTTTATCCTGTTTTATCCAACTCTCTAGAACGAAGCAAAGACAACTAAAGTTGGCCTCTTCGCTCGTTCTCAAGTAGGTACTTCATATATGGTAATTATTAATAATTACCATATATGAAGTACCTACCATATCCAGCGCCCGTTCCGCTGGATAAGGGTAATGCGGGCACGGAGAACGAGACTGCCACCATTTTTTTAAAGGAGTCTAGGATCAGGGAATCGGAAGACCTTAGATAACATAGTCTCCTTCGCAGCCGTTATTAGTGTCGTCACGCTACGCGCCGTGGGGAGGATCGTTGCGTGACGACCCTAATAACGGCTGCGAAGGAGACTATAGATAACAAGGACTGGAACCAGATTTCAGAGCCCAGTGCTTTTCGCGAAAACATGGGTTTGGTGGGGGTGCCCATTCTCGCGGGCTCACAAACCTGGTTCCAGGAAACTCATTCCCATTCAAAAACGCGCGTGGGCTCTGGGGACGAGATTGGGGTACAAGCGCAAAGATCAACCAATCACCAACCCTTGCTTGGTGAAAGGAAAATTAAGAAAAAATGCCCTCTGTTACAACAAATCAGCCTTAAATAATTGAGCTCTCTGTATTACCAGGAACCGATGATCATGGGCTTCTGGTATTACATTATTGATGGGGAGTTTGCTGCATGTGCATTAAGAATATATATAGCTTTAGAAAGGATGAAGATCTACGTCCATACGATAAGCAGATTTCTATAAATGCTATCAAAAAAATTGGAGCTCCGCTTTTAGGCTTGGCTAAATATATATATTACTGATGTGATCTATACGTGATGTCCCCGAACATAAAAGGGGACTGATGTTGCTTCTGATGACCGGTAATTTCAAGTTGCAACATCGTGCGCTCAGCTGTGGTGGAGTGGAGAACTGCGTTGCCTCGCACTTTTCCATCGTTGGAAAACGGGGAGCTTAAAATTAAAACCAGTAAAAAATGAATGGATAGCATAAAACAAACTTAGGGTCTTTAAATAACTGAGGAGAAAGTGCTGCCTTTGCTCTGACATCTGCAAATGGTTAGACTTTCTAGTCTTCTCGGATAAGGACGATAAACCGTAGGCCCCGTCTCACAAACCTTGTTCTTTTGTTTGTAAAGAACCGCAAAGAGTAGGGGACGTAGTTCCCGGTGTTGTGGTCTGGTCTTTGTGCGTATTTTCCGTATATCCCGGGTCCGCAGTAATTGGCCTTAGCTGTTGCGGTATCCCTGTCCATATTGGACAAAGCTTAATAAATAAAATAAATAAATAATTAAATAAACGAAATCAAGTTGATTATATCGGGTTTAGAGGGCGATCCGTTGTTATCTTGTGCACACCGGTTTTATGAGGGTCTTGTTTTAGTATTTACATAAATATTTAACTCAGAAGAGGCTTCGTATTTTTCCAGTCATATTCCATATCTAAATAGATACTCAGCAACAGCCATTAATATACTCGAAAAGTCACAGATTAATAATGAAATCTGACACGCAGGGCCACGGCGTTTTCCATATAATTTCTAAGCGGATCAGGTAAAGCGGAAACAGTTTATCAATCAAATGTAAGTAGGGAAGGATCATATTTCATAATGGTTACTGTTAATACTAAAGAAGCAGTGGAAGTGTTTATTTTTTCTAAACAAAGTAACAGCTACCAATTGAGGGCTTTAACCTTTCTCACGGCTTACGACTAATCAACACCCTGACAGCAGCCAAACATAAATTGCCCCAGAAATAGGTTCATGCAAAGGCAGATAATGACTTTGATATGATGTTAATATATGGACATGAAATATCGTCATCAAAGGTAACTTAGCCTTTATTCAACTGCCATGGCTTTAAAACAGACGTATGAAGGGAAAGGCGCCAAAACGACGACTCATTTACACACTTTCAATCACAATATTTATGTTGAGGTTGCTAGCAAATGGAAGGTGTAACGTTGAGTTTCTTTGCCCAACAACTTTGTCTGTTCGTTATTTATCTTTATTCGCCAATGCTCATCGTTCCTGACCTTAACGCACAAGAAATCTTCAAGGGCAAAGAACCTAACATAGCCCCATCTTAAAAGACCCAGTCAAGCCACGCCTTGGTTATTGTCTACATGATCTAGAATTTGGCATCAAACTGCTCATCGCACGTGGGAGGAAGATCAACAGTACAACTAAAAGATATGGCATTTGTTTTCTCAGCCCGAAAAATTTCGTTTACCTCTATGGTTTAGAGTCAGAACTGAAGGCATTTTCATTTTATTTTAGCAAGTATTTCTGTTTTTTGATCAAACAAAATTTTAAAGGCGCTCTTCTGTTGTAAACGAGCCTCCCCTCGTGCCTACGGAAAGCGAGATCTGCATGCCGGCACTTTAAGAATACTTGATTTATTTGAGCACAGAACCCTTTTAACTAGGTAAAACACAGTAAACACCGATTTGTCCTTATTTCCGGTCATTTGTCCTCAACTCCCGATAACTCGAACTTCCGGTTGGTAACGCGAACCTTGTTCAATTTCCGCTCACGGTTCGAATTGTCTAGAGTCGACTGTAGTATGATTAGTGCATAAGTAGATTGTTTTACTAATAAAAACGAGGAGTACAAAGGAGTAAAACCCAAAGAAAAATGGTGAAAATTGCAATTTTATCCTACGCTATTTCCCTTTTAAAATAAAATATTGTGCTTACGGACATTATTCAGTCCACACCTGCTATCAATATCCATGAATGGAGTGGCAAGCATTAATTGAACCTCTTCTTTACGCTTTATAAATTCAGTCCATATCTTGCGGTGTATGAATGAATGTGAAACATGAAATATCATTTATTAGGACGGCCTGCTAAATATTTTAATAAGAAAAAAGACAATCGCAGTGCCTCATGCAACATAATATAAGCAGTTACGAGAAGAAAGCTTGGCAAAATTCAGGCGGTATTGGAGATATGATATCGACTAACATTCGAATTTTTCTTCGTGGCAGATATACACATGTATGAAACACTGTTTCGGGTTACCAGGCGCTTGCAGCGTAGGAGTTAAATATAACTACATGCATATTTATATCAACAAATTAGAACTCATACGTGAGTTCCTTCTTAACATGCCTTCAACAAGATATCGCGCAATGTTGACAATGTAAAAGAGTCTGATAAAAATTTGTTATGAATTGCAGATGACACTGCAAAAACTAAAAGCTGAACAATAATAACCTTTTGGAAAAAAAGGTCAAAGCAAATAGGAACCAGAATTAAAAGAAAAAAAATTCAGGAAACAACAAGCATAATTCGCAAACATTAGATAATTTTATCATTTCTTGAAGACATTTTGAAAAGTCTGACAAAAGCATTACCACTCTCCGCATATAATGTCTGACTGAATACAGAACGGATGGACGTGCAAAGATTCACTTGCTATGGTTATCATATTAAAAAACCACCTGCAATATTTGACCTAAAATGACAAATGACAGCTTTCTAATTCAGTCACGCAATTGAGACTGACTTGATAGTCAGCCTCATTATGCAACCTGAAAGTGAAACACTTATCGCTCTGAATAATGGCTTCCCAGTTTTGCACTGAAACACTGAAGGAGCTAACCCAACTTGTTTACTTTCATGGATCTGTCACGTTGACTTTGTGTGTGTTACACCTGTCTTTTACTGCCGTAGCAACCCTTGGAAATCTTCTTGTTATTCACGCTCTATTGAAGACGTCGTCAATACCTGCTAATATAAGGAAGTTGTTCCTGAGTCTTGCCTTCTCAGATCTTGCCGTTGGATTGTTTGCGCAATTAATGTTTGGTGTTATTTTCGCGGTAATATTAAGAATGACAGCGAATGGAAACTATAAATTGGACTTCCTTTGTCCAACAACTGTAACTGTATGTTATTTCTCTCTTTTCATGCTCGCTTGTGTATCGTTCATCACTGTAACAGCCATCGCCGTCGACAGACTTCTCGTTATCTGTTTCCATCTGCGTTATCAAGAACTTGTCACTTCAAAGCGTGTAATCGTAGCCTTGGTGATTTTATGGCTAACAAGCGGTGTCGCCGCTTCAATTTTTATATCACTTCCTAACCATAGCAGAATAGTAACTGTTACTATTCAAATCGGCGGAATTCTCTTTTCAACCGTGGCATATATTCGTATCTTTAAAGTTGTAAGATATCATCGGAACCAAATTCAAAGCCAACAGCAGCTGTCAACCGAAGCAGCAAGGGAGCTAATTCGAGAAAAGAAATCGGCGTTTAATACTGCGTTTTTCTACGCAGTTTTTGTTGCCTGTTATCTCCCTTACTTGTGCTCTTTAATTTTGTCCATGACCAACAGGTTTGGACTGACTATTTTGGCGGCTAATCACGTCACCGGTTTCCTTGTTCTTCTGAATTCTTCGTTAAATCCCATCGTTTACTGCTGGCGATACAAAGAAGTTCGTGGAATTGTTAAAAGCACTTTGAAAAGAATATTCCGCATCACGGACACTTGAGATGGAGAAGAGATGCCTTCATGATCTTTCCTTTCTGTATTCCTCTATGATAGTTATGCGAACGTTGCTTAAGTAAGTATTGTATTTAATAATTTTAGATGAATATGTCACTTATTCATACAATGAATGTCATTAACTAGATAGGGGATTCATTTGTAATTATCACATTCAGTTTTAGTTCACATATGGTGGAGCAGCTTTCGACTTAGTGTCCTAACACCAAAACTTAAGTAAGTACTCTGGCCAATCACAGAAAACAGAGCAGTGCAATGAGCCAATCAGAATTCGAAGCAAATACATGTAACAGGGGCCAAGGGTGAGAAAACGCGTGCGAGCAACTTGCAATTACTTTTGCTTTCGCTCGTCATTGGTTGAAAAAGTGGAGCGACTTTTTTTTAACCTGCAGCAGAACAAAACTCGGGAAAGGCAATTACCGGGACTTTCGACACTCAATTGAAAATCGTTCTAAAAAGTGTTAAGTTGAAAGACTGAGCTTAACTTCTCCCCTTTATTTGTACTAAACACGAAGTGATGAAATAGGGAAAGAAAAATGACGATATGAGTTAAAGTACAAAAACATGCAATAAATAAATTAAATAACGCTGCTAATGAAGGTCTTACGGTTTCTGATAATTCAATAACAGGATCTTCAAAATGAAAAGTGAAACCAATCCATGTTGTTCTTTTCGTTGTTAAAACAAATAAAATAGAATAAATCTTTCATTTAAGTGTCAATGTATTTAGTGTAGAGCACTAACTGGGGACACTTACCAAATCGAATTGGAATTTAGAAATGGTGGTTTTTGAGCGGAGGAGAAAACAAAAATGGCGCCGGCAAAACTGGACGCACTTCGTAGAAATTGCCTTGATTATGTAGCACAACGGAAACCGTTGATTCTGAAGAAGAACCTTTCCTTTGGAGATAAACCTCTCGGGGACAAGGATAAGAACCAAACAAACAAAATACGAAAAGGATTAATTACCTTCTCCATTTCAGTCCTATGTGATGTAAAAACTAAATTTAAACGGTTTTCAGTAATAGGAAAAAAAATTAATCAGTAATGGCCGTAAAGAAACTAGAAGACGCACATGCTGTTGGTAGTAATATTGATTGTTATTTTATGTTAATTCTCGTCACCAACAGTTAATTATCTGATTATAAGTTCTAGTGAAGCAAATTTCAATATTCAGCCTTACGGTCAAGATGTATTTCTTTATGATCATTAGTCCCCCTCTTGATCAAGATTGTTTTTCACAAGCTGATGGAGAAATCTTTTCCGGTTATTACCAATTGGAATATTTAAATCGCTCTGATTGCATATACAGATACTCACAAGCGTTTGAGAAAATTTGATGCTACAAAACTTATTGCATTGGAAACTAAATCGTCTCTGCAGCTGTTAAGAAAAATGTCGCATTTGTTCAGACTTCAAATATTTATGTAGTTTTCATTGTGCAACAAGGGGAAAGACAAGAAAAGAAACTGTTAACCATCCTCCAAGCGTACGTATTGTTAATGTTTTTCAGGGATTAAACCTATTACGTGTATAAAAGGAAGATAACAAGTGCATGTTTGAATATTGAAATAAATTAGATATAAATAAAAATACACGTCAAGAGTGTTTGTATGAACGATTTTGATGATGATAATGATGATGACGATAATTGTTGTGTATCAATAAAACATGTATTTGAACGAAAATAAGAAATGACAATCAATTAAGGCCTATCTTTTTGTAAGCAAAGAGCATCATGTGCTCTTTACACCCAGCTGCGAGTCACCCACCTGCTCTTAGCCCTGCCCCCAGGCTTCTGCCAGTATCAGCCAATCCGCTGTTAAGACCATACAGCTAATTGGGGGATGTCGCCTAAAACGTTCCTCCTAAATCACTCTAGCCTAGGAACGGAACCAAATTCAACTGATTTCAAAGTGTTAAAACCCTCCCCTCGCCAGCCCCATGCTTTTGACGCACAACTGCCAGCCATTACCGGCAATTATCCCCCACCCTGAGCAAGGTCACAGGCTAGCACTTGACGGCAAGCTCCCTCCAGTTTCAACCAGCGTGACGGCAAGCTCCTTCCAGTTTCAACTAGCGTAATGGCAGCTTGCCTTCAAGCCCGGACCTAGCGGGCAGGGTTAAGCAAAATAAGACATATTTTACACTATAGAGTGTTTTCACAACACGTCACAACGGCCATGTTGGTGTCCCAAAACAAAGCTGAATGGTGGCCATGTTGGTGTCCCAAACTAAACCTCTGGGAATTGAACTCGGTTTTACGCAAATACTTTATTTTGTTTCAGTAAACCAATATGGCCAGTAGTCACTTGAATGAAAACGCTCTATATACATCTCCACTCCATTCGGGTGCAGAGATTTGTGACTGACTGACTGAAAGACTCTGTAAACTAAATCCTACTAAATACTGGGATAAACACTGTGATGACTAGTATCCTTAGGACCTAGGTATTGAAGAAAGCCGCTATATGTCAAACTCCGGCTTTTGCGTGTTATAATAGGTAATATAATTTGGGGGATCAGTATGCAGGATCTATGTTTTTAGAATCGTCAAAGATAAAATAAGATCAGCTAAAATAAAATAAAAAATGAATATATACCACATCACAAATTTCCATACGATACTGTTAGTACAAAAATAATAAATGGATCGCGCATTTCAAAATTGCGTTCACTGTGGATTTGGTTGACCAATACTCTGTAATAATCACATAACATAGGTAGGCCAATCGTGATATGTAACACGAGGTAATTTATGGATTTGGAACTGAAGATGATGGTGGTCGATATATCCAGAATATTTCAATATAAAATGTAATCATCTTTATTTTATGGTTTCTTAAGTTGTCCTGCTAACTTAAGAGTCAATTTTCTTGGCTTTAATTTGCACGCGAAAATTGCACATGATTGAGTCGAATTTCAGTGATTCCGATAAACCATGATAATACTGAGATTGCCAACGCACCGAGTCACTGGAGAAAAATACTGAAAATTATATAAAGCAGAGCCTTCTTACCTCAACCTCATTGTCCCTTGGTGTTTTTTGGCTGGTCAATGTTTGGACAAGAGCTAAGATGAGCAGCGAACCCTCAGCGTGTGGAGGCCAATAAATCACAAACAGCGAGACCGAAGATAAATAAAGTCCATGTCGGTTGCACACCGACTTCCAAATTCCATTACAACAGCCTCAGAATCGCTCGTTTCTTGGTCAAGGTTACAATTAGCTTCGTAATTGTCTGTACAATTCTAGCTTGGTGACCGCACCTGTTTGGCAAAACGACTCTTGCTCAGGTAAGGACAGCACTTTTGTTTACATGCAAATAGACACGCGTGGGAGGGTCCAGTGGGTTTGATTTGCCCGGAAAATGTCATTTGCTATTCGAAATCATGGTCTTTCCGAAACGGATGGTAGTGAATGGGGTGACACGTTTGTTTAAGGAGGACTCTTTGTAGAAAGAAAGGCTGCAACGAGTTGAAACAACCAACGGAAAAAAAAAATCACGAGAAAAAAAACAAAACCACGGATTTCACTACAAAGAGGTGGCTGCTGTTGTTATGAAGAACTCTCACAAATCTGCTTGTTGTCATCCACCTTTTGAAAACCCTAAGATAAGTGGCTGCTCCGAGTCTCGATTTCTCTTCCACTTCCACGGGGTTTGAGGCCCTATACGCCATCTTGGCGCTAGGGGACAAGTCAAGTCAAGTCCACGGGGTATACGTGAAGTCATATTAGGTGCGGTTACACTAGACCTCTTCCCGAAAGCTCCCCTGGGGAAAATAGCTTGGGTTGGGTTCAGTCTGGGTTTTGATCGATTTCATACTTGCGGTTACACGCTGATAAATTGACCAAGGGGAACGGTAAACCTTTACCCTATTTGATGAGAAACACTGATAAACGTAAACATGAATGACACGAATCATGAAATGTTTTCGGTAATTCTGCCTCTTTTATTACAACCTCCACCTCAAATAGGTTTCGTAATTCAGCATGACTTTGTTTCAAGAAGATAACGTCGACGCCGACAACAAATATACTTTTCCCAGGGCTTGCAGTTTTTCGTTTTATATTTAAGAACACGCTGACTCGTATTTCGCCATCATGGACGATCGAACTTGGGTATTTACGCGACTACAAAATTGGTTTCAGCTACCCCTGAACGATAGGGTTCTGGACCACTGGTGGAAAGAGTGAGCCATGTTTTGATTGTTGTCGAGCTTGAAATACAGTGGCGGGTACGATTAACACAGAACGTAAACAACACGTGACTTGTAGTGCTTGGTAGATTTTTAGATATTTAACCCTATCTAGACTTTGGGGGGGGGGGGGGGGGAGGATTCTGCCCGCGGTATCTTTGAACCTAAAAAACGTTTTTTGTTTTTAATATTTGCGCAGTGGCCATGACATTTGGTTAACTTTCAGAAATTTATCTGGGTACAATTTGATGTAGACGGTTAGTGTTCATTGACTTTGATTTGATCATGGCAACCAATAATTGACAGGCTGTTTTTCTTATATTCACTTTTATGTTTTAGCTCATATCAATGTTCTTTTAGTGGTTTTGATTACTTTTCGTTTTAATAGACTCATTCGGCTAACGCAATGTTGTACCCAATTCAGATCCCTCGGGGTTAAGATTCTTTGTTTATTGCATTTGCATTATAATGTAGCATTCACATTTAAATGATATGGAAATACTTAGAACAAAACATTTTATGTCCAAAGGATTTGAATTGGGTACAACATTGCGTTAGCCGAATGGGTCTATTTTGGTTCTTTACTGAAGATGGAAGCGTTTCCCCTTAGATCGCGGATCCAAGGTGGCCGCCATTTGGCACTCAAACAACAACAACAACAAAAACTTTATTTAACGTGGTCAGTACACATAGCTATTATAATGACAGAATTTTTACGCAATGTGACGTCATCACGTCTCGTTGTGGACCTCAAAGGAAACATTTTGGATGTACTATTCATACTCCAAGTATTCCCTTGAGAACGCTTGCCACGTAGGCTAGTCCCTAGAAAACAACAACAATAATAGGGTCAAGAGTCATCAATGTGATATTGTATTAAATTCTGAGCTTTACGTATGGCCAGTGTAGTTGTTTGGGGATTGGAGTAATGTTTTCTTGCTTTGTTTTGAGTTTTACAGGCCTAGCTGCTAAACCTTTTTTCACTTTGAATCTTCACAAGAGAGTTCTCGCTGTTTCTCTCCACCTGCGATATCTTATCTTGGTAAACTTTAAGATGGTCGTAAAGAAAATATTCCGCATCAACAGCTGTGATGAATGAGGTAAAAAAACTGTGTTCGATGCTTTGCTTTTTTCCTAGAAAGCTGCAAAATACTGCCTTGGATATTATTCTGAAAACGAGAGATGTTTGATATACCAGCGCTCTCTTATTTTGGTATGTAACGTAACTTAAAAGTAGGTGTACTTCAAGATATTGAATAAATACGTGAACTGTTTAATAATTTCTCATTAATATCAGCGTCGGTGTACGGGCAATGTTTTTCCAGGGAGTTGAAGTAAATTTTCCCGAATGAACCTGTTGATCGGCGGCCGGTGTCGGGGCTACGCAACTTCTATATTCGTACGAAATGTACTGAAATAACCAGATAGAGCTTTTCTCGTGGCCCCCTGCCTGTTCCCATATTTCAATTTGCCATGTCGAAACAGCTGTTGTAAACATGGAGTTGATATGCCTGCACGACTCTTATGGGCTTGTTTCTGTAAAATCTCCTAATGTAACCTTAATCCAGGTACGAATGTTTGGTTTTATTAACGTAGTTGACAAGGTAATTTGGCCACCTCAAAGAGATTCGAGTGCTGAAGTTTCGTGCGAGAGCCCTTCGTCAGAGCGAGTCAAGGAATTGTGGGTTGTATGTCGTCAGTATCACGGTTTCTTTTTATGGCGTTTTGTATTAATTCTTCTTTCAGTTGCACTGTAGTTTCTTTTAGAGATACGCGAGGCTGAAGCCTAATTTACGACTATCATTTGTTCATCCCTTCGCTGCCTTTACTTTTGTGTTTATCTGCAGCTAGATAGGAGACTCCGTTTCAACTAAACCTACAGGCTCCCTTGCAGTAACAACGTTTATTTGCCCGGCTACATTTTGCAACAAGTCGATTCTACAGCTTTCACACCTACAAGTAGCAAAAAGGGAATGAACGTAGGGTTTACGTCAAATTTTAGTCCAAGAAAACAAAAAGAAGCATTCTACTTGAGACGATGCACTTTTTATAGCTAAATGCGGCGAGAATTGCGAACGTCTCTTACCATAAGGATTCACTGACTGCTTCGGTTCGGCAACCCCTGAGCTTTTTATCAAGCTCTACGTTTGCTTTTATACTTTCATCTCCTCTTCATATCTTAATACCAATCCCTGCTATGCAAAATGAAGTTGTCCACTGGTGAAAAGGTCCTCGTTTTCGTAGCTCGAAGTGCTGCTACAGTTTATTTTGCGTGTTGCCGGTATCGCTCAATTTTTGCTCGAAGAATGAAGTTTATTTCGAAATTCTTAGCTGTTATACGAATTCAAACTCGACTTTAAGACGTACATTAGACAAAATTTTAATGCATAATGTTAACAATGATTATTAAAAACTGGATCATTGTATAATGCAATTCCAGGGATTTGATTGGCTTAGCGGCCATGGTATATGAACTATTATACCATGCCCGAGGATAAGGATCATTAAAATGGTCTTCTGGTTGTTCTTGCTAAGCGAAACCAGCCATAACTTACAATATTTCTTGATTGTTTTTAATAAAACAATTATTCCACTCGCGCTTGTTGGATATGAGATGATTATAGCCAACTCGGCGCTTCGCGCCTCGTTGGCTATCTATCATCTCATATCCAACGCGCGCTCGTGGAATAATTGTTAATTACACTTATACGCTCCGACGGTCCCAACAAAACCTAAAAACAACAACAACAACAAAAAAAAATACTGAAACGCTTTCGTTCTCGGTTCTTGGGACGTCATCAAGCCCGCTCGACCCAGTCTTCCTACACTCACTAGTGCATCAGAACGGGTAAAACTTTGGAAGGGCATAGAAAATCGAGGATTCAACCGAAACCAAAATTTTTTTTACGAGGAAATACTTCAAATAACAAATAGATTTATTTGAGCTCAAAAACTGTTTGGGGTTAAGTAATTTTAAGGTGTCCTAGGGAACACTGGGGAATACACAAACAATTGTGGCATTTATTTCGTCTCTATTCATTATTGAGCTTTAACATGTATTAACAGCATGTAAAATGAAAACTTTTTGGTCAAACATTTTTTTATTATAATTTAGCCTTCTTAGCATTTTCAGGTTCCAGAATATATATCGCGTGAGTGATGAAAAGGAGCTACTTGTATGAGTGAAAACTGATTCCCCGGGGAGGGGGATGAAGGAGGGAAAAACTAGGCGAAATAAGGAAAATACCACGCGAAATGCTGCTGCAAACGTCTTTTTTAAGAAAGGACACTCGCAAAGGGCCAGAAAAACAAACGTGGTACTACTTTGTTTATGTAGGCTTATTATCTTTTAGTAAAGCTTCTTTGAGCCCCCCCCTCCAACCCTGATCCTATTTCAGACCAAAATAAACCTCTAAAAATCAGACCAATTTAGTCAGGCCGTTTCCGTAAAACTCACTATATAGCCATTTTCAAACTTTCAGCCCTAAATCGTCATAATCTATTCCCATTTCAGACCACTGACGACTCAAAAACCGTATACCCTTTGACTCCGCACATGCCTATATAGCTTATATAGGAGAGCACCCGCACCTCCGGGCCTTCAATGACCATTAAGAGGAGGAATATAGGGCTTTCCACAATCATTTTTTGTGGCTATTATAACCACAACTTCTGCCACTCTGAAAACAATAATCAAAATGCATAAATACCAGCTGTTCAAAGAAATATGTCGATCTTAATAGTTATTTTTTGTGTCGAGAATATTCCCAGACCTCAACAGGATAGCGCTTAGAGATTGCTGATTCAAACGTTGAACAGTCTTTATATTGGATATTTCAGATATTTAAAAAATGCAAATTATATTTGGGTACTTTTACCCGTCACGTACAAAGGTTTCGTCAACGAAATATGTCGATCTTAACAGCCATTTTTTGTGCCGAGAATATTCCCAGACCTCAACAGGATAGCGCTAAGAGATTGCAGATTCAAACGTTGAACAGTCTTTATATTAGATGTTTCAGATATTTAACGAAAGCAAATTATATTTGGGTACTTTTACCCGTCACGTACAAAGGTTTTGATAGCCTTTAATAGACCATTTTGACGATGGCATCGGTTTACTAAAACTCAAATTAAATTAATTCAGTTTTCTCTTTGTCATTTAAATTTTGTCATGCCAGTGACCTTTTATATAAAGGTAAGCATGATTTGCATGATAAAGTTGAAAACTAAGGTGAACTGTAAAAGTAACAGTAATCAAAACCTAACTTGCGAGAGCAGGCGCCTTTACCGTCTTTTGTTTCACCTGCCGCGATTAAAAACGACATCATCGCAAAAAATGGCCTGTTGTTTATACATATTAATTATACTCTAACGCTGTCTACTGTAATTAATTGTGGGCGGACATTTTCTACATGTTTTGACGACTTCTTGATGGTTTCCATTTTAAACTGACCAATCAAGAGTGATGCAACTAATGCAGGATACATAACTAACCGCCAACTGTCAATTAATAAACCAACAACTTGACAGATGTACCTCTCTTTCTTTTATTTTATGTAGCACTTGAGCAAGAATCCGCACATTTATCAAAAGTATTCTTCGGATTGCTGAAACGAAGGATTTGCTCCAAAAACATAATTTATTTGTCCATTTGGTAACAAACAGTGAATAGGAAATATAGACTCAAACTGATATCAAGAAGTCTTTTCGGAATAATCAAAATTGCCATGACTTCGCAGTTTTGTGCAGAGTGGTTGGGAGGACAAGAAGAACTCGTTCGCAGTCACACGACCATTATGTTCGCTGTTTGTATGGTAAACTTGTTTTTCCCTGTTGTTGCAACCATTGGAAACCTTCTTGCTATTCACGGCCTGAGGAAAGCCTCGTCGATACCTGCCAATATCAAGACGTTTTTCCTCAATCTTGCCTTCTCTGATCTTGCTGTTGGATTGTTTGCACAATTAATGTTTGGTATCATTATTGCGGTGATGTTAAGAATGACAGCGAGTGGACAAAGCAACGCCGAATTTCTTTGTCCAGCGAGTTTAACTATCAGTTATTATTTTTCATTCTTCCTCTCCTGTGCATCGTTCCTCAACATATGCGCCATTGCTATCGATAGACTTCTTGCCGTATCCCTTCACCTACGATATCAAGAACTTGTAACTGCAGAGCGTGTGATAATAGCCGTAGTTTCCCTATGGTTGACAAGTTGTGTCACTGGTTTAATATTTATTTCATTTCCCGATCACAGTAGAAAAGTCATTGTGATTACAGAAATAGTCGGAGTTCTGTTGACTGCTATGGCATATGTTCATATTTTCAAAGTTGTGAGATATCATCAGAACCAAATACAAAGCCAGCTTCAGATACAAAATGCTCAAGCAATGGAACTACTCCGAGACCAGAAGTCCGCCATTAATGCTTTCATTGTATATGCTATTTTCCTAGTTTGTTATCTTCCTCTTTTGTGCTCCGAGACACTGTTTATAATCAAAGGTTCCCGTACTGCTTTTTATTTAGCTGAAGATGTGTCATTGTTCTTAGTTTTTCTAAATTCGTCTATGAATCCAATTGCTTATTGTTGGCGATATCGTGAAATTCGTGAAATTGTCATGGGTGTAGTAAAGAAATTATTTCGAATCAATCACTAAGATGAAGACGCAGAGACGTGGTAGTCGTTTTTAGTTTTTGCTAATAAGCTGCAAAACGACGCCGTCTGCAGTCTCTTAAAGTGAACAAGGCAAAACAATACAATCTCTCTTGGCGGAGATTAAAACAAAGGAAATTCGTGAGTAATGTATATAAATTAGTCAAAGAATATTTGAAATAGCAGTAAAAGAAATAAATGAATGCATAAATAAAATAATCTTTTGTGTGTTGACAGAATACTCTTTCTTAATAATTACTGAACAACTAGAGAAACAAAACATCAGTATGGAATTAAAAGTGGATTTTCGGCTTTCTAAAAAAGTATGTATTGAATTGTCCCCATCACCTTTTGGAACCTCGGATTCCTACAATTTAGGCAAGAATTTTATCAAAGACCTCACACATGAGGTGCCAGGGTTTTGGCCTTTGGGGACTTTATTCAACGGGAGCAGAAACACCACTTAATCCCAAAGTACATAAACAAACGGGATTACAAAGTAAAAATTTCTAATGTTCCATTGTATAAAATGAAAACCAAGCGTTGCAAAATTAGTAACTTCAATTTAAAAACAAAGCAGTTAGATAACATTTTAACAAAAGGATAACGCAGGGTTGCAATTACACTTCAAAACTTGTCACAATATTTCAACATGGTCTAAACAATACAATTTACAACTTTGCGAGCAACTGCAGAAAGTAGCGGTTTACTGATCTGAAATAACGCAGAGGGAAACATTTCGACGTCGGCTTTTCTATTTTAACAGCAAAAGTGAATACAGTTTCCTCCCTCATACACCAGTGCCATCACCCATCGTTCCTGGATATCTTCATCAAATTGTACAAAACTCGGACATTCATAAATCTCGTGATGAGTAAATCATCAACACGAGAAAAAAATCACCTCATGAACAACCAATTAACACTTACGAATGATGTTTTTTCTTTTATTTTTATTCAACACTTAATTTCCCGTGAAGTTATGGCAATATTTGGCGATTTGAAAAACATGTATAATACTTGTTTTTACTCAGTTGAACAAAATATATCACCCAACGGCACAAAATGGAGAAAAGAAGTCTTTTTAATCCTATCCTCCAAAAATAAAAAAAAAATAGAAAAAATTTGCATGCTGATAATTATTTAAGGCGTCTTCTGTTGGCAAGGTAATTTTGTCGGGAAATTTGAAAAATTTTTCATATTGTCCTCTTAACTGAACTGAACTGTCTCGTTGTTTGCTCATCTTTAGCCCTTGGAAGCCCTGTTACCGCATGCAAATTTTCCTCAAAAGTCTCATCATATTTTCTATAGAGTGGCAGCTGGGAGAGGTTGTGCAAACATCAGGTGGTGGTTTCTTCTTTTAATTCTCATGATTTGTATGCTTAATCGTTCAGTGTTTGAATTACAAGATAAACTGGGTCGAACGTTAATGGCCTCTGAGGCTTCTGATACTAACTACTTTTTGAAAAGGCATCTCCAGTCGTTACCAACATTTTCTGATGTTTCTCTCTCACTTATTACCACATATTTTCAAGCTGTAGAGAAATACGTGAACTTAAAATTGTTAACCGTTATACTAAAATGGCTGTTTGCTTGTTTAATGTGGACCAAGTCGTGAGCAAAGCGCCATGGAAACCAAACATTTGTAAAACAATTAAAGTGGACTTACCCTCTTATATGAAAAACACATGTAAGTACTTACTCTGTCAAATATTACGGCCATTAGCTAATTTCTGGTTGAGATTGAAATAATTTATTAAGACACAAAGAAGTGCGCCGCTGACGTGAGGAATAAACAAACAGAATAAGTAAATAATCTTGGTCATAGACCTTCTAAACTAACGATAACAGAATTCCAGCGGAACATGACTTCTGTCTGTCGGCCCTACGTTTAGAGGTGTGTCACAAAATTTTGAATTAAAATTGTTTTAGTTATTGGCACGCAAAGTATTTGTTTTAAAACGATAAGGGTCGTGGGTGATTATGGTAATCACCCACGACTTGCAACCGTCTGGTCTTAATTATAGCTCAGTCGGTAGAGCAACGGACGATAAAATTCGGAGATCGTGGGTTCGATTCCCATGGAGGTCAGAGATTTTTAATTTGTCTCACGCGATCTCCCATTTCCTAACTGGGGTGAACACTCAGTGGGAAATTCATGGGTTCATTTTAGCACTTTAACATACACTTCAGAAGATCCATGCACCATTGTCTCTTAGTGCAAGCGGCACAAAATTCATTTTTACCGTTACATGGGCAACGGTGTAGCGTACTCACTGCACCTTGTGTAAAAATCTTCTTAAGTCACCTAAAATCGCCTCAAATCCCTTAAAATAGCTTCAATTTTACAGCGTGCTTTGCTTAAGTTGCTTTAAATCGCCTTAAGTCGCCCAAAGCTAAGGCAATTTAGGTCTCAGAATAGCTATACGCCTATAAAGGATTTATTATATAAGTACTGTACAGACGGTGTTAAATTTATTCTCAATGTTTTAGGTTAGCATGTAATCATAGAAAATTGGACTTCAGTTTATTTTACAACGGCATTAAGGAAGTAAACGATTCTCGAATACGCAAAATTTAGATTTTGCAAAAACGGCAAGGTTCCGAAAAAGGGCTAACTGGCCATCCTTTGCCTGAATCCCAAAGTGGCGTCTTTTCTGCAAAGTTTTCGAGGTGCAATCTAAAAGATATGCAAACATAAAGCTGGAAAATAGAACGGATAAATTATAAAAACTTGAGAAGATTATGTCGCTGACAGGAAGCAGGGTAGTAAATTAAAAACGTAAGGTTCTTCGGCGATCTTGAGAAAAATACTGGTCTGAACTGCACCCAATGCTGGAATTTAAAACAGTCAGTGCAAAGAAGGACACAGATTTAATTGAGCACTCAAATTGGCTTGGTATAAGTACAGAAAGATTACCGCTTCAACATTCACTAAATAAAGCAAAAATAAACTTTAGAATGCATCAAGATCAAGATAATTTCATGTCCCTTTCGTTTTCTTTGGGCAAATATCGAGAGTTTTCTGAACGTTTTAGTGCGTGTTTGTTCCGAGAAAACTTATTAATACACGAAACTTTCGATGGCAAGTGAACGGGCAACGGGAAACCCCGAGCGGGTAGCCAATCACGGTGCAGTATTTGATATTCACCTTGCTCGCTCGCGGAGCCAGCCAGGTACACGAGGGACATTTTCAGGGGGCTAAAATACTGGCTATTTTAATTTCCTAAGCTGAACCAACGGGCAGGTTCTTGACTTTGACATGATTCCACTGAAAATTTTTTCACGGATAAGACTGAAATAATGTAAGGAAAACTTAGATTTCAAAATTTAAACTCTAAAGAGTGATTTTAGCTATCTACCAAAGTGTCTTCGCTAACCAAACAGTAGAGGCTTAGTTAACAACTGCTACTTGTTCATTTATAAAATGATTGTAAATTGTTTTGGGATGGCAAAGGGATGGACCAAACACGGTGACATTTCAATGAATTTTTTCTGTGATCCCTGTCTAATCTAACCCGTCTTTCCTATTAGGAATCACAGTTTCGCTTTCATGAAAATAACATTTTGGGTTTGATCACACATAAAGACAAAGCTATTATCTTCTACAACCGTCGAATATATTGTTTGTTGTGCCCAGAGTCTCTCCCGGCGACCAACCGCTGGCCAAAGAGCCAGAGGACTCTGCGTACGACATTGCGTTTGAGGCAGCCGCATAGCATGCAGGTGAGATGCGGTCGTCAAAATTAACAAAAATAATAATGAATAATTATATAAGGCTAGGTGAAATTATTGCTCACAACACATTTTAAACGAGGTTCTCAAGTCGCTCACAAAGAGAGAAAGGATAAACAGCACAGACATTTACTTCAGTTCTCCCAGTTAAAAGACGACCTGATCTTAACTATCTGCGCTTAAAGACTGAATGAACGATTCAAAAATAGAGCTAAGTTCGCCATGGCTGGCCAATTTTGCACGCACGAGTTGGAGGAACTTTCACAACTAATTCGCCTTCACGGAACCTTCCTGCTCATTTTTTGTGTTTTCTATTTTATTTTCTCTTTAATTGCGGTTCTTGGTAATCTTCTCGTCATTCGTGCCGTGTGGAAAACCTCATCAATGCCCAGTAATATGAAGAAGTTGTTCCTGAGTCTCGCTTTGTCTGATCTTGCAGTGGGAATGTTGGCGCAATTAATATATGGTGTGATATTTGCGGTGATGTTAAGAATGGCAGCAAATGGCAATTTTAGATTTGAGATCTTCTGTCCGGCGATTTTAAACGCAGCTTCCTTTTCTTCTTATCTTCTTGCTTCTGCATCGTTTCTGACTATAACTACAATTGCTGTCGATAGGTTTCTTGCTGTTTCTCTCCATCTGCGATATCAAGAGCTTGTCACTCCAAAGCGTGTTATTTCAGTCTTAGCGTGTTTATGGCTCACGAGTGCTATCATTGCCTCCATGATGATTTCGTTTCCTCACCACAACATTTTGGTAGCTACGATTACTGAACTTGCTGGACTTTTCCTGACGACTGTGGCATATATTCGCATTTACAAAGTTATCAGACATCACCAGAATCAGATAAAAAGCCAACTTCAGCTTCAAAATAATGCTCACGCAATGGAGCTACTCCGAGAGAAAAAATCCTCCGTTAATGCTTTGTTTTTACATATTGTTTTTCTAGCTTGTTATCTTCCATATTTATGCTATGCTATTTTGGTACTGACCAATTGTATCCCAAATTCATTCTTGTCGGTAGCTGAAAAAGTTTCCGAATTGCTAGTTTTCCTCAATTCTTCGTTAAATCCTTTTATTTACTGCTGGCGATATCGAGAAACTCGCGAAATTGCTCAAAAGACAGTAAAGAAAATATTTCGCAGTAATGATACTGGGGTGTAAAATGGAGAGAGAATGGTCCTCATTAATCGTTTCTGACGAACAGATAATTTTGCTTTCGCCGGGAAAAATATCGTCTACTCGATGGAAAAGCCTTTAATCTTTGATAAACTAGCAGATGTTAGTGTAATGGGACTTCAAAGAATACGATAATAGCTTTAAAAAAACAAGCAGTAAAAGCTATCATGGAAATTGCTTTCGTTTTAATTATGAGTTGATACCAATTGCCTTAGTTGACAAGGAAACACTTAGATGAACAATGCGGTCTTCTATTATTTAGCCTGTGTTTGCCTCATTCGGATCTTAATTGCAGGCGTTTATATATAGCGGTAAAATTAAGATTTATCGGTTGTAAAGGCAAAGTGTCCAGGCTGTAACAAAGACTTTGTCCTACTCACCATAAAATGAAATTGGCGGCTTTCATGACTTGGCAGCGCTTCCAATTACTTGAATTTCACTATTATGCAAATTATGAGCCTTGACCTCTTCATGAAACTCACGATGTTGGTCCTTATGCTCTCCAGCATAAGGACCAAAGGGGGCTTTTGGAAGTTAAAAAACAATGTACCAAAAAATGATAATTAAAACAGATTAATGTGCGCTGATCAATCAGTCTTGAACTCTGATGCTGCAAGTGCCTTTTCACAACCTTCAATAATTCGTTTACTACCTGTCAGTTTCTTTCGCTAACAGTTTGCTTTTATATACAACGGCAACGAACGCACTCCTACCTTGTGAATCGGAAATAAGAACCAAAATGGATCGAAATCAACCAATCTCAAACCGTGAAAGCTGTTGAAATAAACTACTTGTTTTTTAAGACATCCGCTCATTGATAGCAATATAAATGCCCTTAGTTTATGACAATTTAGTATTCGCGCGTTGTCGAAAGCCACACAAATATGTCCTCTCAAGAGCAAAATTTTCCTGCAGTCAGATTCTCACTGCCCGATCCCAAATTTAGAAAGAGAAAGGAAAGCTTGTCCTTGTTTGCTTACGTCCTCCTTCAAACGTGAAATTAGGAAATTTCACGGGGTAGTCTGCGTAAAAAAAAAAAAAAAAAAAATGTACCAAAAAGTGTGACGTAGGTGCAAAGTTGTTGATTCGCTTACTAAATCTACTGCTTTTTTTATGCTTTTGTTGCATCTCAAACTCCCTAATATGTCTGTTTTTTGGGGTGACGGACCGGGGGGGGGGGAAGAGTAGTTTTGTTTAACCATTTTGCTCGGCCCCCCTAGTTATTTTAGCCTTGCTACAGGCCTGAGTAAGCTTTTAAATTTCCTTCGAATACGAAATTTGGTAGAAATTATGACTTGACTAATCCCCCAGGGCACAAATACATTTTTCCTTGATGTTTTGCTCTGCAAGCTAAATTGAGGCGAAAAAAAAAAAAGAAAAAAATATAACGCGTTGTCCTCCACGCTTCTCGCTATTGTTATTTTGGAGATCACACAGCTTGCTTAGCAATGACGGAATGCAATAAGTGAACAGAGGAGAGATAACTCCAGGTTAAAATAAAGAGATGCGCGAGAGGGTTGAGTTTAAGGGTTAGTAAGGTTGATGAAGACTTCGAGTGATTCGCTACTTGTTCTACTGTGTTTTGGGGGGAGCGGGAGGGGTGGTGGGGGGGGGGGGGTGGTGGGAAGGGAGTCACAGGAATGAAACATGAAAACAATGAACAAAAATTTTTGATAACAAATATTTTTACAGTCATTTCCCTGTAAAGTTCGCTTTTATTTGCAGCTGTGCCTTTTTCAAGAAGAAGAAATTCTATTCATTTACTATCCAAAATAAACACTAGACGAGGGACGTACCTAACAATGGAGCGGCTTAACAAAACCGATTTTTAAAAGTCATTATTCGTGGTGACAAAGTGTTTCTGTCAAGATACATCGTAGTCAAGACAAACAACAATTGCGAGAAGCGTGGAGGAGAACGCGTTTCTTTTTCATAACCTCAGTTTAGTATGCAAAATAAAATATCAAAGACGAACGTATATGTGCCGTAGGTGATCAGTGAATTCACTTATTTTCCACAGAACATTATATTCAAAAGTAATTTAAAAGCTCATTACAAAGTGCGACAATTTGTTATTACAAAGTGCGACAACTTGTTATTATAAAGTGTGACAGCTATTTTATTACAAAGTGCGACAAGTTTTATTACAAAGTGCGACAGGTATTACAAAGTGTGACAGCTTTATTACAAAGTGCGATGATTATTAAAAAGTGCGACAGAACAAGTCTTGTTACGCAAACTAATATTAAACTAGGAAACTTAGTGAAATCAACAAATGACATTGTGCTATGTTTTCATTTGTCCCATTATAATAGTTATTCCTGCATCCTCGATCAAAAGTAAACCAAGAGTTTTAGAAACTGTCACCGAAAGCATCAACACGCTCAGTGTTATACCCTCATCTTCCTACGTTGTAATATATAAAAGAAAGCTCCAGAATTACTCACACCTCTATTGCTTCCGGATTTAATCAAAAAAATAAAATATAAGTATAAAATTTAAATATTATTTATTATATATAATGAAAGCTGCTCTTCTTCTTAGATTATAATATTTATCAAAGTTGATGATTATAGTAATATATGGGATTGTAAAGTGTTGTCAGTATTGTAAGTTTTAGGCTTTAAAGTGTTGTATGTATATGAAATAAAGGTTTATTCAAAAAACAAAACAAAAAAAGTCAACACCCTCGGTATCGGAAAACGGCTCGTCTAGAAACCTTGATGCGCCACTTGCTTTTGCTATGTTGTGACCGTTTGTCTCCTTTCGTGTCTAGATATGGTGAGCTGTTGACGAGTAGTTCACTGGTAACTACCTTTTCACGTTCAGCGCTCACGTTGTTCAGGATAAACAGCGAACAATATTGAAAGTTTCAGTACGCTTTGAATTGACTTCAAAATAGACGGTGAAGTGTGTGGACGAAACGAATCAAAAACTTTTTTCTGGGGGCTCAAGTACTTGTTATTCTTATTTCCTAAAACCAGAAAAAACAGCTTCACTGAAAAAAACGTTTGCACAGGCTTTTTCTACCGCAAACGGAAGACAGGATAAAAAATAGTGTAAGGAAAAACTTAGATTTCAAAATTTAAACTCTAAAGAGTGGATTTAGCTATCTACCAACGTGTCTTTGCTTTTAGTAAACAAATAGGGAAGGCTTAGTTTGCGACTGCTAATTGTTCATTTATACACTGATAGTTAATTGTTTTGGGATGGCAAAGGGATGAATAAAAAACGGGGACATTTCAATGAATTTTTCTGTGATCCCTGTCTGATCTAACTCGTCTTTCCTATTGGGAATCCATTTTCGCTTTAATGAAAGTAACATTTTGGGTTCAATCATACCGAAAGACAAAGTTATTAGTTTCTACAACCGCCGAACATATTGTTTGTTTCTTGAACAAGTCTCTTACCCAGAGTCCTCAAGTTCTTTGGGCAGTCCTTGACCGCCGGGAGAGACTCTGGAGAATTGAAAAAAAATTTTTTTTTAATTGGCTGCCCGTAACGGCTTGCATTGTTTTACCGCAGAAACCTTGCGGTAATAAATTTCCTGTGCCCCAGAGTCTCTCCCGGTGACCAACCGCTGGCCAAAGAGCCAAAGGACTCTGCGTACGACTTTGCGTTTGAGGCAGCCGCATAGCATGCAGGTGAGATGCGATCGTCAAAATTAACAAAAATAATAATGAATAATTACATAAGGCTAGGTGAAATTATTGCTCACAACATATTTTAAACGAGGTTCTCAAGTCGCTCACAAAGAGAGAAAGGATAAACAGCACATCAGACGTTTACTTCAGTTCTCCCAGTTAAAAGACGACCTGATCCTAATTATCTGCGCTTAAAGACCGAATGAACGATCCAAAAATCGAGCTAAGTTCGCCATGGCTGGCCAATTTTGCACGCACGAGTTGGAGGAACTTTCACAACTAATTCGCCTTCACGGAACCTTCCTGCTCATTTTTTGTGTTTTCTATTTTATTTTCTCTTTAATTGCGGTTCTTGGTAATCTTCTCGTCATTCGTGCCATGTGGAAAACCTCATCGATGCCCACTAATATGAAGAAGTTGTTCCTGAGTCTCGCTTTGTCTGATTTTGCAGTGGGAATGTTGGCGCAATTAATATATGGTGTGATATTTGCGGTGATGTTAAGAATGGCAGCAAATGGAAATTTCAGATTTGAGATCTTCTGTCCGGCGATTTTAAACGCAGCTTCCTTTTCTTCTTATCTTCTTGCTTCCGCATCGTTTCTGACTATAACCACAATTGCTGTCGATAGGTTTCTTGCTGTTTCTCTCCATCTGCGATATCAAGAGCTTGTCACTCCAAAGCGTGTTATTTCAGTCTTAGCGTGTTTATGGTTCACGAGTGCTATCATTGCCTCCATGATGATTTCGTTTCCTCACCACAACATTTTGGTAGCTACGATTACTGAACTTGCTGAACTCTTTCTGACGACTGTGGCATATATTCGCATTTACAAAGTTATCAGACATCACCAGAATCAGATACAAAGCCAACTTCAGCTTCAAAATAATGCTCACGCAATGGAACTACTCCGAGAGAAAAAATCCTCCGTTAATGCTTTGTTTGTACATATTGTTTTTCTAGCTTGTTATCTTCCATATTTATGCTATGCTATTTTGGTACTGACCAATTGTATCCCAAATTCATTCTTGTCGGTAGCTGAAAAAGTTTCCGAATTGCTAGTTTTCCTCAATTCTTCGTTAAATCCTTTTATTTACTTCTGGCGATATCGAGAAATTCGCGAAATTGTTAAAAAGACAGTAAAGAAAATATTTCGCAGTAATGATACTGGGGTGTAAAATGGAGAAAGAATGGTCCTCATTAATCGTTTCTGACGAACAGATAATTTTGCTTTCGCCGGGAAAAATATCGTCTACTCGATGGAAAGCAGTGCAAGTCCATGCAAATATCTACAAGACGATGTACGGCTGTTTTTCAGTTCGATAGAAAAGCCTTTAATCTTTGATAAACTAGCAGATGTAAGTATAATGGGACTTCAAAGCATACGATAATAGCTTTAAAAAAACAAGCAGTAAAAGCTATCATGGAAATTGCTTTCGTTTTAATTATGAGTTGATACCAATTGCCTTAGTTGTCAAGGACGGAAACACTTAGATGAACAATGCGGTCTTCTATTATTTAGTCTGTGTTTGCCTCATTCGGATCTTAATTGCAGGCGTTTATATATAGCGGTAAAATTAAGATTTATCGGTTGTAAAGGCAAAGTGTCCAGGCTGTAACAAAGACTTTGTCCTACTCACCATAAAATAAAATCGGCGGCTTTCATGACTTGGCAGCGCTTCCAATTACTTGAATTTCACTATTATGCAAATTATGAGCCTTGACCTCTTCATGAAACTCACGATGTTGGTCCTTATGCTCTCCAGCATAAGGACCAACATAAAGAGAAAGAAAGAAATGATTCCAAAGTACAGTAGACTGAAACTTAATATTGCTCCTCCTATGTGAATAGCTCAATAAAGCTGTACACGGTGTTCAAGTGGTGATAATTAACTTTAGTTCACAGAAAACGTGCCATATTGTTCCTTTTTAATGATCACTAATTTCACTATTTTGGTAAGTTTATGACACAGTCTTGATCAAAAACTATCAATGAGAGGAAAGCATTAAAAATAAGACATAATCAGTATATAGCAGCCGTGTTCTGTCGCACTTTGAAATAATCATCGCTCTTTGTAATACCTGTCGCACTTTATGATAAAACTGTCACACTTTGTGATACCTATTGCACTTTGTATTAAAGTGCCACTACGATCAAAAATTTGCATCCCTTTTTTTCTTCAGCTTTGGAAAGTAGAAGTGATAAATACTTACCACGCCAAATTCTACCTCGAAATTCCAACGGAAAGACCAGTTATTTTAAACGCGAAGTTTAGCTTCGCTGTGCCGCCATTACTCAAACGACAAATGGCCGTGAACTACATAGAGAGCTGGATCTAGTTGCACCGACAGGAATATGACGTCATACGCGCACAACAACATGGCCTGCTTTCTCGCTGAAAGAAGCCACTTCTTTTTATTTTAGTGGCTCAAGGGCCGTCTTTACAACGCACACGTATTGTGGGCACCCGAAAGAAACCTAATGGTGGTTGTTTGAACATTTATGGTTCTAAAATACTGTAGAATCGGAAATGAACTGTTTTCGTGAATGCGTGCAAGTGGCGCGGAGTGGTGGTGTGTATGTTTTGTTTATAGCTCATTGTAATGCTTTGTTTGTCTAGTGTTCATTACGTCTACTTCCTATAAGTGTCATGCTTTGGTAAATTAAAAGTTCATAGATACTCCATTTTATTCAAAAAAATAATAATAATAATAATTGCTTGTGGTATAATATTGACAATCAACTGCCTCGAGTTTTTCGAATGGTCTCTTCGTACAAAGCACCCAACACATTTCTGAAAGACTTGTATGCCGACTGTAGAATACACAGCAAGGCGAGATTTTCGATCTGTATTAAATGAGCAATTGTAATTAAACTGATTGTGACATTGACATGAAAAATTCATCTCTATATATTGAAACAATCACATGATATGTGAAAGTACAGGTCAGAAGAAATTTGCAGGCAACTTTCCAGCTGATGTGGACCTGCTGACACTCCAACTTACAAAATTCTCTAATGTAACCATCACTGATTACTGTGAGTCAAGAAGGTATTGTGGCAATCCTATTTGGTCTGTGTTATTAACTAATATTATAATACTATTATTGAGCAATTTTTTTAAACATCACTTGTAAATAATGCTTTGACTGCACCTTTGTGCAGACTTGCAGTGAATATTATGCATGAAAGTTATCTTCTGGGACAAGTCAAGATAATATCTTCAATTTAAACCATATTAGTTTGTACTAAAGAGAACAAATGAACCAAGCTGACAAAATTATGAGACAGTATTTTGTCCAATACCCTATTCTAAAGAGTGTGGAAAACTACCAGTGCTTGGTAAATTTCATCTTTGTGTTTGAATTATTAATTTTGTATTTTTGCCTTCTTTTGTTTTCTTGGCAAAGTCTGTTATATGAACAGCCAATTTTATAGCATTTTTGGTACAACATAATAAATTTCTAACAAAAGTATTGCGCTGTTTTGGTATATACCAGAGACAGTACAAAGGCGTCAACAAGGTCACCTAATTAAGCACACCATGGTAAAAAGGACCACCCATGGTAAATAATGCCATAGTAAATCTCACTTAGCTTTTAGTTTAGATCTGTCAACGACACTTCCTGAACCTTAAAATATTGGGATCTGTATTATTAGGGTTAGTTTAGGGAAGCATGAAGGCATTTTCACAGTTACAGAAGATACCTTGTCCAGGAGAATGAGCCAGGATCTTACACTAAGGTTTACATTGTACATAATGTGCAAATTTATAAATTGAAGGGAGAGGAGGAGAACTATCAGCAAATTTTTTGCAATATTTAGCATTGATATCATATCAATATGACAAGTAGGTACTGGTAATGCATGCAGACTGTGTGTGTGTGTGGTTTTTTTAAAAGTTGCTGTCATACCCATGTCATCAAGAACCACAATGCTGCAGACATGGTGAGAGTAGACAGCAAGACTGGCCTCTGACTTCAAGGGTAAACTTATCTTTATACAGGGAAGGTTCTTGGCCAGTGGGATCATGGCATGCATTCTTGTGCTCTGAGTTTTCTCATTGTTGAATATGGTTATCAGAGAGGGCCACAGCGAAAGGCGTACCTTTAAATTTTGATCCTAGAAACTGCCAACATAGCTGATAGGAGAGTCTTCAAAAAAATCTCCTGGATATAGGTCAAGCACATTAATATAAACAGTGAAGGGATTATGGAAATTGTTTACTGATGGCCAATTATTTTGTTGGCTTGTTCATAGTGAGGGAGATTTGAGTGTTATGTCATAACAGCAACAACAAAAACAAAACAAAAAGCCCCCCCCCCCCCCAAATAAAAATAATAATAATAATAATAATAATAATAATAATAATAATAATAATAATAATAATAATAATAATAATAATAATAATAATAATAAAATGAAAAAAAGTAAAATATGTGGCATATTGGCATAAAAAATGGCTTTGATATTTAAAGCTGGCCCTGTTCCTGGTTCTGGTTATTTTCTGAAGGCCAAAGTAAAAACCCACAGATATCAACATCCAACATAAGAAAGCCAGGACTATTTGACAGAAGGAAAAAGCTAAATAGAATAGAAAAACAACAAACACATGTACAAGTATAAAGCATGAAAATGTTTGTGGGGTCATGTAAGATAAAAATTACAAGATAGAAAAAAAAATTAAAATGAAGTTCATGTCGCTGAACAAAAACAACAACAAAAATAAGCTGTGGTTTGTGTGAAAATTTAGGTTAAAGTATTTTGGCTCTTAATTGAAAACACCAAAGAAAAAAGACATTAAATCTCATTTCTGGTTGAATCTCCAAGAATAATTAAGGTATATCTGTGGAAAGGATGGTCATTCCTTCATAACTTTAATATTTCAATTTTATGTCTGTGAACATTGTGTGATTTTGTGGGAAAATACACAATACTGTTACAGCACAGTGTTATGCTGGCTCTTCACACTCAATATGTAAAGTGATTACAAATTATTATAGTGTCAGTTTTAAATGAGATCAAGAGGCTGGTTTGCTTGTTTCACTCAGATTCACACATCCTCATTGACCAAGGAACAAACATTATTGAAATAACAAAAATGGGTGAGATATGATGCAAGCCTACTAAGGTTTCCTCCTTAGCTGTCCTCCTAAACTTTCTTATTAATCTTTAGTTTTCCAGCTGCATTTGAGGGCTTTACACAATTTATTGTTGAATGTTACTTGGACTGTGGCTTTAAAATATTAGGCCCCTCATGATTACTTCATTTACTGCTTGAAAGTTGTTGTAGAATGAGGAAGGGATCTAACCAGGTAATACCTGGTAGATTACAGCCCTGTAGTATTGTAATATTGCAAATATTCTGTATATTACAGCTACAGCTACCCACTTTTCAACTGAAGTTAATTGTACATCATTTCAGTTTTGTCAAAGCTTTATTGAACTATAAAAAAACGAGGTTAATAGTTCTTTTTTTCTTGACTCATTATGCAGCTTTGATTGATACTTGCGAACACCATACAAGTCACCAACATAACATCAACATGTATTGGTCTGGAGTTATCCATCCTATTCAATAATTTGTTGCTCAAGTGCTGCTGCGAATTGTGATTAGGTTCTGTTTACTAATCCCAAATAGAAAACATATCCAGAATATTAAATAACCATATGTCTACCTCCAATACAGTTGCTGAGTAAATGCTGGAGTGAATTCGTTTCTTCTTCGGCTTTACATGTCAATCGCGTGTCTTCGAAGCGTATTCTTTGCAGTCATACGACTCCAAATCCACCGCCAGGGAAATTATAATCCAAGATATTCGGTAAAATTGTCCTTTAGATCGATTTTCACCAAACTGGATGGCGAATCTTACAAATAATCTTGCCTATTCACTTACTTTAGGGCTTACGATTACTGAGGTTTACTGAGTTCTTGCAAGTTCGATGCGCGTATGACGTCACACAAAGATCTCATACAAGCAACCGCATTTTAGAATCACCACGGGCGTCACTTTGCCGTCGGAGTAATGGCGGACGGGTTTTCGACGGTTTTCGGCCACGTATTCCCAGGATCAGTAAGTTTGTATAAAGCTAATTAATAGCTATTTTTGCAATTACGAACTCATTAAATGGATTGGAACACGAAAAGGGCGAAAATGGAAGTAAAAATTTTCGTCGTAGTGGCACTTTAACCCTTTAAATACCAGGTGTGTGGTATTTTTTTCAATGACTTTTTGACAATAAATAGTCTGAGCCACTTAATTTCTCCATAAATGGAGATGAAATAAAAATATCTGCGGTCTTAAGAAACTGTGGGCTCAGGCTAAATTGTCACGTGATGCAAGTGACGGTTGTTGTTTGTTTCGAGCGAGTGCACGAGCACGAATCTGGTAAAATCATCGCTTTATAAGTGTTTTTCGAGCCATTTTCCTCTGCAGAAACCCCCATTCTGGCATCATTAAGCTGGAATGTGGGTAGAGGCAATCCTCTGAAAGAAAACAGAGGTGAGAGGTGATTTCATGCTGACTGAGTCGCCAAACATGCTGTGTAGCAGACATGGAGGCCCACGAGTGAAGTTGCCTCTCTGGCCGTTTTGTGGATGGATTCCAGGACCTGCCAAGGCTATTTGGGCGAGTTTGGAGTAGTAAAATATTCAATGGATTCGAAATTTTGCTGGTGGTACTGGGTGGCTCGACACTTATAAAAAAACTATGAAATGGAAAGAGCAGGAGTTCTACGCTCGCGCTATGGCTGAATTACCCAGAATTCTCTTCGGGCGTAAACGAGGCAACGTGAGATACGCAAGACTGGGTCTGATAAAATGGCTGAAGTATAGCCCTCGGAAAGCGTTGAGAGGAAAACTTCCAGTCAGATACCAAGGTCTGACCTTGAGGTTTGCTGTAAATATAGACTTTTCAATTTTGAACAAATTATTTGGATTAAAAATTGACGATAAATAAGTGTAATTTTTGATGTTATTATTTGGCCGAACAATTGGCATTTAGGACTTTGTTGCCAAACGAACGGTGATATGCAGCGAAAATCGGGAGGCGTAGTCGATTTGCTGGGTTTGATGATGGAAATATACATCAGCTGGTGTCATTCACACATTATCATGACGTTGTAGCTTAAGTTAAACAAGAAGCAATTCATAGAAGCCAGAACGGTATTTTCGACGCATATATGCGTTGTTAGTATGCGAAGGGTTAACAATTGTCGCACTTTGTAGTAAAATAGCTGTCACACTTTGTAATAACAGGTTGTCGCACTTTGTAATAAATTAAGCTGTCGCACTGTGTAATAACAAATTGTCGCACTTTGTAGTAACAGGCCCGTAGCAGGGGGAGGGCCACAGGGGGGGGGGGGGGGAGGGCTTGAGCCCCCCCAGATTTTTTGGAAGTTAAAAAACAATGTGCCAAAAAATGATAATTAAAACAGATTAATGTGCTCTGATCAATCAGTCTTGAACTCTGATGCTGCAAGTGCCTTTTCACAACCTTCAATAATTCGTTTACTACCTGTCAGTTTCTTTCGCTAACAGTTTGTTTTTATATACAACGGCAACGAAGGCACTCCTACCTTGTGAATCGGAAATAAGAACCAAAATGGATCGAAATCAACCAATCTCAAACCGTGAAAGCTGTTGAAATAAACTACTTGTTTTTTAAGACATCCGCTCATTGATAGCAATATAAATGCCCTTAGTTTATGACAATTTAGTATTCGCGCGTTGTCGAAAGCCACACAAATATGTCCTCTCAAGAGCAAAATTTTCCTGCAGTCGGATTGTCACTGCCCGATCCCAAATTTAAAAAGAGAAAGAAAAGCTTGTCCTTGTTTGTTTACGTCCTCCTTCAAACGTGAAATTAGGAAATTTCACGGGTTAGTCCGCGTAAAAAACCTGAAAAAAAAAATAAATCAACAACGGCAAAAAAATGTACCAAAACGTGTGACGCAGGTGCAAAGTTGTTGATTCGCTTACTAAATCTACTGCTTTTTTATGCTCTTGTTGCATCTTAAACTCCTTAATCTGTCTGTTTTTTGGGGTGACGGACCGGGTGCGGGGGGGGGGGGGGGGGGAAGAGTAGTTTTGTTTAACCATTTTGCTCGGCCCCCCTAGTTATTTTATCCTTGCTACAGGCCTGAGTAAGCTTTTAAATTTCCTTTGAATACGAAATTTGGTAGAGATGCGCGAGAGGGTTGAGTCTAAGGGTTAGTAAGGTTGATGAAGACTTCGAGTGACTCGCTACTTGTTCTACTGTGTTTTGGGGGGAGCGGGAGGGGTGGGGGGGGGGGGGTGGTGGGAAGGGAGTCACAGGAATGAAACATGAAAACAATGAACAAAACTTTTTGATAACAAATATTTTTACAGTCATTTCCCTGTAAAGTTCGCTTTTATTTGCAGCTGTGCCTTTTTCAAGAAGAAGAAATTCTATTCATTTACTATCCAAAATAAACACTAGACGAGGGACGTACCTAACAATGGACCTAACAATGGAGCGATTTTTAAAAGTCATTATTCGTGGTGACAAAGTGTTTCTGTCAAGATACATCGTAGTCAAGAAAAACAGCAATTGCGAGAAGCGTGGAGGAGAACGCGTTTCTTTTTCATAACCTCAGTTTTAGTATGCAAAGTAAAATATCAAAGACGAACGTATTTGTGCCCTGGGTGATCAGTGAATTCACTTATTTTCCACAGAACATTATATTCAAAAGTAATTTAAAAGCTCATTACAAAGTGCGACAATTTGTTATTACAAAGTGCGACAACTTGTTATTATAAAGTGTGACAGCTATTTTATTACAAAGTGCGACAAGTTTTATTACAAAGTGCGACAGGTATTACAAAGTGTGACAGCTTTATTACAAAGTGCGACAGTACAAGCCTTGTTACGCAAACTAATATTAAACTAGGAAACTTAGTGAAATCAACAAATGACATTGTGCTATGTTTTCATTTGTCCCATTATAATAGTTATTCCTGCATCCTCGATCAAAAGTAAACCAAGAGTTTTAGAAACTGTCACCGAAAGCATCAACACGCTCAGTGTTATACCCTCATCTTCCTACGTTGTAATATATAAAAGAAAGCTCCAGAATGACTCACCACCTCTATTGCTTCCGGACTTAATCAAAGAAATAAAATATAAGTATAAAATTTAAAATATTATTTATTATATATAATAAAAGCTGCTCTTCTTCTTAGATTATAATATTTATCAAAGTTGATGATTATAGTAATATATGGGATTGTAAAGTGTTGTCAGTATTGTAAGTTTTAGGCTTTAAAGTGTTGTATGTATATGAAATAAAGGTTTATTCAAAAAACAAAACAAAAAAAGTCAACACCCTCGATATAGGAAAACAGCTCGTCTAGAAACCTTGATGCGCCACTCGCTTTCGCTATGTTGTGACCGTTTGTCTCCTTTCGTGTCTAGATATGGTGAGCTGCTGACGAGTAGTTCACTAGTAACTACCTTTTCACGTTCAGCGCTCACGTTGTTCAGGATAAATAGTTTATACAGCGAACAATATTGAAAATTCTAGTACGCTTTGAATTGACTTCAAAATAGATGGTGAAGTGTGTGGACGAAACGAATCAAAAACTTTTTTCTAGGGGCTCAAGTACTTGTTATTCTTATTTTCTAAAACCAAAAAAGCAGCTTCACTGAAAAAAACGTTTGCACAGGCTTTTTCTACCGCAAACGGAAGACAGGATAAGAAATAATGTAAGGAAAAACTTAGATTTCAAAATTTAAACTCCAAAGAGTGGATTTAGCTATCTACCAACGTGTCTTTGCTTTTAGTAAACAAATAGAGAAGGCTTAGTTTGCGACTGCTAATTGTTCATTTATACACTGATAGTTAATTGTTTTGGGATGGCAAAGGGATGAATAAAAAACGGGGACATTTCAATGAATTTTTCTGTGATCCCTGTCTGATCTAACTCGTCTTTCCTATTGGGAATCCATTTTCGCTTTAATGAAAGTAACATTTTGGGTTCAATCATACCGAAAGACAAAGTTATTAGTTTCTACAACCGCCGAACATATTGTTTGTTTCTTGAAGCAGTCTCTTACCCAGAGTCCTCAAGTTCTTTGGGCAGTCCTTGACCGCCGGGAGAAACTCTGGGGAATTGAAAAAAAAATTTGTTTTGATTGGCTGCCCGTAACGGCTTGCATTGTTTTACCGCAGAAACCTTGCGGTAATAAATTTCCTGTGCCCCAGAGTCTCTCCCGGTGACCAACCGCTGGCCAAAGAGCCAAAGGACTCTGCGTACGACTTTGCGTTTGAGGCAGCCGCATAGCATGCAGGTGAGATGCGATCGTCAAAATTAACAAAAATAATAATGAATAATTACATAAGGCTAGGTGAAAGTATTGCTCACAACACATTTTAAACGAGGTTCTTAAGTCGCTCACAAAGAAAGAAAGGATAAGCAGCCCATCAGACGTTTACTTCAGTTCTCCCAGTTAAAAGACGACCTGATCCTAATTATTTGCGCTTAAAGACCGAATGAACGATTCAAAAATCGAGCTAAGTTCGCCATGGCTGGCCAATTTTGCACGCACGAGTTGGAGGAACTTTCACAACTAATTCGCCTTCACGGAACCTTCCTGCTCATTTTTTGTGTTTTCTATTTTATCTTCTCTTTAATTGCGGTTCTTGGTAATCTTCTCGTCATTCGTGCCATGTGGAAAACCTCATCGATGCCCAGTAATATGAAGAAGTTGTTCCTGAGTCTCGCTTTCTCGGATCTTGCAGTGGGAATGTTGGCACAAGTAATATATGGTGTGATATTTGCGGTGATGTTAAGAATGGCAGCAAATGGAAATTTCAGATTTGAGATCTTCTGTCCGGCGATTTTAAACGCAGCTTCCTTTTCTTCTTATCTTCTTGCTTCCGCATCGTTTCTGACTATAACCACAATTGCTGTCGATAGGTTTCTTGCTGTTTCTCTCCATCTGCGATATCAAGAACTTGTCACTCCAAAGCGTGTTATTTCGGTCTTAGCGTGTTTATGGTTCACGAGTGCTATCATTGCCTCCATGATGATTTCGTTTCCTCACCACAACATTTTGGTAGCTACGATTACTGAACTTGCTGGACTTTTCCTGACGACTGTGGCATATATTCGTATTTATAAAGTTATCAGACGTCACCAGAATCAGATACAAAGCCAACTTCATCTTCAAAATAATGCTCAAGCAGTGGAGCTACTCCGAGAGAAAAAATCCTCCGTTAATGCTTTGTTTGTACATATTGTTTTTCTAGCTTGTTATCTTCCATATTTATGCTATGCTATTTTGGTACTAACCAATTGTATCCCAAATTCATTCTTGTCGGTAGCTGAAAAAGTTTCCGAATTGCTAGTTTTCCTCAATTCTTCGTTAAATCCTTTTATTTACTGCTGGCGATATCGAGAAATTTGCGAAATTGTTAAAAAGACAGTAAAGAAAATATTTTGCAGTAACGACACTGGGACGTAAAAAATGGAGGACGAACAGATAATTTTGCTTTCGCCGGGAAAAATATCGTCTACTCGATGGAAAGTAGTGCAAGTTCAAACATCCATAAGACGATGCACAGCCGTTTTTCAGTTCGAAAGAAAAGCCTATAATCTTTGAAAAACTGGCAGATTTAAGTGTCATGGGACTTCAAAGCATACGATAATAGCTTTAAACAAACAGGCAATAAAAACCTTCATGGAAATTGTGTTCGTTTTAATTATGAGCTGATACCAATTGCCTTAGTTGACAAGGAAACACTGAGATGGGTTGTGTTTGCCTCATTCGGATCTTAAATGCAGGCTTTAATATATAGCGGTAAAATTAAGATTTATCGGTTGTAAAGGCAAAGTATTCACGCTGTAACTTAAAAGACAAAGACTTTGTCTTACTTACCATAAAATAAATTCGTTCGGCCAGATGGTTCAAGACCCTGTCGGCGCTTCCAATTACTAGATTTCTCTATTATGCAAATTATGAGCCATAACCTCTTCATGAAACTAACAAGAAAAATATGATTTGAAAACTCCAGCATAAGGACCAACATAAAGAAAAGCAAAGAAATGGTTCCAAAGTACAGTAGACTGCAACTTTATGTTGCTTCTCCTACGTGAATAGCTTTAATAAAACTATACACGGCCTTCAAATGGTGATAATTAACTATGCGTAATTCACAGAAAACGTGTTCATATAGATGCCTTTCGATGATCACTAATTTCACTACGTTGGTAAATTTATGACACAGTCTTGATAAAAACTATCAATGAGAGGAAAGCATTAAATATGAGACATAATCAGTATATAGCAGCCGTGTTATGCAAACTAATATTAAGCTAGGAGACTTAGTGCTTAGAAAGTGAAATCAACAAATGACATTGTGCTATGTTTTTATTTGTCCCATTATAAAGGTAATTCCTTCATCCTCGATCAATAGTAGACCAAGAGTTTTTAGAAATTTTCACCGAAAAAAACCAACACACTCAGTATTGTACCCTCCTCTTCCTATGTTATTATATTTATAAAAGAAAGCTCCAGAATGACTCGCCACCTCTATTTCTTCCGGACTTTATCCAAAAAATAAAATATAAGTACAAAATTTAAAATATTATTTCATATGTATAATGAAAGCTGCTCTTCTTCTTAGATTATAATATTTATCAAAGAAGATGATTATAGTAGTACATGGGATTGTAAAGTATTGTCAGTATTGTGTTTGAAATAAAGGTTTATTCAAACAAAAACATTGCAATGTGTGTACAATGAGCAGAAAGGTTCCTTGAAGGCGAATTAGTTGTGTACGAATGTCATTAAATTCAACTCGTGCGTGTAAAATTGGTCAGTCATGGCGAACTTAGCTTGATTTTTAGAATCGTTCCCTTAGGCTTTAAGCGCAGATAATCAGAACCAGGTCGACTCTTCCCGTTACGGGGCAGCCAATCAAAACACATAGCACATTGTTGTAAACCAGAAGCCAATCACGGTGCAGGATTAGATAATGTGATTTTCATCTTGCTCTCTCGCGGAGCCAGCTTTATAATAAAAAGAGCTACACCTATTATGAGGGACTTTTTCTGGGGGCTCAAGTACTTGCTATTTAATTTCCTAAAACCAACTGTTTCCACTGAAAAACGTTTGCACGGGCTTTTTCTACCGCAAACGGAAGACGGGATGAGAAATTTTATAAGAAAAAACTTAGATTTTAAAATTTAAACTCTAAAGAGTGGATTTAGCTATCTACCAACGTGTTTTTGCTTTAAGTAAACAAACGGTGGAGACTTAGTTGGCGACTGCTAATTGTTCATTTATACACCGATAGTTAATTGCTTTGCTTACTTCTTCTTTTTTACTATTATTATTTACTGTAAACTTATGTAAGATCCTAGTCTATTATTCACTGTAACTTTCTATGATTGTATGTCGTGGTGAATAAATAAATAAATAAATAAATAAATAAATAAATAAATAAATAAATAAATAAATAAAAAACAGGGACATTTCAATGAATTTTACTGTGATCCCTGTCTGATCTAAGTCGTCTAGCCTATTGGGAATCCATTTTCGCTTTAATGAAAGTAACATTTTGGGTAAAATCATACATAACGACAAAGTTATTAGTTTCTACAACCGCCGAATATAATTATTGTTTGTTTCTTGAGCCAGTCTCTTACCCAGAGTCCTCAGGTTCTTTGGCCAGTGGTTGGCCGCTGGGAGAGACTCTGGAGAATAATAAAAAAAAAAATTTAATTTTTTGATTGGCTGCCCCGTAACGGCTTGCATTGTTTTACCGCAGAAACCCTGCGATAAAAAAATACCCTCGAGTCTCTCCCAGCGACGAACCGTTGGCCAAAGAGCCAGAGGACTCTGCGTACAACATTGCGTTTGTGGCAGACGCATTCCAGGTGTGATGCAGTCGTCAAAATAATTATATAAGATTAGCTTAAATTATTGCTCATAACACATTTTAAATGAGGTTCTGAACTCGCTCACAAAGTTAGACGGTAATATAAACAGCACAGACGTTTACTTCAGTTCACCTTGCTAAGAGTCGACCTGATTCTGATTATTTGCCATTTGAAGGCTACGGGAACGATCCTAAAATCAAGCAAAGTTCGCCATGGCTACCCAGTTTTGTTCGCACGAGTAAGAGGAACTCTCACAACTAGTTTATCTTCTTGCTCATTTTTTGTGTTTTGTACTTTATTTTCTCTTTCATTGTGGTTTCTCGCTTTCGCGTCCTGTGGAAAGCATAATTTCTGTTTCTCTCCATCTGCGATATCAAGAACTTGTCACTCCAACTGAAAGCGTGTTATTTCAGTCTTAGCTTGTTTATGGTTCACGAGTGCTATCGTTGCCTCCATGATGATTTCGTTTTCCTCACCACAACATTTTGGCAGCTACTATTACTGAACTTGCTAGACTTTTCCTGACGACTGTGTATTGTGTGTATTGTATTTACAATGTTATGAGACATCACCAGAATCAAATACAAAGGAAATAAATAATAGCCTGGTAATGGAGCTACTCGATCCGAGAAAAAAAATCATCCATTAACGCTTTGTTTGTATAAATTGTTTTCCTAGCTTGTTTACTTATCTTCCATATGGATTGGTAATGACAAATTTTATCCCAATTTTATTCTTGCCGGTAGCTGAAAAAGTTTCCGAATTGCTATTCTTCATCTATTTAACAATTAGATTATGAGCTCGAGATTTCTATCGCGTGATAGCTGATGAGGGCGCAGCCCGAATCAGCTATCACGCATAGAAATCGAGAGCGAATAATCTAATTGTTTTAGTATAAATCTACTAGTCGTTCAAAACTAAACAAGTAAATTGTCTATATCCTCATCGCAGACACTTCAAAAACGCGACGAAGCGGCCGCCATTTTGTTGAAAACCGCTACTCACTATCTATCACAGAATAGATAGCGAGTAGCGTAGCCAATCAGAGAACGGCATTCGTGATAGAACACTAGTAGATTTATACTAATCTTCGTTAAATCCTTTTATTCATTGTTGGCAATATCAGGAAATTCGCGAAATTCTTAAGAACACAGTCAATAAAATATTTCGCAGTAACGACACTGGCACGTAAAATGGAGAAAGATGATTCTCAATCGTTTCTAACGAACGGATAATTTTGGTTTCGGTACGAAGAATATTTGCGTCCACTCGATCGAGAGCCTTGCAAGTTGACACATCTTTAAAACGCTGGACAGTTGTGTTTAATTTCGATAAAAGAGCCCTTTTGTCCTTGAAAAGCTAGTTTTAAGCAAATAAGCTGTAAAAGCGAAGCTGGAAATTGCTTTCGTTTTATTTATAAGCCGATACCAATTGCCTTAGATGGCAAGGGAGCAGATAAACAATACGGTCTTTGATCATTTCAGCTGTGTTTCCCCCATTCGGATCTCAAAGGTATGCTTTAATATATAGCGGAAAAATTAATATTTATTGGTTGACAGGGTAAAGTGTTCAGGCTACAACTTGAAAGATGCACCATACACAATGAGCAGTCTTTATGTAAACCAATTGTTCTCGTTCAATGATAAGAAAGTTATATTTAACTGGCTGCAAAAGAAAAAGGAATTAATTTTAAAGAGTGACAGGTGTTCATATATTAATGTAACATTTCAAAACCTTGCTTCTGCTCAACATGTTTAAGTGCATTGCAAATAAACCTTCCTAATACTTAAGAGCTTCTGTCTGACTATATGAAAACTATATGAAAATCAAAATGTAAATACTAAGGTTGAACCTTTTTAACTGTATAGCTTTGCTTGTAATTAAGATACTGATAAGGCCACTTCCGGTCAAATTCCTCTTTGCGTATCACTAAAAGGATGCTCAACACAAATGTGCCAGCAAATACAAAATGACCCAGCATTATCTAAGCTTATTGCACTTTAATTAGTTTTCAAGGCCACCATTTAACACTTGCATTCAAACGTTAAGAAGCGAGGTCTGTTTTAAGCTATTCTTAAAACAAACATTACTGCATTGCGTGCGGTACGAAACCATAAAAACGCTTAAAAAATCTCACTTTCAGTTGCGATAGGCGTCACACTCTAATAAGCATCCTTTGTCCTTAATGAAAATTTATTTGAAACAAATCTGAAGTTTGGATGGTATTTTAAAAGAATAACTTATTTATCTTGCTGTTGCCCCAAACGGCCAACTGCTCTGCATTATGCGGGAGACTGGAGCCAAGTTTTTGCTCCTCTAGTTAGTGTCTGAGGATAAACCGCTGTCACAGTGATTTGGGCATCCCCGAGTTTTGGGCATCCCCGTACCCAAATCCCTAGTGATATGGGTATCCCCGGTAGGGATACACAAAACACTGACAATGTAAAATACAGCAGACTGGGGCAAGTCAATTCAATCGAAGTCTTAAAGACGAAGTGTTGTCTAAATATTTAGTTTATCAACAGAGTCGATGACTAAGTGTAAATTGGCCACCGTAAAGAGATTCGAGTGCTGCTGAAGTTTAGAGTATTTTATAGCCCTTCGTCAATCTGACGAGAGGCTAACTCTCTATACCTATCATGCCAACTCTCCCGGATTATCCGGGAGTCTCCCGGATACGGAACAAATCTCCCGATCTCCCTTACGGGTGACTAAACCTCCCGGATAAAAGCTACTTGGCATCTTATTTGTATAATAGTCTTGTATTTCAACTCAAATTTTCCGTAAATTTAAGAAATATCGTGTCATGGCTACATTTGCATACCTGTTTTACCCAATCTGCCACAAACTGTGACGGAAGCCTAAGAAAATACGCTTTTATCATTATTGTAATATAAGCGACTTTCTCAGTGATTGGATATAAACGTTCAACCAATTAAAGAGCAGGACAAAAAAGCTCTAGTTTCGTGTGAATTTTGTGCCAATGAGGCGGGGGGGGGGGGGGGGGGGTTAAGTACATCAATTTTGTTTAAGGGGGGTGCTCAGAAGATAAAAATCTCCAGATTTCAGATCTTCAGAGGAGTATACGTAATCACTCGAATGTCATTACGGTGGCCAATTCGTTTTCCACCAAGCAGCACCACCGCATGTACAGTAAAAAGTAATCGCTTATCCTGTTGTCTCAATTATAGACATTATTTTACGCGAAATGAAAACAAGACGTCGCTGAACACAGTTTTATCTGACCCTCGTCTGCAATTTGTCTTTGTGTTGTTTTCTTGACTACGCGCTGAATTTAACTTGTGCAAACATGTGTTTGGTACAAATCTTTCCAATGCAGGTAAACGTAGACAAATCTGGGCATTTGAAAGCCTGCTTCGTTTGGCGATTTAAAATTTAATCACTAATCAGTGAGAACATGATAACTGACGGTACAGCTGTCACGCAATATGAAGGCAAGTTTTCTCAGTTCTGAGTTACTCATTCGATCCGACGGTGTCCAGCCTGAAACAATATAAATCACAACGGGTAAAGACGAGAATGAGATAAGGCCGTCCACTGGATCGTACAAAGAAAGAAAAACGAAAATAATACTTAAATATAAACAATCAAATGAATATAACAACATGAAGTAAGGAAAATAAATTAAACTGAAAGAATCGGGATACCTGAATCGCTAGTGCAGCCTAGTGTTATTGATCTTCCCGTCCAATATCAGTCGCTTCATGGTGAAATCTGCCAACAGGAAACAAAATCTGGAGGGTTACTCAAGAAAAGAAATCAGCCTTAAAAATCGGCTTTAGCAAGTCAACTGAGAATGAAATATATGGGGTATCCCTAGTGAGATGGGTATCCCCTTCCAATATGGCTTCGAAGTGGAATCGGCCGACAGGAAAAACTCTGGTGAGTTTATATAGACTGAAAACGTTCCAATGAGTACTCAAAAAAATAATTATAATAAAAATAAATCAGCTTTACAAATCGGCTTTGTAAACTAAAGGAGAATTAAATATATGGGATACCTAAATCCCTAGTGATATGGGTATCCCCTTCCAATATGGCTTCGCAGTGGAGTCGGCCGACAGGAAAAATATCTGCTAAGTAACATATACCAAAAACGTTCAAATGACTTCTAAAAAAATAAATCAGCCCACAAATCAGTTTTCTAAAGTAGCTAGGGAGAATGAAATATATGGGATACCTAAATCCCTAGTTAGTGATATGGGTATCCCCTTCCAATATGGCTGTAGTGTTTTCGGTCGTCCCCTTCACCGTAGAAACAGCCTAAGGGAAAAAATAAATTAAACAAGCCACGCTAATAGTTTCATTGAAAACAAGAAATCTGTTTTACAAATCAGGTTTATGAAGTACTAAGGGAGTGAAAGATTGGGGTAGTGATATACAAGTATCCCCATCTCATATGTCAGCCGAAAGGGAAATAATCAGTTAACTTCCAAAAACACAGAGCAAAAGAGGGATTGCCAGGACAGCTACCTTTGTTTCATAAATCATTCATTCTTGTTCAGGATTTTTTTATTTTGGTAACTGCTCAACCCACTTTCCCCTCCCTTCAAAATATAAATGCCCACAAAGGAAGTGGCGTGACAACGGGCAAACTGTGGGTCAAACGCTTTTCTGCAGCAAGACCTAGACCAAAATAACTCCTTTTACGTTCGATACCGTTAAGGGGGGATTTTGGGGGTAAAGTATAGCCGGCTTTAACTTGTTGTTATATTTAGGTCAAAATTGACGTAAGTTTTTGAAGCTTCTTTTGCTTGCGGATTTTAAATTTAAAAATATATCAATTGATGTCGACAAATCAATGCCGCGGGAAGAAGCATGCACGGCAGTGAAAAGCAATTCTTACCATTTCAATTGTATCCTTGTAATAATCTGGCCAGCAGTAACGCTGCTCGACCTTCTTGTATCCTTTCGTTTATCGATGTGAAACAGGAAATCCTTTTATTGATCGTACTCGAAATTTTTCGAAATTTTTTCCTAAAACCGGACTTTTTTTGTTTCGTAAAAAACTTGAGCGGATAGCACTGGCTTTTGACATACCCTAAAACATTTCTATTTATGGGAATCCATCTTTCGAAGATTTTCCGTATTCCCGCGAAAATCTGCTCGCATGTTTAGGGGATACCCAAATCACAAGTGTTTTGGGCATGGGGGAAGGGTACCGGGGGATACCGAAAACACGGCAGCCATATTGGAAGGGGATACCCATATCATTAGGGATTTGGGCACGGGGGTGCCCAAAACTCGGGGATGCCCAAATCACTGTGACACCGCTAAAAGTAAAGGAATTGAGCGAAATTTGTTGTTTGTGTTTCAAATCAGTCCTGACGTAGCCGTGAGATTTGTCCCTGCATGGCCTGCCATGCTATAAAAATACGTTCATTCGTCCTCTGTTATTCGCTTTACTATCGATTTTCAACAAGGTGTCTTTGCCATACTGCGACTTTTCTTTGCTTCGAGTTTTATAAAAGCACAGAGCATTTTCTACAACTGTACAGCAGAATGTAAATAAATTTATTTCCGTTTTTGTTATTCGTAACCCTTTTGTCGCTCAAAATCTAGCCTTTCCGTATTGTGAATATTCGGAAATTTTGAATTTTAGTACTGTATCTACTTTGTCAATTGCTTTGACTCTGTAGTGCGTAATTAAGATAGAACATCTCTTAAATTAAAGCCGCTTGGGTTCAAAAGTTACAAAAAGCTATGACGTCTATTAGATGTTCTTTTTGGAAGAAACATGACCTCTTTGGGGCATGATACAATAACACGTTGGGTGAGCCATCCGTGAGTCTTCCTTTGATAACCTTGGTCCGTGATGTTACTCCCCTGCTAGCTAACGTTGGTGCTGGCGGCAGTAAAACTTCAGCCTCTTAAAGAGTGAAACATTTCCAGGAATACAAGCTCGTAATAAATTAATCTAGATGTTGTATTATCCAGGATGAAGAACTGGAAAAGATGACAGTTTGTCCACAGTCTGTCAATGGTAATTTGTTCCATAGTTTCGGTCCTGCAACAGAGTATGCTCTATCGTCATACGTTTTCAGATTAGCCACAGGCTCGTCAAGTGACTGGTTGTTTAAAGATCGTGAGATTACTGATGTGTGCAACAAAAATATTCCTGTGGGTCATTAGTTTTGCTAAAGGAAGTTCAAGAGTTGAGCTGACAAAAAATGACTTTTGAATTGACTGTGATCAAAATTAAGCTCAAGGGAACAGTTCAAATCACGTGACCTGGATATTTGACACCTTCAAGAAACAGCAATTGCTAACTTTGACTCCAACCCAGGGTTATTTATTGCAAAATTAGTACATGGACAGTTGGCATCACATTTATACCGATACCATCTCGTTTCAGTCTTGGAATGATTGACTTGCTACTTACTTCATCAATAAATCAGAATCGACGCCTGAAGTAGTCGTTCGTGAAGTGCTTGGAGCATATTGACGAGTTTCCGGGTAAACTCTCATTTAGCCCGTCTTTGTTTCATGAAATCGATCTACTTCTTTCTGCGTTTCCTTGCTTCATCATTATTGAACAGTATAGGGTGCAGAACTATACCCTTCTACATATCTGAGAAGGCAGCACATTCACCTATATTTACCACATACCTTCCTGGCACATTCCATGTTCAGAACACAGAATTTAGTGACAAAATTAATGAGCAAATGCTCTGTGGCCGATATACCGGGTCGACCTCATAAGCATGTTAGTTCCCAGTCCCTCAACTGCTCTTTTTTGTATTCAATGTGGCGGAAAACGGCCTATTTCGGGGTATTGTGTCGTCTGATTTAAACAAAGCGAAACGTGGAATACGATTTATTTCTTCACAAAGGGTCTTAGACATGCATAAACTTTCGAAATTCATTAAAACTGTGTAAGGGTGATAGGCACTTTAAAATACTAAGTTGAGAGAATTGCTTTAAACGTTTGCACATTTCCCACGAGCAAACTTTCGCGGTAAGGCCTGTCCCATCGCACGTACACCCATATAATAGGCATGCTGAGCTTCGAATCCTCATTGCCGCCTTTGGCCTACTTTTTAAGCGCTGAAAACGTGACAAAACTGTGGCGAAGTACCTGCTATACGCTTCTCGGTGGTTCGATTGAAGGAGTTGATCCATGTGCGGAGAGAAATGCTGAACATTTCTAAACGATGCTCAATAGCAACATGACACTGACAGTCGTAGCAAAGAAGGCGGCTGGCGCGGTTACACAGCCAAAACAATTTCCAGAGGATACTAAAAAGTTCGATTACCCTTTCCTCTGCAGATTTGGTGGTCAGGACCTGGGTGCCGTTTCTCGAAAGTCCCGGTTACTTACCGGGCGCGATAAGTATATTTTTAAATGTTTTTTTCGCCGATTACACAGTGATTATAGACATGGTACTTGGCCAATGTTTTCATAGATCGGATCGAATTATAAAATTTTAAAATTTAGTATTCAAAACTAACAAAAATTGACTTCTGCTAAGAAACATTTGTCACCAAAGAGACTTTTCGGGCCCGGTAAGTTACCGTGATTTTCGGGAAGCGGGCCCCTGGCCTCTGGAATTCATGTCCAATTTTCAGATCTGGTTTCTAGCATCCATTCCCAACTCTGTAAAATCCATACCGATTTTCAGACCAAAATACTTAAAAAAAAATCTTTACGGCCCGATTTAAAAGTAAACAAGTATTGCTGCAAGTATACACAGGATCTGTAAAAGATCTAATCAGCCAAAAATATAAATGACTCAAATTTCTACAAGGCTGATCGGACTGCGTAGAAAACTTTTATTTATTTATCTTTATAGATAGATGTTATTTTTTTAATTTAATTAGTAGCCATTAGCTTTTTTATATTGTCAAACACTTTTATCACGAGCCTGTGGCTCGGGGGACTGGGAGACCACCCCCTGTGTATTTGACATTAAATAAATTACTTTACTTTACTTTTAGACCAAACCGAGAATCAACAGGATGCGGCAACAGTGGACAGCCATTTACACGTTGTGAAATTTTGGTACCCTAAAAATTGTATCATGGACCAAAACCGAGTCTAATAACATCCCAGAAACGGCAAATAAGCACAGGTCATGGTTATGGATCTTCCGGCGTAGAATTTGGCATGTGTTAGTTCGGGAAAACGGAACCACAACGGCGATTGGCTAAAAGCGTAGAAGGATATGTGTTTCGTATCAAAATGTTTGAACAGTCGTAAGTGTGTAAAAGTGTTACTGAGGGCCAAGTTACAGCTGCGTAAGAGACAATCATTCAAGCAATAAAATTTGTTTACTAAGTGTACTTATTGCCTAACGGCCCTTGCTTAACTTCTGTTCTGGATTGGTTGTCTATGCGTATCTTTATGAATGCAAATTATGGTCACATATAAAATCTAACGGCTGTTTTGCCTATGTAAAGCGTTTTATAGTCGTATAGAGAGAAAATAAGAAAATTTGTTAAAAAATGTCCCTCGATCTTATTTTCCCACATTATCACTACGAAAAAGAAAATAGCGGCTTAATCAAATAGGCATTTAAGAAACGGCTCATGGCACGACCTTTTTACAGGTTTCCAGATTAGAACGGATAAAATAAATCCCCAGGGTAAGGGGAAAATGTATGTTGGCAAAGTTTGGTTCACTGATTTGTGGGCATTCTCTTGACTTGATTATTCAGCCACTGTAAGAGAGAAGAAATGAAGCACATAAGCTAAGCCAAAATATTACACCATGATCCATGTGATGTGATTGGTGCAGATGTTTACTCAGGCACTTTTTTCAAGGATTTTCCGAAATTGTAATGTTAACATCAATTCGTTGGACTTAAGTGCAAGTACAATGTGAAGGCTATGAAAACCAAAACAAAATATGGATTACCCTGACTTTGGTTCTACTTAGTAGCTTGATAGGTTTAGAAACAAATATTGTCAATGTATTTAAATAATCAGCAGAAAAATTACGTCCGATTTAATTGCTCTCTGGGAGCCAAAATTACATAAACTTCCCTTCTGGATATTCATGCATTCATTCATTCTTTTTTTCATTTGGTGAATGTTTTTTTCAGACTCCTTTTAATAAGCTTCCGTCTACTGAAGCATTTTTTTATTTTTGGGTGAAGGTAGGATTGCCATTTTTTGTGCTAAATCTGGGTTTTCTCTGTTTTGGACTTCCCCACTTTTTGATTGTAAAACAACAGGCAGCTATACAACTTGCTTTTTAACACTTTTGTTACAACCACCTGTCCCGTAGGTGGATAATTCAAAAGTCAAACATTAAACAAAGATTATGTTTTTCACAAAAAGGCAACAACAACAACCACCACAACATTTGGAAAGAAAACTTACTATTTTCACGCATCATTTTAGCGTTTTGCTTCTTTGCGTCCAAATTCAAGTGAATGTCATCACCAATTAGTACAAAAGGAGCCCAGTACTTCACAGCACAGAACTCCTCTGATTCTCGTAGACACTTCATAGCCTGGTGAAGAGCCATACTGGCGGTTTTACCATCTCCAAGATGTTGGTAGAAACTCTTCATGAACTCCATAGTTGCCTGGTCTGAAATTGCCCAAAGTGAAGCCAGAACAGAACGAGCGCCAGCAGCCAAGAAAGCCCGAGCAATTCCGACGACACCCTCAGAGTTAATCCCTCCCCTGCCACTATGACAGCAACTAAGCACAACCAGCTTTGCTCGCAGTTTAACAGCTTGGACATCCGACATTTGCAACATGTAGTCCTCTTCCTTAGGACCCTTGTTCTTTGCTCTGGATCTTGAACTTCCATCGCAATGTTTTTCCCATCCGGGATTTGCAGCTAAAGCAATTTCTCCCGTTTCCTTTCGTCCGTGAGCTGCGATGTGAACTAAGGCGGCTGTAGAAATTCGTTTTAACACCTCGTCTTTGGTTGCCTCTGTTCCTATTAGTGGGGGAATCTTTAAAATTTCTCCTATCATCTCTACTTCCTTTCTTGCAAATGGCAGTTGCCTGTACTTTGGATACTCGACATTCCCCAGATATGGATCTCCGACAAGCAGTGCCTCCTGCACACTTTTGCAGTCCTCGGGGCGATCTGTGATAAGTCTTAAACTGGTCAACGAGGGTACAGTGCGGATGTGGATAGATGTGCTCAGAGCAGAGAATGGAGCCAGGCAAAGGGGACCATCGGGGACAACAATCAACTCGTTACCTTGACACAAGTCTGCAATGGGGCCAAGAATCGCATCATGTAATGGTTCTAACGCATTGATGGTGCATTGTGAGGGCACTCCTTGTTTATCTTCATCCTCTTCATCAGTGTTATCAACATCACCATCATCTAGCTCATCCAGTGAACGATTCTCACATTTTACTCGGACACGAACTCCAATCTTCTCCATAGTAGTATTCAACAAGACAGTCACTGCATCTTCGTCTACTCTTTCTGGCTCCAATTTCTTTTCTCGAAAATCAACCTTGTTCCCCTTGCTGATAATCCAGAAAGTGATTTTGTTGCGCCTATGACCCAAGAAAGCCGTTGTTGTAGATAACTTGTTTAAAATGTAAGAAATTGTTTCTTTAGGTTCAAGTGACTCTGATGGAGATTCTGTGAAACCATACTGTATTTTTAAGATGTCAACCAAAGCCTGCGCTCGACCAGCCTCAGCAGCACACAAAGCCTCATCTATTGTTCCCAGCTTCAATAGGCTTTGCCAAAGACAACTGTAAGCAGCACCACAAAGGTGTCGAAAACTTATTTTCAAGGCATCTTCACGAGTAATGAAAGCTCTGACAATATCAAGTATATTTACACTAGCTTGAAAACATTCGTAAGCTTCTTGAAACTTTCCCAGAAGTTGGTAAATGCTGCCGAGGTTGAAGTAAGCCTTTCCTTCCCCGGTTCTATTGCCTACTTCTTCCGCTATTTCCAGAGACTTTTCATTGTACTCTATGGCCTTTAGGACGTTTCTCAGGCGCAAATAAGTGACACCAAGGTTGAAAAAGGCCACTCCTTGTCCGGCTCTATTGCCTACTTCTTTTGCTATTGTCAGATGCTTTTCGTAGTACTCTATGGCCTTTTGGAAGTTGCCAAGCCTCTTATAATCGTTGCCGAGGTGGCAATAGGCATTCCCTTCTCCGGATCTATCGTTTAATTCTTTTGCTATTTTCAGATCCTTTTCATGGTACTCTACGGCCTTTTCGAAGTTTCCCAGGCTCTGATAAGCGTTGCCAAGGGCGCCAAAGCCCCTACCTTCTGCGGATCTATCACCTACTTTTTTTGCTATTTTCAGACTCTTTTCGTAGTACTGTATGGCCTTTTGGGTGTTGCCAACACTCTCATAAGCGCCGCCGAGGTTGCAATAAGCGTTCCCTTCTCCAGGTCTATTGCCTACTTCTTTTGCTATTTTCAGATGCTCTTCGTGGTACTCTATGGCCTTTTGGAAGTTTCCCAGGCTCTGATAAGCGTTCCCAAGGTTGCCGTAGAAGCTACCTTCACTGGGTCTATCGCCTACTTCTTTTGCTATTTTTAGACCCTTTTCATGGTACTCTATAGCCTTTTGGACGTTTCCCAGGTTCCAATCAGCATTGCCAAGGTTGCCATAGGCCTTACTTTCTCCGGCTCTATCGCCTACTTCTTTTGCTATTTTCAGATGCTTTTCGTGGTACTCTATGGCCTTTTGGAAGTTTCCCAGGCTGTGATAAGCGTTGCCACGGTTGCTATATGCTGCTCCTTCTCTGCGTCTATCGCCTACTTCTCTTGCTATTTTCAGATCCTTTTCATGGTACTCTATAGCCATTCGGACGTTTCCCAGGCTCTGATCAGCGTTGGCAAGGTTGCCATAGGCCTTACCTTCTCCGGCTCTATCGCCTACTTCTTTTGCTATTTTCAGATGCTTTTCGTGGTACTCTATGGCCTTTTGGAAGTTTCCTAGGCTCTGATAAGCGGTGCCAAGGTTGCCATAGGCCCCACCTTCTCCGGATCTATCGCCTACTTCTTTTGCAATTTTCAAATGCTCTTCGTGGTACTCTATGGCCTTTTGGAAGTTTCCCAGGCACTGATTAGCAATGCCAAGGTTGCCATAGGCCCTACCTTCTCCGGATCTATCGCCTACTTCTTTTGCTATTTTCAGATCCTTTTCGTGGTACTCTTTGGCCTTTTGGAAGTTTCCCAGGTTCTGATAAGCGTTGCCAAGGTTGCCATAGGCCCTACCTTCTCCGGATCTATCGCCTACTTCTTTTGCTATTTTCAGATGCTCTTCGTGGTACTCTTTGGCCTTTTGGAAGTTTCCCAGGTTCTGATAAGCGTTGCCAAGGTTGCCATAGGCCCTACCTTCTCCGGATCTATCGCCTACTTCTTTTGCTATTTTCAGATGCCCTTCGTGGTACTCTTTGGCCTTTTGGAAGTTTCCTAGGCTCTGATAAGCGTTGCCGAGATTGCAATAACTGTTCCCCTCTCCGGGACTATCGCCTACTTCTTTTGCTATTTTGAGACCCTTTTCGTGGTACTCCATTGCCTTTTGGAAGTTTCCAAGGCTCTGATAAGCGTTGCCAAGGTTGCCATAGCCACTGCCTTCTCCGGATCTATCGCCTACTTCTTTTGCTATTTTCAGATGCTTTTCATAGTACTGTATGGCCTTTTGGAAGTTTCCTAGTCTCCGATAAGCGTTGCCAAGGTTGCCATAGGCCCTACCTTCTCTGGATCTATCGCCTACTTCTTTTGCTATTTTCAGATGCTTTTCATAGTACTGTATGGCCTTTTGGAAGTTGCCAAGATTTTCCTGGGCGTTGCCAAGGTTGCCATAGGCCCCACCTTCTCCGGATCTGTCGCCTACTTCTTTTGCAATTTTCAAATGCTCTTCGTGGTGCTCTATGGCCTTTTGGAAGTTTCTAAGGCTCTGATAAGTAATGCCTAGGTTGCCATAGGCACTACCTTCTCCGGATCTATTGCCTACTTCTTTTGCTATTTTCAGATGCTCTTCATGGTACTCTATGGCCTTCTGGAAGTTTCCCAGGTTCTGATAAGCGTTGCCAAGGTTGCCATAGGCCCTACCTTCTCCGGATCTATCGCCTACTTCTTTTGCTATTTTCAGATGCTCTTGGTGGTACTCTATGGCCTTTTGGAAGTTTCCTAGGCTCTGATAAGCGTTGCCGAGATTGCAATAACTGTTCCCTTCTCTGGGTCTATCGCCTACTTCTTTTGCTATTTTGAGACGCTTTTCGTGGTATTCCATTGCCTTTTGGAAGTTTCCAAGGCTCTGATAAGCGTTGCCAAGGTTGCCATAGCCACTGCCTTCTCCGGATCTATCGCCTACTTCTTTTGCTATTTTCAGATGCTCTTCGTGGTACTCTTTGGCCTTTTGAAAGTTTCCTAGGCTCTGATAAGCGTTGCCAAGGTTGCCATAGGCCCTACCTTCTCCGGATCTATCGCCTACTTCTTTTGCTATTTTCAGATGCTCTTCGTGGTACTCTTTGGCTTTTTGGAAAATTCCTAGGCTCTGATAATCGTTGCCAAGGTTGCCATAGGCTCCACCTTCTCCGGATCTATCGCCTACTTCTTCTGCTATTTTCAGATCCTTTTCGTGGTACTCTATGGCCTTTTCGAAGTTTCCTAGGCTCTGATAAGCGTTGCCAAGGTTGCAACAGGCCCCACCTTCTCCGGATCTATCGCTTACTTCTTTTGCTATTTTCAGATGCTTTTCATAGTACTCTATGGCCTTATGGAAGTTGCCAAGATTTTCCTGGGCGATGCCGAGGTTGCAATAGGCGTTTCCTTCTTCAGGTCTATTGCCTACATCTTTTGCTATTTTCAGATGCTTTTGGTAGTACTCTATTGCCCTTTGGAAGTTTCCCAGGCTGTGATAAGCGTTGCCAAGGTTGCTATAGGTGCTACCTTCTCCGGCTCTATCGCTTACTTCTTTTGCTGTTTTGAGATGCTTTTCGTGATACTCTATGGCCTTTTGGAAGTTTCCTAGGCTCTGATAAGCGTTGCCACGGTTGCCATAGGCCCCAAATTCTTCGGAATCCTTCTCCCCCAACATTTTATGTAAGACAGTAGCGAAATCTGTAAAAATTTACATAGAGGACATATTTATTCTATGAATACATTTTAAAGCCTTGTCCTATGGGCACTCCATGACTGTTTGTATATGCTGATCATGGAAATCAAAAAATAGTACTCGAAAGAGGAGCAAATGATGTCCATTGTCTGAACATAAGAGATTTCTATAGTTGATCTGAGTCCAGTAACATTAACGTAGCCTGTTCTATTCTGGAGGTTTTTCTTTTTGAGTTGCGAAGTTTCGCTTGAGATGTTTCAGTAATGTAGGCTATGAGAGTCTATTTACAATTAATTTTCAGGAAATGAAAACTTGGAGTATGCAGATGGGGTCTTTACCGTAAAATACCCTATAAAATTAAGAAATCGCAGATTTTATCATGTTCAGAGACTTCCCAGTAAGGCATTTGTCTCATTTGCTTCCCGAAAAGACCTCTATACCGTAAGTACGAGGACTTATTGAGTACTTTTAAGAGCAATATAATCTAGTGGTGATAGAAGTGTTCAGGTCAATAGCGCTCATATGTTGATAAAGCATACACTCTGCAGATTTTTTTTTTTCACAATTACTGCTTCCTTTGGTGAAAAAATTTGGAAGGCTTGTGTATCAAATTTGAATTAGTGACGTATTTGAAGATAACATGTGGTTTCTTAGCTGTATTTGATTTGATCAAGTGCAAACTTAAATAGGTAAATTAGGTAAAAATTAATTACAAAACTTAGGTTTACCTTGTGAGAAAGACGCCTTTTAAACGAATAGGCTATAATTTGGGATTGTTTCGTTTTTTTCCTTGCCAATGTTTGCTTTTATGTGGCACTTTTTCCGATTTCATCAGTAAAAATCGCTTGAGTAGACAATTTTAAATCACCCAAAGAGCTTCGTATCAAACAACCTTTTAATCGAGAACCTGGCCATGGCCTGTCTTAACAGAATAGTCTGGGAAAAGTAAACTTTGTAGCTATAACGAGAAAAACACCAGTCGACCAAAATATTGGAGATGAAATGAAGGGATAGATTAACTGGAAACATTTATTACGGTTCGCAGTTAACAGAAATTAGCGAAGGATCTGACGTTTAAATATTTAAACACGAAGTTATAATAAAACAAATAAAACAATTTACTATTTTGGCCACAAAATTGTCCCAAGTGTAGCAGCCCAACAAAACTCACCGTCACAAAATCAAGTTTAAGCAATTTTTAATTACACGGTTAGCTTTCAACTCGATATCCCATTTTTACAATACTCGCCCCAGTCTCCGACACTCACATATATTTACGAAGAAAATATATGTTGTCCCTAATACGGGATTGGCTTCTAGTAAACAACAATTATCACAAAAAAAAAAAGTCTTGAGTAATCACTAACAGACCCTGTATAATGAGATTTCAAAGGGTCCAATTTTCAATGTCAGCTTAAATTTCCTAAATGTACTAGCTATCCTGAGTTTTCCTGTGGGATGACATCGAGGTCAACGGACATTTCCGAGCTTTCACCTAAAAATTAGTTTTAAATGCGCTTTTAAAACGTGATAACACGTTTCTTTTTGTGGTTTTTACTTTGAAGAGACGAATGAGTATCAAAACCAGGTCTAAATAAAAAAAGTGAGCGAAATGTCAGCAACCGAAGGCAAATTCGACGCTGTTCTGACCAAGATGGACGACTTGTGAAAGGCGAAAGCCGAACAAGAAGTAAAGTTGAACTCCATTCTTCAGAAACTAGAGAACCTCGAAATGAGCCACAAGAAGACCGCCGATGACGTTAACGATTTGAAGCAGAGCTACGGTTATTTAGACGAACGAGTCACTGAAGTGAAAAGCGACATTGCAGAGAAAGCGTCCCACATGGAGTTGGCCAAACTTGAAAAAAAAAAGATGACCTCGAAAACCGTTCCAAAAGGAATAATATCGTCATATGGGGCTCACGGGAAGACGCAGAGAAAGAGCACGACTGTCTAGAGTTTTTTCTGGCCCACAACTGCTCTGGAAACCATATCGTTATTTTAATCATTTAGTGTGAAATACCTGTAAACTAGCTGGTGAGCCTAGCTTGCTGGTCTCACAAAAGCTAAGCGTATTTTCACAATAAACTGCTATCATATTATATCATATCATATCATGAGAATCAAAGGCATTGAGGTGATGTGGGCACACCGCACGAACGTTAAAGAACGGGCTGCAGCGGCTGCAGAGCCGCGACCAATTCATGTTTACCTTCTTAGGTACACGGTGTTGCTGTATTAATCAAAAGGGGTCTTGATATTGCTGTTGAGCACGAACTTCCAAATTTCAATGGCAGGTCAATAGTACTCAAGACGTTGATCAAAGATAAAAGATACCTACTGGCCAATATTTATGGTCCTGACAAAGACGCAGAGGCAGTTCGATTCTATCAAAATCTGTCGGCAATATTACAAAAAATAGATCCTAGTAGTGATGTCAACATTGTTGTAGGCGGTGATTTCAATTGTCCTTTGAATCCGACTTTAGACAAAAAAGGTGGGATATTAATTCCAAGTCAACATGTGAGGGAGAACTAACTCTCAAGGAATGCGAAACTATATTAAACTCTTTTAAAGCCAGCAAAACGCCTGGAAATAACGGAATCCCAGTGGACTTTTATAGAGTATTCTGGCCTTTGTTAGGTAAATTTATGGTGGACTCGTGCAACGAGGCTTATAACAAAAGAAAAATGTCTCACTCTCAAAAGCAGGCTGTCATCACAATAATTGATGAGAAAGAAAAGAACAGAAATTATTTGGAAAACTGGAGACCAATATCCCTAATTAATGTAGATGCAAAAATTGCTTCTAAAATTATTGCAAATAGGGTTATTAAGGTCCTCCCAGAAATAATTCACTTTAATCAAACGGGCTATGTTAAAGGCAGGTTTATTGGTGAAGCAGCTAGATCAATTATGGATGTTATGAATTACAAAAAAAAAAAAAAAACATACCAGGGATATTGCTCTTCATTGACTTCGAAAAAGCTTTCGATAGTTTTGACTGGGAATTCATGATAAAATGCTTAGATGTGTTTGGTTTTGGGCCAGTTTAAAAGGGTGGATAGAAACATTCTACAAAAAGATTTCTAGCTGCGTCATAAACAATGAAATGTGCAATTCTCAATTTGAGATACAGAGAGGGGTCAGGCGAGGTGATCCGATGTCACCTTATCTTTTTATTATTGTTGCTGAAGTTCTAGCAACTGCTATTCGTACAACAAATATTCAAGGCATTAAAATAAGAAAAGAGGAGTTTAAGAGACAGTCCGCGTTAGATTCGACCGGTCAATTTGGGCCAGTCGTTCGATTTCCTTCAAATTTTCAGCAACAGACAAAGTTGATATAACATTAATGAAAACACATTTCTTTTGATTCTAAACTTAACAAGACCCGAAATTTTGAGGCGAATGTTCAACCCTCCCGAATCCCCGAAAATCGACCTTTCACCGAGTCGAAATTAACCCGTTTTCGGATGTTTGCCGCCGAAATAATATTTATCCGAAAAACCTTACATTTATACCACGAACACATACACTATACTTCTTTACAAATATGGTATATAGAACTCATATTATTGAGAACTTTTAAAAGGACGGCATCTCAAACATACCAATGTTAACGATTCGTGCACGGAGCGTGTCAAGTGCTGCAACAAAAACCAACATTTCTCAAAATTCTGACTTACTCTGGAAGTCTCGTGTATTTTTTCAAAGAGTACTAGGATAGTGTCCTTAAACTACGGAATAATATTTAGTGGATCTCTATACTGCGAAAAGATACGGCCGCAACAATTTTGGGCAAATCTCTTATTTTCCGACACGTGTTGTGTGACAGCGATGGCATCCCAAGGCAACAAACTTCGACTTTTTCTGTCTTGACCGCAACTTAAAGTAGACAAATGCGTTTTAAAAGGGTAAACAATTAAAAACGTACCTTAAAAGTTCCACTGTTTTGCTTCCAAGACTTCATGTTTCACCGATTAACTACCAGCAAATTTGATGGCCGTGTCACGGTATCCGTGTTCTTTATTTGTTGGCTGGCAGGCGACGATCATGCTAGCTAAAAACCTGAACATCTCTATTGAGCTCCGTGAAATTAGTTCTGTCATTCAACCGGGCACTCTGCCGACCAAACAGTCATCAGTTGCAGAATTTATATCGAGGAAAGACTTTTGAAAGTTGTCGTCCATCTTTGTTTTGAAATAACAACCGCTGACAGTAACAACACTTCCGGTCTGATCGAACCGGAAACAGAACATCGTCTACAGTAAGAAGTCGTGCACTAAGTTCAATTTCTACTGTTAATTACTTGATTATTTCTAGCTTATTTTCTACTTCAAATGCATACATGTTTATGCAGGGCAACTCATTATTTAACCCTTTTACGTTATCTATGATGTATTTTACTAATATAATAACAAAAACTGTAAAAAAAATATCGAAAAACTGCGAAATATATAGAAATGAGACTTCAGAAAGGTCTCAACAGCAACTGCAAATGTACGAAACTTGCAATAAATGAGACGTCAGAACTGCGAATTCTAATGTAAAAAGAAGAAAATGCAGGAAACTGCGAAAATTTGCAATTTTCAGTTGAAAATCGTAAACTTTGTAGCGACAATTTCGTCCTTGACCGGCATACCGCTACAAATAAAAGAGGCTAAGGCTAGCGAAGTTTTTCTTTATCTTGTTTGTTTTCCGGGGGTTTTATTTAGGCTAGACTTTTCAGCGGCTCTCCTGTTTGCTATCTCCGAGAGCGACAGGTAGCTGCATGGAAGGCAATCATTAAAAACTGAGTGTACCTAAGTGTCCTAAATATTATTCTGTCTCTTAGCTAAATAATTTTACAGAAAACACGAACATTTTTCAACAAAGATAGCCAAGTGCTGAACCAAATCCTTCTTTCTGTCCTTTGCTGTAAATGGGACTTCATTGTTCTTTAGAATGTTCTTTAGCATTGAAACATTAAACTGTGAAAGTTTGTTTGTTTTCCGGTACTGGCAAAGGTCATAGACGTCGTAGTAAATGGGATGTAGAAGGCCGATCTTGTCAACAATGCTGTTCACCACTTCTTGTCTGTTGCTTTCTTCTTCCTATTCCAGTATTTCTTCAATTTCTGTTTTTTGTCATCAGCTGCATCTTGCCCTTTCCTCTTGGATGACACTAGCTGAGAGAAAAAGTTCTTTATCTGAACAGCTGTTAGCCATTCTTCTCTGGAAAAGCGACGATCATTTTGTTCATCTCGGGCGTTTCGCATGTCTGCAGAGACTTGTTTTGGGTTAGTCTTCAACCCCGCTCATTCTCCTTGGTTAAACTTTGCTTCCAAGTAATCCTTTACATTTTCAGAAAAACGAGTTGGGGCAAGTGGCTTTGAAAGGGCCCACCCTCACGTGAGATTTGAGGGTCTGGTTGCCTGTTCTGAACCACGGGCGCTCTCTCTCGAATTATTAGAAGCTGCTTGACTGTCTTCATCTACAGTAGAGAAACGCGCGGCCCACTCTCTCCTTAGTCGATCATAAATACTTTTAATTCATTGGCCTCTTTCCATGATCTCCGATTTCAATGTGCATTTCAACAGACAAGAAGTGGTGAACAGCATTGTTGACGAGATCGGCCTTCTACATCCCATTTACAACGACGTCTATGACCTTTGCCAGTACCGGAAAACAAACAAACTTTCACAGTTTAATGTTTCAATGCTAAAGAACATTCTAAAGAACAATGAAGTCCCATTTACAGCAAAGGACAGAAAGAAGGATTTGGCTCAGCACTTGGCTATCTTTTGTTGAAAAATGTTCGTGTTTTCTGTAAAATTATTTAGCTAAGAGACAGAATAATATTTAGGACATTTAGGTACACTCAGTTTTTAATGATTGCCTTCCATGCAGCTACCTGTCGCTCTCGGAGATAGCAAACAGGAGAGCCGCTGAAAAGTCTAGCCTAAATAAAACCCCCGGGAAACAAACAAGATAAAGAAAAACTCTGCTAGCCTTAGCCTCTTGTAGCGGTATGCCGGTCAAGGACGAAATTGTCGCTACAAAGTTTACGATTTTCAACTGAAAATTGCAAATTTTCGCAGTTTCCTGCATTTTCTTCTTTTTACATTAGATAACGTAAAAGGGTTAAATAATGAGTTGCCCGGCATAAACATGTATGCATTTGAAGTGGAAACTAAGCTAGAAATAATCAAGTAATTAACAGTACGTTAATAACAATAAAACTCTAGAAATTGAACTTAGTGCACGACTTCTTACTGTAGACGATGTTCTGTTTCCGGTTCGATCAGACCGGAAGTGTTGTTACTGTCAGCGGTTGTTATTTCAAAACAAAGATGGACGACAACTTTCAAAAGTCTTTCCTCGATATAAATTCTGCAACTGATGACTGTTTGGTCGGCAGAGTGCCCGGTTGAATAACAGAACTAATTTCACGGAACTCTATAGAGATGTTCAGGTTTTTAGCTAGCATGATCGTCGCCTGCAAGCCAACAAATAAAGAACACGGATACCGTGACACGGCCATCAAATTTGCTGATAGTTAATCGGTGAAACATGAAGTCTTGGGAGCAAAACAGTGGAACTTTTAAGGTACGTTTTTAATTGTTTACCCTATTAAAACGTATTTGTCTACTTTAAGTTGCGGTCAAGACAGAAAAAGTCGAAGTTTGTTGCCTTGGGATGCCATCGCTGTCACACAACACGTGTCGGAAAATAAGAGATTTGCCCAAAATTGTTGCGGCCGTATCTTTTCGCAGTATAGAGATCCACTAAATATTATTCCGTAGTTTAAGGACACTATCCTAGTACTCTTTGAAAAAATACACGAGACTTCCAGAGTAAGTCAGAATTTTGAGAAATGTTGGTTTTTGTTGCAGCACTTGACACGCTCCGTGCACAAATCGTTAACATTGGTATGTTTGAGATGCCGTCCTTTTAAAAGTTCTCAATAATATGAGTTCTATATACCATATTTGTAAAGAAGTATAGTGTATGTGTTCGTGGTATAAATGTAAGGTTTTTCGGATAAATATTATTTCGGCGGCAAACATCCGAAAACGGGTTAATTTCGACTCGGTGAAAGGTCGATTTTCGGGGATTCGGGAGGGTTGAACATTCGCCTCAAAATTTCGGGTCTTGTTAAGTTTAGAATCAAAAGAAATGTGTTTTCATTAATGTTATATCAACTTTGTCTGTTGTTGAAAATTTGAAGGAAATCGAACGACTGGCCCAAATTGACCGGTCGAATCTAACGCGGACTGTCTCTTAAATTTGTACAATACGCTGACCATCTTACCGTGTTTGTGCCTGATATTGAAAATGCTCAACATATCTTTAATTTGTTAGATCAATTTAAAACCTGTTCCGGATTGCAGGTTAACTACAAAAAAAAACTGAAGCTATGTGGATCGGTTCCTGTCGAAACGATACAGCGGCACCCCTAGGGCTAACATGGGTCAATACCGTTAAAGCACTCGGTATAGTTTCCACATATAATGCAATCGAACGATTGCAGAAAAATTTTTTATGGTAAACTAAAAGATATTCGGCTGCAGATACGACTGTGGCGTTGCAGGGGCCTCTCGCTGCTCGGCAAAATTACAATTATTAAATCCTTTTTGCTTTCAACAATGACATATGTGTTTTCAGTTTTGCCAACTCTGCAAGAGTTTATAAAACAACTTAATACTATTATATATAAATTTCTGTGGAATGGACCTGATAAAATAGCTCGATTAGCAGTAGTTAACGACATAAAATTTGGAGGACTTCGGTTAACAGATATTGAAACGTCTATAATATTATTAAGATTTGCTTGGCTTGCAAGAATTTATTCACCGGGCCGAATACCATGGAAGGCCTTTTTGGATAACCTGTTGGAAAATTATGCTGGGACTTTTTTTGTTAGCTGTAATTATAATATGAGGGATTATAATATCAATTCATCATTTTATAGTGAACTCCTCCAGTGGTGGGACGATTTTAGGAATGCTTGAATTCTTTACTTTTTCTCTTACTGCGGAAAATATAATTTAGAACAATAAGCTTGTTAAAATGGATGGAAAGAGCATTTACTACAACAACTATGTTAAAGGAGGTATCCTATTACATAATCAGATGCAATTCGATAAGGGAAGTTTAGAGTCGCACAATATTGCAACAGATGCAGGATTGAAACAATCAAACTTTTCAACGTGGGCAGGGATTCGAAGTGCAATTCATGGCCATTTGAAATCTTTGGATGATAATAGGAGAAAAACTAGTTTATTAGAATTTTGCTGCGGGAAAAAAGTGTTTGATCCTGTGCTGTGTAAAAGTAAACAATCCTATGAACTCCTCATTACAAAAAAGGGAATATTATCAAGGGGCTTTGCTAAATTGAAAAATGACTTTGACTTAGATGATATTACTGTGTCAAAGATTTTTCTCAATTTGCTTTCAGTTTCATCGGAAACCTTTATTAGAAGCTTTCAGTTAAAACTGTTGGATGATATTGTTTTTACTAATAAGCGACTAGCAAAGATAGGTTATGTTCTACACGATGCCTGTACGTTTTGCAAAGTGGAAACAGACACCATCTATCACTTATTTTACAATTGTCCTTTTACTCTTCTCTTTTGGGAAAACTCTGAAAACTTCTGGTTTGTACTCTCAGGTAAAAGGGAAAAATTCACGTTACAAGATGTATGTATCGGTAAATTAGAAAAATGCGAGTTATTGAATTATCTTCTCACGGTAATGTATTTTCGTTTTCTTTTAAACATATGATTGTAAAGCGCTATTGATCAGCACATGTAAATACGCGCTATATAAATTGGTAAATTAATATTATTATTATTATTATTATTATTATTATTATTATTATTATTATTATCTTATAACTCTCGCAAAACTGCATATATGACAAAGTCGAAAACAAGATAAAATTCCAGAATTTGAGTGTTTTCTTAAAAAAAGTAGACGTCAAATATAGAACTGAAAAATATATTGCTGTTATAAGCAATACACAGAAAAAATTTCAGGCTGAGTGGTTATTATATAGATGGCATATATATATAATAAATAATAGTTTACAAATATATTTATTGTAATTTTTTACAAATGTAAATATGATTTATAATTAATTTTTATAATTTTTCATCCTATTTCGAAAATGCTCTATAACTTTTCATTGCGATTGAATATGGCAAAACGCAGACAAGTTTTTTTAGCGCTTTTGGTCCGGAAACTGAGGAGCAAATTTAATTGGCGAAAAACAAAATTCGCTTTGACTTGAAGCTTCATTCTATTTCAAATTTCTTGGTATAGTTTGATAGCCAGCTCTATAAGCTTTAATTTGATATAGGGGTTTAGGTATCTACAGTTTAAACTGGACGCGCAACATCGCTTAAACGCGAGACAGCTCTGAAGGTATAGGGTAACCTTAAACTGTAGATACCTGAACCCTTATATCAAATTAAAGCTTATAGAGCTGGCTATTAAACTATACCAAGAATTTTGAAATAAAATTAATTTCCGAATTTTTAGCGCTGTTTTCTCTAATCAATTTTTTCACTTGGAGGAGCCACTTCAAAGAGCTAAAATTCAAACGGAATTTGTTCGTTTACCTTCAAATTTGGACAGTAGCGAGTTTAACATATAAACAACAAAAACGTGTCTGCGAATTTTTTCTTTCGAAAAATTTTTTCTCCGAGAGCGATTTTTGTAATGATCACTCCACATTTTTTTCATCCTATTTCGAAAATGCTCTATAACTTTTCATTGCGATTGAATATAGCAAAACGCGGACACTTTTTTTAGCGCTTTGGGTCCGGAAACTGAGGAGCAAATTAAATTAGCGAAAAACAAAATTCGCTTTGACTTGTAGTTTTAAAAAGGCGATTCCGACGCTCACATTTAGACAATTCATTTTATTTCAAAATTCTTGGTATAGTTTGATAGCCAGCTCTATAAGCTTTAAGTTAATATAGGGGTTTAGGTATCTACAGTTTAAACTGGACGCGCTACATCGCTTAAACGCGAGACAGCTCTGAAGGTATAGGGTAACCTTAACAAACGCACCCCAATGGTCCTCTCAACAGCGCTTTTATTTAACCCAACCATGCTCTCCTACTGCTTGTCCAATCAAGTGGCACGCCTGAAGCTGAAACGCCAGCTGATTTTGTTTTCAGGAAGGAGCTGGTTCAACGTTTCTTCACATACAGCTTTCCTAAAGCACCATGCAGCTCCAGCAGATATTGATCCATGATATACATACACCTTCTCTGGTCTTCCTTCCTTTGGAATTAACCTCGTCAGACTGAAAACGAATTCTTTGGTTTAAATGAACGAAAAGTGGAACTGCTATAGAGCCCAATGTGTGTTTTCCCTTCGACTTTCCAACCCATGTTTCCCGTATTTGAACGGCCCCCTTTTTGAGCTTCAGATCAACTTTGTGTGCGTCAGACTACGTAAATGCCCCACATTCCTAGAAATGCAACTGTCTAATTGCCTTTGTCACCCGTTCTTTCAGGTAATTTGGTTGGGCTGGCGCTCGGTTCTGTCATTCGTTCTTTAATCGCGAATCCGCATGAATAACTGTCTGGTTATTATGTTGGTCATTCAGTGGTCTATGCGGTCTCATTTATTAGGTCGCTCCGTCTGTTCGTTCCCACCATGCCTGCGTTCAGATAAGTCATTCTCACTGGTTTTACCGGTGTCTCGGGTTGAATGTTTTTCATGGGCATAATCTTGTAAACTTAAACACAATAGAATCTGTGTTACTGAAACATGGAGAGAGATATTCTTGTTTTAATACTTATGGCTGACATGGTACTGAAAAAGACATCGTGTTTGTCTATTGAACTGACCCCCCATAAACATAGCATTATGACATGGTTCGCTCTGCTTACTTTCACAGGCGTGGGAACCAACTTGCTCTTCTCACATTTGTTGTTGTCATACCCACTTCCCCTATGGAAGGCGACAACGTTTTCGCAGTTCATCATACACCAACTTCTGGATGTACAGTTGTGTGTCTGGGAGTTATGTGGGATGAATCCCTGTGCTAATAAAGACGAAAAAGCTGCGCAACTCCCTCACCCATGTTTCAGCATTTTAAAACTTTGCTCGCACGATTGTGTCCTGCAGGGAATGTCCCCTTTTGTGTTATACCGGGTGAATCTGTATATTTCTCTATTTGTTCATGAGCACTTGATTTAGGTGAGGCACTGATAGATAGAATCCGTAGCATGTTCTCTTCAAATAGTGTCAAAAAGAGTTAGTATAAATCTTTATAAGAATAACGACACATTTAAATTTACAAAACATGTTTCGGTCATGCAACGACCATCTTCAGCTGAAAGTAGAAGTAATATGAACTTACATTTGAATTTATAATGTAATGCTAAACAAAGATAAGAAAGTGTAAGAAATTAGGAATCTAACAAAATAGCCAAAGGTAACAAAGGAAGTATACAACAGAACATGTTGAACAGAACGAGAGAGTTAAATTAACGTGGTATAGTTGCTTGTTTAAGGAAGGTTGCTCCCAGGAGATGGAAGGCGAAGGAGTTAGTATAAAGAGTTAGTAAAAGAGTTGGTATATTTGTGTAAAGACTCGTTTAGTCCATTGAAACAAGGATTGTGTCTTCTGGAACTTTTGTTTGCTGAAGGGGTTTATCAACGAATGATGACAGTTTTTCTGTAGGTCCACCACACCCTGAAATCATCAGTCTACCGACTGGGGCCGGTCTACATACATGCCCTACTTCTTCAACTCTTTTTTTGTAAAGGGACGCTGACTTTCTGGTTAGGGCAACATATGCAGGCCATACTAAAACGTTAATAGCTTTGGTCAGTTCAAATGTGCATTTCAAGACCACAATAAAGCCTGTCAGCCACATCTGCAGCAACCTTACACGGGTAGCTCTTACTTCCACTGTACTTGCTGCGGACGTTTAGGTAGCTTGTTTTGGCGGCCAGCATTTAAGAAACTACAATCCACTCAATAATTGTCTTCTTCCCTGCTTACTAGACCTATTATCTTGGGTGGGAACATGCCTCCATGTAATCTCAGACTCAGCACCACTCTTCTCCAGCCAACTCTCCTCAAATTGTTTTTATTGACCTCCACCACTGATACAAAGTAGAACCGCGGTGCTGTTTAGCCACCCACAGAATGCTATAATAGGCGATCACTGCAGGGCTTACAGATTGACTCCACTCGGAAAACTATTAAACCCTGCTCTGCCACAAACAGCTGGGAGATTACAAATTCGTGCCTAACAACTACATATACTACTGAACCTACACAATGCCCACATGCATGCCCAAAATTCTGCAACTAAATCGGTTGGCTGTGTATTATGTGTTAAGTTCATGGACTGAATGAAATGTACGGACCGCAAACGATTTACCCATCTGAGTCAGACCAGGACAGTGTAATATTAGAAGTCCCCTTAACGACATGCAATTTACCGACACAAACTCTTCTTTATAGACTGTCTGTGAAATTTACAGACCTAAAAACTGTACGAACTGAAAATATAGTGCCGCGGGTTGTTCAAGTGCAATTGTATTAGACAACCGTCAATAATCATCATCAGGAGAGCACATAACACTTTCTGCCCTGACCTGTTGATCGGACCAGACAGAAGTGTAATGTTTTATTGAACAGAATTGAAATTAAAAACAAAAATGAAACCCTATTAACTGTCCGAGCAACGTTCTCAAAGCTTATCCTAGTTACTTAGAAAAATATACTTCTTTAACTTATATCTCACTTTTAATTTCAAACTGTAACACTTCCCTCTCTGTTTTGTTCTGATTTCTCCATACTTCACAAATAAAAAAGCTGGAGACTGACTCGAAAACCACTTAGTTATTTCAGTGTCTAGGCTCTGCTTAAAATATGAGTTCTTTCTTTATTTCTTTGCTTTTTACGATAATTAAACTGCCCATAACGGATTTTTTTAATTTTCTCATCTGAATCTAAACATCACCCTAAGAACTTCAGTGACGAAATTTTTCGATCTGCATTCAAGACTAATTTTTAATGAATTTTATAAGGTGTTCAAATTTGCCGCCATTTTGGCCCTCCATTCCTCTCGGCTTAGCAAGAGCTGTGACGTAGGTTCAGGAACACGTGACTTCAGCCTTTCTCTGAATCTCACTGAAAACAAGTCGCGGTATGTCTGCACGTTCCTCGAAAATGCCGGAAAGATATGTTGCAGCGAGATGTGGCAACATCAAAGACGAAGTGAATGGAATAAGCATGCACAGGATTCCTTTCTTTGGCACTACATGCCCGCAAAGGCTGGGGAGGCGAAAGAAATGGATCGATTTTGTGCTGGAGCGAAGGAAGATGTGGAAGCCTGGAAAGACCTCGTCCTTGTGCTCGATGCACTTCAATGACGAGGATTTCACAAGGCTGATGAATTCAGGTTTAAACTTAAAACGTGAACTGAAGCAGGATGACATCGGCTTTTGTGTTTATCCTTCAAAACATGCTAAGCGAAAGGAAGACGAAGACCAAGAGCCACCTTCGAAGAGGAGCAGGCAAAAGCGAATGGTAAGATTTTGATGAATATTCACACCCGCTTGTGACATTCTAAGCGTTGTAACCTTCTGAGGTTTATAGTTTGACCTCACTGTTAACTCAATCGCAAGTTTTATAAAATATGGCGTAATTGTTTTGGTTTATATTCTCATCGTGAGACCCGCGAAGTCTCGTTGAGGCTAAGCTCTCAAAAATACCAGTACAAAATGCTAGCACTGGTGTGAATAGATCGAAGAGAGAACAGTCGCACTAGGCGAACACAGAAAACATTGTAAACCCGCATGATGTAGATAAGGTAGATAAACTGCAGCAAGAATTCAACGAGCTCAAACAGATATTGTACACACATGTGCTGCAGAATTCTGCAAACAATAAAAATGTTGAAAAGTATAACAGTGTTATCTCTGAAAACCTAACCACCACAACGGGGATTCGAAATATAACAGGACACAAAACAAATAACAAGCGCAAAGAGCACATTAAAAAAATTGGCTAAAAAACGGATTGAGACACTAAGAGAAAACAACGAGAAATTCATAAAGAATTTTTTTAAACCAACAACTTAGCGACAGCTAAGTTAGCGTTATTGCTAAAGGGCTCTAATTTGTCCCGACACTGGTGACACGAGAATTACATTAGACGCCAACTCTTGTTAGACTTCGAACATTTCGCAAGACGTATGCGCCTAAAAGATACAATGGATTTCGTAAACTTCATAGGAAAGGCCAAGATCTCTCAAGGTACTATCTTAGTATCAATGGATGTAACAAGCTTGTATACAAATATACCACAGGAGGAGGGAATTACAACAGTATGCAGAAAGCATACGAGGCATTCCAAAGCAATAACCCTCATATACCGTCACACTACCTCAAAGAAATACTTTAACTTATCCTTCAAGAAAATTCTTTCCAGTTTGTTGGAAACAATTATCTTCAGACCCATGGAACTGCAATGGATACAAAAATGGCCGTTGCATTTGCAAACATCTTTATGGCCGATATTAACAAAAATGATAAGTCAAAGCAAAACAAAACCAATAGAATGGAGACGTTTTATCGATGACATTTTCTCACTGTGGGACTGTGACAAAAAGGAAATTTACCTGTTCATCGAACAAGCTAACAACTTCCATCCTACAATTAAATTTACGGCCGAAATTTCAGAGAACGAGACAACTAAGGGTTATCGGCCTGAAGCGAGGGGTTATGTGAGTTATTGCCCTCGTGCGTTGCGCCCGAGGGCAACGCACGAGGGGAATAAATCACATAACCACGAGCTGAAGGCCGATAAACGGCTTATTTTTACATTGGCGAGGATTCCTCAAGGGAACATAGCAAAAACATACTCAAGAAAAATGGCCCTATTGTTCATCTTTCTTTTGTTTTTTAACACTCCAAGCTGGGACTTGTGGGATTCACAAGTTTGTAGGCTTTTTAATTACATTTTTAATTACTGTGTATGTTAGTTTTTTTAAAGTGGCATTTCGAATTAGTTGTTCGTCTTGTTCGTAGTGAATGCTAGGAACAGGCTAGCAATGTTGAGTGATTCAGAGTCAAAACTGTTTGTTACTCAAAGCAGTTTTAGTGGCAGCACCTCAATTGAGCTTTCGGAAAACAGCTTTTAATCTTTATTTGCGGGTGCAAACAACGAGAAAGCTGTTGACAATTTCAATTTACGCACCGAGGATCTTTTGACCGACCTTTTTACAGACAAAGAAGATTCCGGCTCACTACTGTAAGCGACAAGGAAATTTAGGAGAGGAATGACACAAGAATACCACAAGACACTAAAAGGGCAACTTCATGGAGTACACGAGTTTGGGATGACTGGGTTACGGAGCGAAACTCGTTGCCAATAAATGACAGCGACACTTCCGCGGTAGCTCCAAACAGTGGAATTTTAAATACACTGTGCAATTACGAACCGTCGTTTTGGCTGAGCAAGTTTGTGTATGGAGTAAGGAAGAAAGATAAGAGCGAATACCCTCCAAATTCACTGTATTTACTGTGTACAGGTTTGCAGTGTTCAATTTTAGAAATTGTAGCGTCGTATTTAATATTTCCAAATAAACATTGGTAAATTTGTTCGTCATAAAAAGCTAATTTAAATGCGAGGGGATTATGTGTTAATATGCAAGGGGGATAAGTGACTTATCCCCCTTGCATATTAACACATAATCCCCTCGCATTTAAATTAGCTGTTCATTAGCCCCGCTCTTCCCTTCAAACAATCAAAGCCGCACCCAGCTTTTCAGACAGTTGATTTGGGGGTTATGTAACATATTCCCCCCGAAAAAAACAAAGGAATCGGAGCTCATGTGAAAATAAGCCGTATTATTATCACGGTTCAACACGTGTCCATCCTGTAGTTCCGCGAGAACAATGTCGCTACTCAGCGCTTCGCAGTTGCCTTCGAGCTCCTTGCAGCAGTAGCACTCGCCGATATTTGCTAGCAGATCACGGCTACAGTTACTACATGTACAGCTACACGGAAAATAATTCGTTCGAAGGTATTTGAGTACTTGGCCATAGTTTTGACAGATGATAATGAAGAGCGTGTATGCAAAATGCGAAAAAAGGTGAGAACTTTACTATTCACCAACACACACTCTATTCTCCAAGCGTTTCGTTAAATCTTCCTCGAGTCGTCGCTTCTCCTCTTGTTCCTTGCTATATCTTTTAGCCATTCTTCGTCTGCTATCGGTTCGTCCGCGTACGGTTCGAATGTATCATCATCTTCACACGTAATACTTGTTTCGTGGACGCCATCTATCGCCTCAACTTCGACGCTTTCACATTCGTCCTGGCTGCTTTCTCCAGCGGTTTGGTTACTTTCCGTGTCAGCTAAGTTTTCTACTTTGGAATAAACTTATTTGGAGCTAATTGTTCCCTTTCTACCTTCTTTCTGCCGCGAACGGACTTTACTGAAGGTCAAGTGAGTGCATGGACACGAAAGTTCCTGAGTCTACGTCACAGACTATGTCACGTGGCCCTATTTGTAGCCCGTCGGCATTCTTATCAGCGGGCGGATTGACGGCAATAAAATAGGATTTCAAAGATTTGTAAAATTCATAAACAATTCGCGTTTCATGCAAATAAAAAAAAAAACAAATTTTTCGCGGAAGTTCTTCGGATGATGTTTAGATTCAGATAAGGAAATAAAAAAAAATTCGGTTATGGGCACTTTAATGTAACTGAGCACAAGAGCAAACAAAGTTATTGTTGTTATCGTTGGGGTACACACAAGCAGGTGGTTTGGCTTCTTATTGTTTCGAATTGTAACCACGCGGGGGTGAAAAGATCACATTTTGGCGGCTCTTCTAAATTAGACTCCATAGGGTTTCGTTCTATGTGATTTTGACAGTATGCACTACATGGTAATTGCAAGGCTTTACAAAGATTTATTTGGTTAATTTTACATGAAATAGGTACACTGTAACAGAAAAAAATTATAGACATATACATGAGCCGGACAAAAGATAAAATTTAGAGGAAACTTTTTTGTTCAAAAATTCTAAACATTTCTCGCATCATCAAGATCACTATTGCCTGTGATACCCCTTTGTGAGCTCCCACATAGCATCGGCACACCCCTTCCCTATTTCCCCAACCTGCTCACCTGGCGCTTTTTAAAAGCAGCAAAACGCTCGTCCCCAATACTACAGTTACATGGCCTTTGACGAAATCTAAGTAGAAGCTTTCATGGCAGGTGGTTATTGCAAACTTCAGGGAGTGACTTGAAGGTTATGCTGAGTTTTGAAAGCACAGAGAGAGTCCTTCTTGATTGGCAAAAGAAGCTATGACACCTCACCCGGATTAGCGTAACATGACATGATATGACATGACCAGCCTCTGTCCTCATAAGTTCCTCTCTGATATTTATCTGATCATTTTCCGTTCGTCAGCCTCTTCCTGTATATTATCCTCCCATGCGGCCATTCGTTCTATCAGCAATACCCGCACAGAACTTTTACCCAAGAGAACGATATCAGTTCACTCGTTAGTCGGAGCAATGTAGGCCAACGTGCTTGCGTGCTTCCTTAGTCAGAGTCTAGGAGGAAGGCTTTATGTTCCTGGATGAACGGGATGGCTGTTGTTTTCCGCTTATTTAGTTTTTGATTTAAATACCACTTTAGACTGAACCTTAACCAGGTCTTACACCACAGCGAGACCTTAGCCGTGGCTCCAGGTGTCGCGTCCAGTGAGGCCTTCGTAAATGTCAGAATCAATGATACCACGCTGAGTGAGTGTTGTCTTAGAATAAAGATGGAGGTAGCAACAGGTTCCAGGAACAAGAAAAAGTTTCGAAGGCGTTTTTCTGGTCCCAGGTGGCTTGCTTTGGCTGTCAGCAGTGGCTATCCTTACTTCCTTCTCGAAGGACCGAAGACCAAGATCATCATCAAAATATAAAACTATACTCTGATCACGACAATCGTGTTGATCAATAACGTTTCTTGTTCCTGTTATAATATTTTTGACCTATTTGTTTTTTAAAACGTTAGGTTACTTCATAATCTATGTTAAACTCGGCCTTGGTCGATTTCTTATTTGTGCTATTCCTAGGATCTGGGAACTTGAATTACGCATATTTCCAGGATCTTTCCCTTTGGAGTTCTCATCTATTTTGCATTCTCAAACCACCAAATTTTTTTTAGCTCAAAACCCCGGTAGTTTGGAGGATCGCGTTTTTGTTTTAAAAACCAAATGGTACGCGAACAACAGGGTACCTTTGGAAGTTCCTGTAGAACAAACACCATTTAGCCAAAATGTACTGTTTTCTAAAGAATAAAGTACTATGATAAAGTTTTAATCTCAGGTCAAAATTCAAGACATATTCTTATTAATTATTATAAAATTTTACATTCACTTGTTTTGAAAAAAAGATTTGTATTCCGCGTTTGGGGTTTACAATATACTTTTGTTGTTCGTGTTACGCGTCTGCGATCGAATGAGCGAGGTAGACCTTCAAATATTGACCTTCAAGGGCAGCAAACCTTATGCAATTCCTTTGGTAGTGTTTTTGGCTATTCAGATAAATTGAATAACGATATGAAAATCTTGTAAGGCCGCAAAATTTAATCATGGTGTAAAAAGGATGAGTTGCTCATTCAATTTGTTGACCTTAATAGATCTGTTAAGACTATGATAACTGGTCAGAAACGTACTGCTTTCGTCGATGATTGATTTGTTATCTAAAGTAATATAATTGAGCTGATATAAAAGTAAACCGAACGCACCTCCCTGGTGTCTTTTTGCGTTCACATGTTATTCTTTCACGCGTGCTTCCTTTACCTTATAAAGACCCCGGTACTTTGAACGAGTATGAAACCAAATCTTTCTAAGTAGACATTATTCAAGGCATAAGGCTAGCAGCAAACAAATATTGTTATCAGGGTAGCTTTAAATTCCTGACAGCACAACAAGCTTAATTCAACATGGCGCTCGGTCTCACTCATTTTGAGACATGGAGAATGGGAAGTCACTAGACTCAAAGTAACATGCACTGGTAATTCTCCCCCCTCATTCCCTTTTTTGGTGTATTAGATTTGCATAATAGCTTATGATCACAGGCGACGGACAAAAACATTTTTGAATCATTTATTACGAGAGTTTTGACAGTAGAAAAAAGCTTGTCCAAATAATATATAAAATGAAAATTAGGTCAGACGAAAACTCATGAAAACAAATAGGGTATTGAAAAGTTCATTTAAGAAATGTCTGTTTATTGTGGTGTCCCTATCGGCTGCGGATTTGTTAATTTTGGGTTTTGCTGAATCGTTTTGACAAACATTTTCCCGATTCATGCCTTCTAGTAAATAATCTCTGCCCGTGAGACATTCATGTGAAATTCATCAACGTCAAATCGGTGATATATTCGATGGCAATCGGGCCATTTAGATGCATTAACACAAAAGTTTGCTTTTATTTTCTAATAAATAGATTCAAAATCAAGCTATAGAACGCCATTTCACGCAATCTAAGTTACTACGCATAGAAATTTTTCCGCCAAACTTTGGTCGCGGAATAATTTAAATTCTAGCCTTTTTGGTTATGAAATTATTTTTTTTATCTCAGGCGCTTCTTCGTTAAAGGATAAAAGCTTAAAGAACTTACTATGCATGTAATCTTAGTTTTCGTCACTCTTTCTATCACTCTTTCTAGTTAGATACGCAAGCCTTTCAAAAAATTAAAAACTTCCTTTCATCAATGACTTATAAGACATTAATTCACCTGAATCTTCCTCTCCGTCTGTATTTCGCAGCTTGTTGGTTTCATTGACAGATCTCCTCCTTAGTTCCGCCAATTTCTGGTTATTCTGGTCAATCTTACATCAGTCAAGATTTATAACAAGGAGGCTGCAAAAGTTATTTAAAGCTTACAAATCCTTTTGACTGGAGGAACGGTCTCGAAAAAAGCGGGCAAAATCTGAAAAAGCTGAAAGATGGGGTCGGCCAGATTATTCCATACTAACATCATAGATAGGTTAGGTGGACTTATGGATAAGTATACTAAAGTTTTCTCTTCAAGTTTTTTGGTATAGGAGATATGAGATCCACTCTCCATCACCCCCTCAGGTCCTAGTTTTTTCTGGTAAATTTGACCCAAATTTGACAGCCGAATAACTTGGCCGACCCCGATCTTTAACAACCTGCCTGGTTTTCTCAGACAATAACTCTTAATTATTTGCCTGTTTTTTAAGTTATGTTTCTTTCTCTTTCTCTTACGAAGAAGTTAAGGACAACAGCGAAATTGAAATTATCACGAAGACTTTAAATTATTTTTTATGAAAAGACTTGAGCCAAGAAGGTACACACACAACAGCAAGAACGAAAGACTTCTGTAAATTTTGAACATGACAAATCGTTCCCATTGAAGCATCTGTAGTGAAGGATACTGCCAATCCCTTTTCACACCACGTGATGGCTTCCTCAAACTGATTCATCCGAAAGCATGCACTTGCTCCTAATAAAAAGAAAATGTAGGCTAGGCATTATTCACGCTATTCACTGCGCTCTAATTCAGGCACTATTCTATTACATCCAGCAGGGAAAATGAAAAAAAAAATCCTTTGGTGACAGATCTTTTATTATAGCTGCGCCTACAATGGTAATGACAATGCCTGTGCAGTGTTGATTCTATTTTAACTTTTAAATCTTGTCTTAAAACATACCTTTTTAAGTTAGCTTTTAAGCCTTAACGCTTATATTACTTTTTTAATTGTTAAATTTAGTTAATGTACATGTTTAGTACATTCTAATATTGTAATGCGCTTTTGATCATTGGATGTTAAAAAGCGCAATATAAATGAATGAATGAATTATTATTATTATTATTATTATTATTATTATTATTATTTTTGGTATTTGATAAAGCAATAGCTGAGATATGTGACGTTCGTACTAGGAATCTCATTATCCAAAGCGGCAAGGTAATGTTGCAAGTTAACCTTTTCCCATCCCGACCATTCATATGCAGAGAGAGTTTTAAATAAAGTCAGTGAAGTAAAACGCTAAGTTTTCACAAAAACAGACTTCCATTGGTGCAGACAATACCGAAGTGCTCTGTCTTGGTAGAGAATTAGGGTCGCTCCTTCTGGAGTTTTGCCAACAAACGCCACGTTATATTATGCTTTGGAAAATTTGTGCTAGTTAGTATGGATACTATTTTTTTGCGAACTCGGGCCAAAAAAAACCCAGTTAGTTTGTATTTGTAACAACAGCTTTTGTTTCCAGATGGTTACTTGGTTGGGTTTCTGCGGCTACTGGTTTCAGACTCCTTCTCCCCTTCCCCCCCCCCCCCTTTTTTTTTTACGTATTGTTTAATATGAATCACCCACCGAACTTAAACTATGCAACGACGGGAAACAGGCAGACAAGGAAATAATAAAATTAATAATAAAATTAGGAATTGTGGAAGTTGAGGTCAACCACTAAATCATTTGTGTGTCATATTCGTGAAAACATTATCGGTCTTAAAATGGCGCTTTTTATATGACATGGACCGTCCTTAATCTGAACAGAAGACTACAAAACGTATTTTTCAAACAGATCTAACATTTAGCTGTGTACCTGTTAAGATCGCTTTTACGCGAGATGGCTGTAAGGAACAGGCAGCTTTTGCATCTCTTAAGGAATCAGTATACTTCCCTGAGAAAGAACAAAGTATGAGGAGAAAGCATATTGATGAAGGTTTGATTGAAGAACCCTTTGATATTTTGATAAACCAATTTATAGTTAACAAAAACTTCTCACCCAAACAAAAATGAGCGTTTGCCCTGTTGCTGTATAGTTTAGCTTTTAGTTCCTCATCCTTGCAGTTTACTTTAATTCCTTCCGTGTAGAAGTAGATGGCGTTGTTGAAATCGTTCTGTCTGTAACTGTCATTACCCTCATTTTTGTAAACCTCTGCTATTGCTAAAATGAAGAAAGTAAGAAGGTAGTGGATTAGTAGGTAGCTTGCCGCGAAATAGCGTTTCGTTGTGAACGCTGGGACCAATTTGACTCCAACTTGTAGCTAAAACTTTTAGGCCCTTGTTATTACATGCTCATGCAGAAAATGAACTCAATGATTGTAATAAAAAATGTGTTATTTAAACTGCAAAAATGGATCAATGGAAATAAAAAAAAACACAGCTAATAAACATTGTAAAAGTTTTATCAAATTGACCCTTAGATAGATTCTTACACGTGCTTTCAATTCACAAAACGCATGTGAACTGGGACGAGAGGCTCTAGCCTTCCACGGTATTCATGATACAAGATGGCGCCACTAGCACACCGCACGTATAGTAAGACACACTAGGGGATGGTATCCGAACTTTGTTGGGTTTATACATTAAAATTTTCTGGCAGAAAAGAGCCTAGCGTTTCTTCTCACCTCTTAAAGTGTCGTCGTCAAAATCCAATGTTTCCTCACCAGTTGGTGTGACGTCATTGTCACTTGCAGCGTCCTTTTGACTCTGCTCCATGAATGCTGGAAGTTCGGGCTAAACCCTCTGATTAAAATAATTTTTATGTTGGTTTTATGCACCAGTTATACCTTCAAAACCTTAAAGCGTAATACCTGTGTTAATTAAATTCCATACAACTGAGTGCTAAAGGTAAAAAACGAATTAACAACATCTTCCGTTTAAGACATAATTTTTCTGTATGTTAAGATTCATGATGTTTTCTAATAACAGAATAACAGATTGCGAGCAGATGGGAAGAATAAGGAACAGTACGTTATTCTCCTTTCGTCTCATTTGCTGTTGGGGCAAAACAAAGAGATTAGCCGATTAATGATTTATTACATTCTGTGATAACGACGTTTTGGGGGAAATACAGGAGAACGAAAATATACGTTTCCCCAAGACTCCTTGAGTTCTACTAAGCTGGCTAATTCCATGCGTGGTTTGCGTTTTGCTTGCGAGTGTTGCTCCCTGCGTATCGTTTGTTTGTTGGTTTTTTTTTTTTTTAGCAATTTTTACCAGAAAAAGTAAACTGTGTGTAGAGTAATAGCTTGTACCCAGGTTCCAGCTATTTCCTCTCTTTTTCAACGATTAAGAAAATATGTTATTACACTTCCAAGAATACGCAAGTGGACGTAAATTCTGTCGCCAGAATACAAATTGCTCACCGAAGTTTGCTATTAAGACCGCTTCTTAGTATCCTCCTGAAGCGTTAACAACTGATATTAACAGTCCTGAAACAGGGAAATTACGCTGTAAGTATCAATTGTATTTACTAAAAACAGAATATGCATTAAACAGCTGATTCATCATTACCGAATATTACGGGACTAGATCCAGAAGATGAACGGAAAATGAAAAGAAAATATTGAGTTCTTTAGAGCCAAATCCAACATAAGTTAACTTATAGATTACCGCATTTATTAACCTTACTAAATACGTAATTGTAATTGTTACAAAGCTATGTCAGGGGTTCGTCTTCTCAGGTCCTGGAAGCCATTTTATTTTATTATTTTTTCTTTACACTCTTAGGTCATTTTTGTTATCCCTTATACTAATTTACTACCTGTTTTTGCTTTTACCAAAGTACGAGCTGATATTTTTGGTATTTTGTAACGACATACTTGTTCCTTAGAAAACAAGACGAAATCGTTTTACGAATTTTGAAATTACAGAAATTGGAGCTGGCTTTTCGCCGACGAAAAGTGGAAAACTGTAGATTTTCTAACAACTAAATCCGAATGTCTGAGACGATCAAGGCCATCCGAAGAAATATTCACCGAAATAAAATGTTGTGTGCCCCAGTAAAGGCTTTTTTTAATAATCAGTTGCCAGAAGTTCTTTTCGATGAATCGTCGTGTACAGCACTGAGCAGTAAAACCAGCACAAAACTGAGCCGCAAAACCAGTTAGCCCTGCGAAATTATATAATTATATGTTCTGAAAGTTTCGTTGAAAACTGTTTCCGAAATTTGTCTAAAAAGTTTATAATTTTATTTGAAATCTTACAAATTTACACCCAAACCTCCGAAACCAATGGAGAACACAATACCATAAACCTTGTAAAATGAAAAGTCTGAATCGGAATAGGAAATTGTAAATAACGTTTTTTTCTTATGATCGTTTTAAGGCCTGATCGAAACTGGTCTGAGAGGGTGTACAACCTCGATCGATGTTTTGCTGAAAATATGCATTCAATTTCTATTTTGTAGTCTTGAAGGAAAGTCACATCAGTTATGGAAGGTGATGATAGTGTTAATTGTCAGGTTTGTTGCAGAAAACCAATTTCTTTATTCACGGGCTGCAGTTTTTAGTCAGTAGCATATCAACAAAATATTTTGAAATGAAATGACGAGGAAAAACACAAAAAAACTAGCCAACGAATAAAATCCGATAAACATACTCACTGTTGATGTATAACTTTCGCTACACAAGCAATATCCAATGGAAACAAAAGCTACCGAATAAAACTTCGACTTTTGTTTCCACGAAAGAACATAAGTAAGCCTCCTGTCATTTTGCCCTCTTCAATCTTTTTTTTCTGGATTTGAATTTTCAAACAAACGATCTTAACCCAGTTCTCCGTTCTCCTTCCCTCCATCCCCAGTGTTGAGTCCCAATTCTTTTCTTGAAATGCGTCATATGCAAATCAACATTGGAGAGGGGAAAATGTAAATTGTTTTCGATGAATAAATTTCACTTTCGGGCGATCAAAATCTGAATACTACTTCTGATGATTGAAAAACAGAGGTAACTGCGGTCATTACAGCCCCATTTAATGAACATTTGATATTTTATTCCACTTGGCAAGCTCTGAGTCGTCGTCTGAGACGGGACGTGGCAAAGGGTTCTATAGTTTATACATTTTTGTTATTAAAATGTGTGACGCCCCAGGAAAGGGATGACACATTTCTTTTCACGACACATAACTTTCAATCGCTTTCATCTTTATTTTCATTCTGGGAATAATTCAACAACAGAGTCAAAAGTAAAAAATTCCCTCTACAGATCTCTGACCTGGCTCCATAAGAGGAGAACAAAGCACCAAAAACTCAAATGAGTCAGTGATTGGGTCATGAGTCAATGAGTGAAATTTTAAAATATGGTAGAAGGTATAACTTGAGGTAAGCTAGACTTTTGATCAGGTGGAAGTATGTGTTTGCAGGGTCTCAGTGCGATTCATTGCTCTTCACTATAGTGCGTTTAACATGTTCAAAACGCATTCCACCTAGGAACTGGTCAAAAAGTAGGGTGGTGTGAGCCGGAGCAGAGAGGGGGTTGGTCATCAGCTGATGGGTCATCAGCTGATCAGTTGGTAAAGGGTGAGTCGTGCAGTTTTCAGCTACCCATGGTGTTGGGTCATCCTATTTTTAAGAGGAAAAGGCACTCAATTATATGCCAGCCTAAAGGTGAAATTTCAGTGGAAAACGAAAGCAGCATTAAAGCTTTCTCTGAGAAGTATGCGGTAGATCAAGACCTGGTAAGGAAATACATGCATCACCTTGCATACCTGAACATGATGAACCAAAAGAGAGAAAGAGAAAGAAGGGAGAAGGCAGTAAAAGAGAGTAGTACTTGACATATGAGGATGTAGAGTGGGGGAGCCCCTCTAAGAGGATTTGCTGAGGAAGGTAAGAATTTCTGTCCTTAATCTGTATATCGAAAGTTACAAGCTGACAACCGAAAAGAAATTAACGAAAAATAAAAAAAAAACCCAGCTTGACTTAGTGTCAGCTCACATTCAGTTGTCAGCAGCCATAGACAGTGTATCCACTAGAAAAGACACAATTGGCTGTGGAGTGACAGTGATAACGACGTACCGTTAAGCATACTTCGCCAAACTTAATTCCTAAAAAAATGTGTTTTCCTTGGAAAAAATACAAAAAATGTGTTTTCCTTGGATTACATTGCAACCAAAAACATCCATGTTTTATAGGGGTGGGTCATGTAATTTTCAACCTTCATTTAGGGGTGGGTCAGTCAGTTTTGTGCCTAAAGGTAGGGGTGGGCTACGTGTTTTTTATCCACCACATTTCCAAATGTTCCGGCCCACCCCACCCTATACTTTTTGACCAGTCCCATAGCGTGATTGCTCTGTAGATAGAGGCTTTACTAGCAAAGGACAGCAAATGTTACAAATTACATATTAAGAGCAATTCTCCAGGAAAGTGAAGCAAAGTTGGAAATGAAAATTTTTAACCCCCTTCATTTTTTGTGTGGAGGTAGGTTACCTGGAGGGATGAACAAAAACAGCCATATTTGGATCGGCAGGTGCGTCGTTGCCATGGAAACCGCACTTGATCACGTCGGCCTGAGGTCTATGTTTTGACCGAAAAATTCACTCTCAAATAGTAAAAATAAACGAGTCTGGTTCTCGAGTACATGTGAACCAATTCAAATGAAATTCATACAGATGGTAGAACCTTTCTCCCAGTTTATAAAATTTGCTGTTAGAGTATTTTGGGTTCTATAACCAAGAAGACAATGTTCCTATTACTATGTTGCCTTTCAGCCATTTTGACAAGAAGGAAAAACAAGCACAACCATATTCGTTATTTCTCCGAAAGTACTCTTTCCACATAAACCAAATTAGCAGCAGGGCTTACATAGATATTGAAGTTTATAGATATTATAAAATCTATTTGGGGAAAATTATGTTCTGGCCATGGGTGTTGAAGACATCCGAGGCAAGTTGCAAAAAATTGCAAAATTGGAAATGTTGAGGTCTCCAGTATTTGGTTCAAACCGGCTTTAGATAGAGAATATCAGCTTCAGAGGTTTTTTCATTTATCTTATCTGTTATCTACATTTGATTGATTAGGTTTCGGCCAACGAATTTGATGAAATATAAATTAAAACAAAGCCCACCTTGCAACTTTTGGGAATTTCTTCAGGGTGCTTTTGTCGTATTATAGATGTGTCTCTCCTCATTTCGCTCGCTCCATTTTCTTGACCAAATCTTGCACAGACCCTAGCGGAAAGGACAAATCTAGCTGCCTAGCCTCGCCGGACATCTACTTTTAGACCAAAGATGATGATGCATTAACCCGAATAAAGAACAGTCGAACAGGTCAAACAGTCGTGTGTCGAGTATCGAAATAATTCATCAATACAATCCATCCAGGAAGTTAAATAGATGCATCAACATCACAGCTGAGCAAATGCATGTCTGCGACGATTCTGAATAAAGTCTTTGGCTAGATCGAGCCGTACATTCCGTGGTGCATGGTTGAGAAGCGAAGAAATCGTTGTTTACGACCTGTTTACGACCAAATGTATGTAGACCGGAAATGCGAGTAGCAAAACCGCTGACCGTATGCAGTTTTAAATACGATATACGCGCTTTTTGTTTGTTTGTTTGTTTGTTTGTTTTTGTAGCTTCGTCTAGTTGTCGCAATGGCATTATCTCTTCTTTGGATATTTTTGGTACAATATATCGTTGATAAGGGGATAAAAGGACGACTTTTGATCCGCTTTTATGACTGTTTTACAGCGGTGAATAAAGAGGACAAAATAGAAGCGCTTCACTGATCGTTTTACGCAACCACATAAGCCGCCCATGTTTCCTGGGTTTGTTTGTCTGTTTGTTTGCTTTTTTTTCAATTCATTCCTTATTGGATGTTAAGGATGGCCTGTATGTAAGATACGTCGCTGATCTGGGGCATTAGCGTACACATTAGAAGTTACGAAGTTGGAATTTTTGACCCACCTCTCATCCAGAAATAAATAAGTCCTCTCCAAGCCGATAAACTTTCAGATTCAGTACCTAATACCTGCCCAAATTTTGGCATTCTTTCTGTTTATTTATTTATTTATTTATTTTTTGCTGTTGTTTTTTTTTTTGTTGGGGGGAGGGGTGACCGGACGTATATTTGTGCCGTCGATCAAGAACACTGTAAGGGAAATTTGCATATCGTCGTGCGAAGGAAAATATCCTGGTCGGGACAATGGGAAGTTGGTCTCTTTCAAATCCCAAAAAAGACGTTTCGGTTTGTGA
>NW_028145426.1:1702500-1767500 GCF_977016875.1 Pavona decussata | reverse complement strand
CAAAAGCAGCGTTTTTTCACTGGTGGAGGCTTTACCAGGCAACAGTGAGGAATAAAGGTGGCAACAAGGGTTCAAGCAAATAGGTCAACTTGAAAAAATATTCGACTCACTGGTTTACTACGACAATATAATTTTGAACATTTCAATTTCGTCTCATGACTTAACAACAGTCAATGACTCATTTCACGCATCCATATCTTAACCATATTTGATCCATGTAAACTGGCTTTTACTTTTTTTTAGTCTAGTTGAATCGGTGGGTGAAAATTCCGATCAAAGCGATTCCGAAGCAGTACTTTGTAACGATATATTGAGTTTCTGAACGAAATGTTAGACTATGACCACTATAACAAAAGGCTAGGACCCCCATTCCAGGGTGTTCGCTTGCTATTTAAGGCGTACAATGAAAACTGAAATTTGGATGCTTTTCTTTCCTGTATAGTCACTCACAATGGCTTTGCGTAAGCGCTACGAAGTTAGAGGTTAAACCAACAACAACAACAAGAACAGGCGTGGCATGATGCAGATACGAATTGCAAGAGTTTTTCAACTATTCTCAATGTCTAAATAACCACGAATCTAGCCTGCGCACAACGCTGGCATGTTTGTAACGCCTCGTTGTTTTAAAGTCTATGCACCCGTGTCTTGTGGGACTTCATCTGCCTATTTAAGCAAACTATTCCTTCTCTTTGGTACTTCTCGCCAAGTTACGCCGTTCTGGAATTTCTCAATGTTTTTTAACCACCCACCTCCTCTTCGACGACGCGTCCAACCTTTCCTTCTTCTGTCTTACGACCCTCTATCTTTGCAAAATCTCGCCTCTCATAACCTAATTCAGCAAAGGCAGTGAGTGGTTGTAGTGACAGTGAAAATGGCGTACTGTTTTTTTTTCTTGCTTCACTTTTCTTACGCATTAACTGGGTTCATGTGGTTTTGGCCAAAACATCACGAATACACGAAGGATTTAAGAGGTCAAGACTTGTTAAAAATTACCGATTTCTATTTCATTTAAATATGAACTACTTACCAACGCTAGTTTCCAAAAAACTCTTCTTCGTGTTCCTCAGTTGTGTTTTCAGAAAGCAGTAACAATCCTGTGACAGGAAAATTATATAATGAGGTTTAGTTTTATTCTCCTAATATAAACCATCTTCTATACAAAATTGTATTGAAAAACCGGCTCACCACCACCGAGTACAAGGGGATTTATGAACACAAAAATACTGATTCAAAGCAATGAAATTTACTCTTGAACGTGCTTTAGGTAAACAGGAATTCATAATTACTATCGCCATAATACAAAATACTTACCGAGTAAAGATGTCAGAAACTCTTCTTCATGATCCTCCGAGGTTTAAACAGAAAACAATAACAATCCTGCGACAGGGAAATTACACAATGAAATTTCATTTTAAAGACTTAAAGTAAACAATATCGTCCATGTGAGTAGGACATTAAACACAACTCACCATTACCAAGTACTCAAAGTCAGAACAATGGAATTTTTCTGAGGAAGTTGAGGACATTGATACCAAGCTAAGCGGCGGCTATATGTAACTACTGTGTAATAAGTTTTCCAAACGGAATTTATTATAGACATAATGCAAATTACTTACCGAGGTAAGTTGCAAAAACACTTCTTTGTATTCCCTCTAGCGGTTCACAGAAAACCTAAAAATAACCTGCAAAACAGACATTTCACGCTGAGATTTAACCATTGGATCAGTAGCAGAGAAGGGAGAGGGTATGGATGCCATCCCCTTTCAACTTCTTTGGAAATTTCTTTACCAGCTTTTATTTTACGGGACCAAGGCTTTCAGTAGCTGCTCGTATTTTCGTTCCACATATTTTGAATGTCTAAATTGCTTTCTTCCTTTGGCATGAGAAGTGACGCTGTCAAGGTAACCAGGTTTTAATAGGCCAAATATAGCAATGTTTCGTGTGTTTTTTTTCAAATCTGCTGTTGCAATCGACAACAGTCAATTCCAGTTACAGCGGAATCCCGCTTTCTTCACACCCGCTCAATACGGTCACCCTCATATTTAGAACAGTCGCGCTTTTCGCAACAAAAAGCTAATGTATTTTCTCTTAAATACGGACACAGGTTAATACGGACAACGGACCCGAGTGATACGCTCTGGTACAAATGTAATCTCACTTTACGGACAGTGGTTTTCTGCGCACTGTATAAATTGTCCAATATTCACCCCTTCTCACTAAACTTCAAACTAAAAATGTCAGTGCGGAGTAAAGTCGCGCACTATTTTAACCCTTTGACTCCTGAGCGCGCATTTACGCGCGCTTCCAAATTAGGGGTACATTTTGACCCAAAAAAGGCTCATATAGGCCCCATATTTTGTCAAAAGACACTTAATTTGTCTTACATGAAGTTGTTTACGCACTCGTTTCACTCTCGCTGAGTATTCGCCAAATTAGACCAAATTTCCTCGAGTTTTTTTCACGTCCTGTTCGCGAGCACTTTAAAAATGGCGGATGGTATTGATGACATGGCCGAAATACATCGAATAATCTTTGAAACGCCGGATAGCAGCGACGATTCCCTTTCAAGTTGGTCCGATAATTCGGGTGAAGATTCTGGCAGCAATTCTGAGTCGGAAAGTGCCGCAATGCCACGTGGTTTTGAACAACGTGAACAAGCAAGCACCTCGACAGCTCCAGCACGTCGAGTATTGGTTGGAAGACGCCGCCAACAACAAATAGCTGCTCAGCAAAACCCACCTATCGAGTGGAGTGCAACTAACAAAAGGTTCTTTGTCAGAACTTTACACTTTACATTGTACATATGCAATAACTCCGAAGAATTGAATGAAAACAAAAAGTTATACATTGTTTGATTATCTTGCCTTTTCGTCAAATATAACTAGACAAGAGAAAGTTTTTTAGGTTTTTGTACTTCACAGAGTCTAAATACTTCGCAGAATTGCAATTTTTTCACTTTTCCATGATACAGAGGTGAAAATTTGAACAAGAATGTATGTAAAAGATCCATTTTTTCTCATTTCAGCTGCCATTTTGAATAAATTATTTTACTGGTTAATCATTAACCAAAAGTTAATAAATTATTTGGAATCCTTGACATGTCTACTTTCTAAATATGTATGGTTATAGGTACTTAACTCTCAAAGGAAAGTTGCTAGAGGCTTTTTTATGAGTGCATGTCATGATTAACAAGAAATTACTGAAAAACTCAGGAGTCAAAGGGTTAAATGATAACGATGTCCGTTGCAGTTGAAGCACTGAGAGAACGTTAATTTTAGTCCGAGACTAATAGAATGAGTGTAAGGTTTCTTCAGTTAAGTTAAGACACTAAACATCGTCCTGTTGACTTAGCCTAGCGGTAAAACATGTGCCCGTGACAATTATTCTGAGAGCCCGCTTAATAGTGATATTCGGATAATACGGACACTTTGGCATGTCCCGTTGGTGTCCGTCTTAACCGGGTTCCACTGTAATTTGTTTCAATTGAGGTGTTTTCTGGAAATCAAAACATCAAAGATAGGATCAAGGATCCAATATGGCGGTCACAGAGATACATGACATCATATGATGCTCTCAATGAAGCTGACTACACTATGCCGTAGAAGAAAAAGTAATTAATTTTAACAACACAAAAATCCAAGTCAGAGTCTGCAGCCACTCGCTTTTTACCACAGCAGAGGAGTAGATTAGCTTGTGCGTCTAAGGCTTTAGTTTTGTTAGTGAAATAAATTATCACCCACATAAATTAATTTGTCAAACAACTTAATCACCCTTACCGAGTACGCGGGATTATACTATCACATTTAATCAGAAAAATGAGGAAATCCAAGGCAATCTTTGGGAGGTGTACCGGATTCTCATCTGATAACTACCGTAACAACCGAAAGTATAGATTAACAACATAAACTTTGAGCCTGTTTACTCACCACCTACACTGATAGCTACTCCCTTTGAGGTCCCAATGTTTTAACAAAGGCAACAAAACTGAGGATTTCAAGATGTGGCAAGGCTAATGAAAATGTAATTTGATATCCAAATCACGTCTCACGATCTAATAAACAGGAACTCGTGACCGAAAGCCCAGCCACAGGAAATGTAAATAGGATTCTGAATTATTGTCTAAAAGGTTGCAGATCATATGGTCGAATAAGAAGTATGAGCTCAAAATTATCTTTGCAGAAATAACACTTGGACACTCCAAAAGGCGGCCGTTAAAGGCACTAATGACGTGTTTGGGATAAGAGCATAACTGATCCAAAACACGGTGGCCATAGTGAGGCGGTGCAACTATTTAACGGCATTGTTGGAACAGGGAATTCAACTATCTTATACAAAGTTCATCCGTATTTTCAATCATGACAAAGATCCTTGACCCAAACAGGTCCGCTTCTAGAGAAACAAACAAGAGTCCCAACCGCTTATCTTCTCAAGTCTATTTTCGTTAAAGTTAAATTAGAAGTCCACCAAAAGCTGCACTTACCAAGACTCTGCACGCGGTGAAAAGCCAAACTTTTCGGAAATGCGGTTCCTTTTTTACATTCTGACAAATCGAAAAAAAAAAAGCGTTTTCAAATGATGTCACAAAGGCGTAAATAAACTGTGAAATTATGAATATGGCCCATTACACATGAACAAGTTTTCTTGGTTAAGTTTCCTTGCCATGATTTATTTCATTCCATTAGAAACAACAAGTCTTCATAAGCAAGATTTATTGAAGGTTTAATTCAATTGTGTCAGCTAATAACAGCGATTTCTCGACGTGTAATAAGGTGCAACGTACGTCAGTGATACTGAAAGTCGAACTACGACAAGCCCGCGGCAAATATAATTCAGCTCAACGAAACTTTTAAGCCTCCCCTGCTGGGAGCTTAATCCGAAATGCTACCCACGAGCAAGCTTTGTTTCTTGATTTTTTTTCTCTTGACAATAAGTGTCAAGGAAAAAAGCACGGAGGAAAAACTTGCGCATTTTCCCGCATCCAAGGGCAAATTAAATGTATCATGTGACAATGTTTTAAGAAAAACCTGCTTCGGTAGAATTGTTATGACTAAACTGAAGAAAATCAAATAGTTGTAATTTTTAAATCCGGAATAAAAATTTTGAAAACCCTTCTAGAGCCTCAGAAACCAAAAACGGCTAGAAATCGAAAGAGTCAAAAACTGAAAGTCCGACAAAAATAAATAGGAAAGGCAACGTATAGTTTGCGGATAGACGAAAACGAAATGCTTCATCCAAAATGTAACTTACTACATAATGCCTAGAGGAAACTGTAACAGGCCAGCTATAGAACATGAACCGACCACGTCTCGAGAACTCTGTAGTTACGGAACCGCTTATTGTGGATATTATAACAAAACTTCCTATTTCTGAAATTATATGCTGAAATATTGCAAGCAGATATGGGGTAATTGAGTGGATCTTTTGCTCTTTAGCGTCCATGGTGAACTATTTTGTTATTACATTTTTTAAATACATACTAGTATACAACCTCAGAAAGTTTCAAAAAAAAATTTATGACAACTTTTACCTCGAAGGAATCTGCTTAAAGCTAGCTGGGCAAACAACGAAAAATAAAATAAAATCTCAAGGGCATTTTTTTTATTACCATCTGCTTTTTAAAGAAGATATTTGTTATTACAGAAATGAAATTATTTTCCTGAATAATAGGTGATACTGACCCTCAACTTTAACCACACGATCCCTTCCAGAATCGTTCATTCGGCAATATTTCCGGCAAACTTTTCGACCTTTCCTGTTCAGCCCTTAAGAAAAGAAAAGAAAAGAAAAAACAAAAGAAAAAAAATAACGAAATGGGAATAAAACGTTGCAGGTTATCGAGTTATAATCACTAAAGGCTGTTTTTAACAGGCATTTGTTTGATACCACTATTTTTATATCAACTGATTAAGGATAGTTTACCTTCCATCGAAGTAAAAGGAATGAAAATTGCTGAAAACCGTCCAGGCGACGGCAGCTGGTGGAATAAATTAGGTAAGGAAGTGCGTTCACTGATTTTAAGCGCCCTCTGCTCACTGCTTAGAAAAAAGCGATTATGTTGCTGTCGTATTCGTAACACAGATAGACTACAGGAAATAACCAAGGAAATAGAAAACGCAACTGTGACAAATAGAACACATTGTTTTTTTCGTTCGAAAATATTTGCATTGCATATATCGAATTAAATTCATTCTTCTTTCTGTGTTTAGTGACTTTTTTCTTTTTTGCAGTGTGCCGATTAGACGTTCAAAAAAAGATGTTGTTCATTTTGTCCCGTAGAATCTGATTATAGACGGGAGGAAACTTTTTACTTCCTAACGAAAAGTCCTGAATATGAACCCCGAATAAAATTAGCCGTTCAGCTAAAAAAGAAAGAAAGAAAGAAAGAAAAACACCACAAGGAAGACATTACACGAGGCAGAAGCTGCAGCTCATAAGACTATTTCCCTCGCTGGGCTTAATGATTTTCTTTGGAAAACTCAGTGATCCCTCTATTTTTAACAATTTTAACACTGAACCAAAGGGGAAATGCAAAAAAAAAAAAAAAAACAAAAAAAAAAACAAAAAAAAAAAGAAATAGCCTAAATCTCTTTTAAACTTTATTAAGTGCACTTAGTGAATGGAATTGAAAAAGCGACTAATCTACAAACCAATCTCACTTTGCCTACGTTTACAACTGAATGGAAAATTCAAGGATAAATAGTAGCCGGCTACTATTCATCCCCCCAGCAGGTTTCACAATCACCTTTGTATTTGAAACTTATTTAATTCCTTGCATGCGCAAATTGCACATCATCACCATGCTGATTCATTCAAAGCAAACTAACGTAGCAAAATGCATACTACACTGAGCAATGAAATTTTTCCCAGAAAAGAAATTTACAGTTTGACATCCGTGAAATTGTGGGAGGGGGAGCAAGTATGGTTGTGGTCCCTACGGTGAGAGGTTTTTTTTCGGGTGCTCCGGTTTTATCGTATCTTCAAAACCCGGCAACATTTTCAAATTACATTTCAGTCTAGAGAGTGTCTCCAATTAGTAACTCTGCGTTAAATATCGTTAACATAGAAATAAAGTATATTATTTTTTTTATAATTGAGGGTGTATAGTAATACAAAACGATGGTGAGACATAAAACTGACAGTAGATGGATAGTCTGTGGATATTTATTGAACTTTTTAAGAGCCGTTTTTTAATTATATCATATGCACTGACCAATGCATTTATAGGTAAATTAATGTTATATTTAGTTTTATTTTTAAATTTTACCGTAGTATTCAGTTAGATTTGACTTACAAGTGTGAGAGTCCCAAGGAAGTGCGTGACGGAGGACCTGATGAGTAGACGACCGCACCAGAAATGGCACAGTGAGCCTAATTGCGGCTGAGACTGCGTATGGTAAGGAGAAAGACCATGCAACGACGAATGATCGCTCTTGACCTAATTCTATGGAGATAGGATGACTTTAGTGTGACAAACAAGAGCTGCGGGTGACCCAGACAAGGAGAAAAAATGGTTATATTCAAGATGAGGCTAAAGGTGATCAGTGAACATCCCGGATTGGTAAAATCGTTTCCCCGTAAAAGGGAAGAAGTCAATGCGAAGACGGACTAAATCCTACGGAAAACCCTGATCGTCTTACTCACTACGATGCGGATGATAAGACCCAGAAGTGACTGATCGTTGGGAACACGAGCCTATTGTAACTGAAATCATAAATCTGCCGGCCTATATTGTGGGGCATTTCACGATTTGAACATTTTGATATATTTTTGTGCCAGAAAACTGCCGTCGCTGATTTGTTGTTTAATGTTATATAATGCTTAATGATCGTCTGCAGATCTGAGATTAATCCTTCAGTATTTTTGTAAATTGGTTGGCTGAAATTTTGGTTCACCTCCGTCGCTAGGTAGGTAACCATTGTTAGCGTACTCGCTGAGTTCTGTAAATTCTGTAGACCCTCGTAGAGTTGATGTAATATATCAAACACGAGAAGGTGTGTTTCATCAGATATCCAAACACTGAGAGGTAGGTTGAAAAAACGAGTCGCAGCCGAGTTTTTGTAAACGACTTCGAGGTGTTTGGATATCTGATGAAACACACTTTCGAGTGTTTAATATGGCTTCGCAAATGATCAATAATTCTTGGAGAAATACAAGGCTAAAGTTGGCAAAATTTGATGGTAATTAGGATCACATATCCAAACCACGGTCACGGTAGTGATTTTCTTTGTTTTCTCTTGATGAATTATTAATGAGTTTGAGAAGATTAGCTAAATGTTGTAATATTGAAGACTTGGACTTATTAAAGACTTATAACAAGTAATAAGTGCATATCTTCATATATTTTCCCCCCAATACTCAGTCATAAGCCGCGCAAAAATATATTTGTTTAAGGTTTTCTCTGACCTTTCCAAGATGCGCAGTATAAACCAAAGAAGGCAGACGTCCTTAACTTAATTGATTCTCTGTCTTCAGGCAAGTACTAAATGGATTTACGAGCTTCACGCAAGTACTAATTAGATTCACGAGTCACGGCCTTTAAGATACTGGGCAGATGATGGGTCGACTTAATTTTTTCATCTATTCATTCACAGTTACATTTCAGCTGTTTTACGTGTCATAAGCTGAATTTAAAGGATGTATACTTGTAACTCTTGCTTGTGATCTTTATTTCCTTGATAGTTTTATTCACTTACTCAGTTAGGTTTGGCTTGATTTTATATGTATAGTTCATACTTTGTTCTGTTTGATATATTATTACATAATTAGTTTGTCGAGCGTTTTTAACATGATCCTTTCGCTCGGAAGGTTGAGCAATCGGGCACTTCCTTCGTTTTAGACCTTAAATAAATGATATTAAAGTGCCCATGAACCCCTCTGACGTCACTTTGTTGCCAAATTCGTTCCGGCAATACGGAGGAAAAGAGGCAGCGAGGGTGGTATTGCGTTGCTGGTACACCAAACCAGCAAAGCTGCCAAAACAGATCGTTTACCCCGGGTATACGAATGTACCAATTTCCCGCTGATCCGGCTGTGAGGGCCAAATGGGTCCAGTCTGTCCGTAGACATAGGCATGATTTCAAGAACCCAACGTCAAAATACACTTCACTCTGTTCGGCTCATTTCGAGGATTCGTGTTATGAACGCAGTTTATCCGTTCTAAGCAGCATGGAGGCCGGTGGGATGAAAGTAAAGTATTGCCTGAAAAAGGACGCGATCCCAACGAGGGATACTACTACTCCACCAGGTCAAGAAAAACTTAGCGAGCGAAGTAAACGACAGGTGAGACAAGTTTCATGCTTCTTGAGGTTCGTCTTGATATGGCGTAATTTCGCTATAAATTACATCGTAATCTTCATCGTTTCCCTCTTCGACATCTTCGTCCTCGGGGTTACCGGACATATCTGAAAATTCGCTCATTTCTGAATCGCTAGACATGTTTCCTTCCAAGCTCGCTCACTTCCCAACCAGGCACTTTGACAACGCAAACAAACCCATGACAACAAAGTGACGTCACGGTTTGGTGAATTTGGAAAAATCTCGGCCCATTCCCCTGACCATTTTTAGGGTAAAATAGCACGACTTTGAAGGCTTGTAAAATCGTCATTTTTAAGCCTAGAGTTCTCAAACTTTGGAAACCTGCATTTTTTAAGGTAACCTTCAAAACTAAATAAAAACAATTTTCGGTTCATAGGCACTTTAATTTGTTTAAACTGCGCGTCATGACTAACTCCTGTGCCACACTGTATCCCTTGTAGCGTAGAATACCGCATAAAATCTCTCTAGAAGTCCCAGGTCTGGTATCGAGTCATCACATTCCGAAATAATATGAAGACTAGGATGCGCTGCTAAGTAGATGTTGATTGTGCTATGGGGAGCAACAGAGGGAGTAACTCAGCGAGTATGAAGGAGTTTTTTTTTCCGTTTCGGGGAGAATGTTATGTTTTGCAGTTGTTGTGAGTCTTTTGAACGTGGTGATATCCTCTCGTATTCTAAACGATTGTTAGGTAACTCTGCTTGTTGATACACAATTACTATCAACTTAAAGCTACTCATTCAACAAGCTCTGAAAAGTTTCAAAAAAACCTTCAAACTATTATCTTTGGTCTGGGTTAACTCTCAGTACAAAGGAGTACTCCGTCTAATAAGGAACATTTTTTTCTAGGTACAAGTTGCACTATTGTCTACCTAAAACTTCAGTGATAAGCAGGTTTTTTGTTCTGTCTGTCAGAAGTCATCCAAAGTGAATGAAAGAAATAATTTTTACTTGGGCCTTTTTTAACGTGAAAGGAAGGGGATAAGAATAAAACCTGGGGATATTTTCTCAACGTGTTTGATTAAAAGCAAAAACGCTTTTCCCTTAAGTAAATAAAGAGTACGGGCGATCTTGAGAATAACATTGCTCTGAACTGCACTGTACACTTAACTATTACAACGCTGGAATTTAAAACAGTCAGTGGAAAGAGGGACAGCGAATTAATTCAGTACTCAAATTGGGAGATAAGTTCAGTGTACAAGGAGATTGACGCTACAACGCTCACATTCAGTGAGTAAAGCAAAAACAAACTTTAGACGCACGAAGATGATTTCATGTCCCTTTGGTTTTCTTTTGGCAAATACCGAGAGTTTTCTGAGCGTTTTAGTGCTTGTTTGCCCCGACATAATATTATTGGAAGAAATTTGCGATGCCGAATGAAACGGGCAACGGGTAATCCAGAGCCGGTAAGAAAGCTCCATCTCACCTGCTCGGGTAACCAATCACAGCGCATGATTTGATTCATCTTGCTCACTCGCGGAGCCAGCCGTATAATAAACAAGAGGTTCATCATTTTAAAAGGGACATTTTCTGTGAACTAAACTACTGGCTAGTTTAATTTCCAAAAAACGAAGAGCAGCTTCCTTTCTGTGTCTTCATTCCGCTGAAAATTTTCTTGGCTTTTTTTCCACCGCAAAGAGAAGACATGATAAGAAAAAATGAAAGGGAAAACTTGGATTTCAAAATTTAAACGCTAAAGATTTGACTATCTATCAATTGAAAGTGCTTTTGCTTTAAGTAAACAAACAGTGGAGGTCTAGTTGGTAATTCTAATTAATCATTCATAAGCTGATAGTTAATTTTTCTGCTATAGAAAAGGGAAGGACGGACAAAAGAAGCGGAAATTTCAATGAGTTTTTTGTGATCCCTGCCTGTTCTAACTCGTCTTGGTAATCATTAAGTTCCGCTTTAATTAGAATAAAATTTCGGGTTGAATCAAACGAGACAAAGCTATTAGGTTATACAAACGCAGAATATATTGTTTGTCGTTTGGGGCAGCTGCAGTGCAGGTGTGATGAAATCGCCAAAATTCACAAAAATAAAAATGAATAATTATATAAACTGGTCGGGCGAAATTGTTTCTCATAACACAATTTAAACGAGGTTCACTTGTGAAGACAGATCATGACATTAACAGGGCAGGCTTTTTACTTCAGTTATTCCAGTTACGAACCGGCCTGACTCTTATTATCTGCACCTGACGAGTAAACGATCCTAAGAATCCGCCATGGTTGCCCCATTTTGTACGCACGAGTTGGAAGAAATCTTACAGCTAGTTCGCCTCCACGGAACCTTCCTGCTCATTTTTTGTGTTTTGTACTTTGTTTTCTCTTTCGTTGCGGTTCTTGGTAATCTTCTCGTCATTCGTGCCATGTGGAAAGCCTCATCGATGCCCAGTAATATGAAGAAGTTTTTTCTGAGTCTCGCTTTCTCGGATCTTGCAGTGGGAATGTTTGCGCAGTTTTTATATGGTGTGATAATTGCGGTGATGATAAGAATGGCAGCGAATGGGAATTTCAATTTTGAGATCTTTTGTCCGGCGATTTTAAAAGCAGCTTCCTTTTCTTCTTATCTTCTTGCTTCAGCGTCGTTTCTGACTATAACTACAATTGCCGTCGATAGATTTCTTGCTGTTTCTCTCCATCTGCGATATCAAGAGCTTGTCACTTCAAAGCGTGTTATTTCAGTCTTAGCGTGTTTATGGTTCGCGAGTGCTATCATTGCCTCTATGATGATTTCGTTTCCTCACCACAACATTTTGGTAGCTACGATTACTGAACTTGCTGGACTCTTTCTGACGACTGTGGCGTATATTCGTATTCACAAAGTTATCAGACATCACCAGAAACAGATACAAAGCCAACTTCAGCTTCAAAATAATGCTCACGCAATGGAACTACTCCGGGAGAAAAAATCCTCCGTTAACGCTTTGTTTGTACATATTGTTTTTCTAGCATGTTATCTTCCATATTTATGCTATGCTATTTTGGTAATGACTAATTGCATCCCAACTTCATTCTTGCCGGTAGCTGAAAAAGTTTCCGAATTGTTAGTTTTCCTCAATTCTTCGTTAAATCCTTTTGTTTACTGTTGGCGATATCGGGAAATGCGCGAAATTGTTAAAAACACAGTAAAGAAAATATTTCGTAGTAACGACATGGGGACGTCACATGGAGAAGGAATGATTCTCAATCGGTTCTGACTAACAGATAATTTGGCTTTCGAAAGGAAGAATATCGGCGTCTACTCGATTGAGAGCCTTGGAAGTCCATATCTTAAGAACGCTGCATAGTCATTTTTTTATTTCGATAGAGAAGCCTTTAATCTTTGAAGAGCCGGCAGATTTAAAGTGTGGACTTAAGGTTACCGTGTACCTATAGAGGTGTCTCGCGTCCAAGCGATGTAGGGCGTACGGTTTAAACTGTAGATACCTATATAAACTACTATATTAAATCAAAGCTAATAGAGCTGGCTATCTAACTATACCAAGAATTTTGAAATAAATTGAATTGTCAAATTTTTAGAGCTGTTTTCCCGAATCAATTTTTTCACTTGAAGGGGACACTTTAAAGAGCTAAAACTTTGTTTTAGGGAATTTGATAACGGTCAATATATTTTCTCCTTTGGTCACACATGAAGACAAAGATATTAGGTTACACAATCACAGAATGTAAGGCAGCTGCAGTGTAAGTGTGATATAAGCGTCAAATTTTACACAAAAAGGGGAGACAACAATATCACTCATAACACATTTAAAACAAGGTTGTCAATTCGCTCGTGCATTTACGGGTTTACATTAATTGTGCTCGGCGTTTTATTGTTTAAAAGCTTCATTCCCAGTTAAGAACTAGCCTTATTGTGATAACGTGTTCTTTAAGGTCGACAACTAAGTGAACGATCCTAAAATCAAGCTACGTCCGCCATGGCTGGCCAATTTTGCATGCATAAGTTGGAGGAACTCTCACAACCAGTTCGCCTTCACGGAACCTTCCTGCTCATTTTTTGTGTTTTGTATTTTATTTTCTCTTTCGTTGCTGTTCTTAGTAATGTTCTCGTCATTCTCGCCATGTGGAAAGCGTCATCGATGCCCAGTAATATGAAGAAGTTGTTGCTGAGACTCGCTTTCTCGGATCTTGCATTGGGAATGTTAGCGCAATTTACAAATGGAGTTATCATGGCGGTGATGTTAAGCATGGCAGCCCCGGCAATGAAAGTAACAATTTTGAGATCTCAGTTGTCCGGATATTTTAAGGGCAGCTCATTTTCTTCTTATCTTTTTTTCCTTGCAAATCGTTTCTGACCATGAGCGCCATTTCCGTCGATAGATTTCTCGCTGTTTCACTCCATCTGCGATAGCAAGAACTTGTCACTCCAAAACGTGTTATGTCAGTGTTAGTGTGTTTGTGGTTCACAAGTGCTATCGTTGCGTCCATGATGATTTTGTTTCCTCTTCCTCGTTACAGTGTTTTGGACAATTACTGCACTCATTGGACTTTTCTTGATGACTGTGGCATATGGCCATATTTATAACGTTATCAGACATCACCAAAATTAAATAAACCACCAACTTCAACTTCAAAATAGTCAAGCAATGGAACTATTCCGAGAGAGAAAATCCTTCGTTAACGCTTTGTTCGTATACATAGTTTTTCTCGCTTGTCTTTTTCCACATTTATGTTATGCTACTTTAGTGATGAATAATAGTTTATCAATTTCATTTATACATATTAATACCAGTAGCGAAAAAAATTTTGAGTTCCTGTTTTTTCTCAATTCCTCATTAAACCCTTTGATATACTACTGGCGACATCGGGAAATTCGCGAATTTTGTTTAAGAGATCAGTAAAGAAAACATTTCGTATTAACTTCCCTGGGATATAAAATGGGGGAAACTGCGTTGTCAATCGTTTCTTTCAAGCAGGTAATGTTTTTCTCGGCAGTTAATCTATTGTCACCTGAAGCGATAAATGTCGTGAACACGACAAATCGACCCATCTTAATTCGATCCAAAAGCAATTAGTCTTTAAGAAGACTGGAGATATAAACAATCATTTAGAAGGATGGTATGCTATTTTCATTTAAACAAGGAGTAAAGGGCCATGTAGCTGCAAATTCCTTTCTTTTCATTTATAAGCGGAATGGTTATCGCCTTAGCTAAAAGGAGAGCAGATAAACAGTGCTGGTCTTTTTACTGTTTTTGCTTCATTCTGGTTATGATCTTAAAGGACAGCATAAAGGAGGAACACTCAGGCTAAAAGTGGCACAGTGTACGATTTACGGGTTTTATCACAATGTGCAAAGGAAAAAGTTGTAACTGATAAGAAGGGTATATTAAACTGACTGAATAAAGGAATCAATAAAGGGTGAAGATTTGTCCAACTATTACAGAAAACGTTGAACCTTGGCGGTGCTCAACCTTATTACTTGGACTCAGGTTGAATGGAAAGAGCTATTGATCTACAAATCAAGTTCATTGTGGTCGCCCAGTTTTCCATTTACACAACGGAGGTCCTGGCACGGATGATGCGCGTTCTCGTGTCTTCAAAAAGGCACTTCAAAAAGTGTTTTAATGGCCTTGCTGTCTTTGTTGTTAACAAGTGCTAGCTGTTGCTGGCAATATACATATACATCATAACACTTTTACAACCACAAGGTGGCATTTTTGATTTATCCGAAATTGATGGACAGTTCTTTTAACAACTGTAGTCTACAGTATATTTGCATTCATAAAGCTATTACATGCCGTCAGAATCTCGGCACTCAATCCCAATTTCAACAGCAGAATGCATCGTACAAGCATCGGTCCTTCTCGGATCTAAGATATTTGCCTTTTGAACTGAAATTTTGAAATTAACAAGAACAAGGTAAGAAGACATTCACAACAAAGACAGTCGAACATGGGACTGAACTATTATACTTTCTGAACCTTTCCTTAAAAGAAAAACAAAAAACAAAAACAACTGATATTATAGAGTCTAGGGATATTAATGTAACCTGTCATGAGTAGTGTACAGATATATAAATATATATCACATATTCGGAACAATGTATTTACAGCTAACTAAATATTTAAAGGAACGTCTTTGTAGCCAGGAAATTGATATTTGGTTTATCGCAGAAGTCAGTTGCATGGTTCTGGGTTACATGTATGAATGAGATTTCTCAAACTCATAAATAAATCATGAAGAGAAAACACTGGGAATCATGTCTAGTGGGAACGAAGTTGTTTTGAAATGTGATCTTAACTATCATAAAAGCTGGTTTACTTCGAATATCTCCTCAAATTATTAATGGCTTGAAAAAAAACAAAAAACAAAACCAAACACTCCAAAAGCTGTTTCATCGCATTTCCAAACACCTCGAAGTTATGAGAATGGCGTGTATTATTCGATGAGTGACACAGGCATACTCGGAAAAAGGGAATCCAAGTGCTCCTATTAGGAGTCGAACCTAAGACCTTCCGATTACTAGTTCGGATGCTCTTAAATAACCACTGATCTACAGGAGACTCGAGAAAAGGCCACTACTGAACTATGATCAAGGGACAAACATCCTGCATACTGCTAAGATTTGAAAGTCAATGTGTGACACATGCGCAATGGAATAAAAGGTGATGATATATTTTAAGCCTGGTGAATAAATGAGAATGATGTATTTTAAAATCAGTAAATGACACAGCCATACTCGGAAAAAAAGTCGGAATGCTCCTATCAGGAGTCGAACTTTTAAAAGACCTTTCGATTACTAGTTTGGATGCTCTACCACTCAGCTACAAGAGATTTGTGGGAGCTAAAGCCGTTAAATTGATCCAATCCATCAATAAAAACAGCAATACCACAATCATCAAGGTCAAACGCCACTCAGGGTCTGGGTCCAATTTGTAAAAGATTTCGACTGCGTCTCGGTTTTTCAACTCACTTCTCAACGTGGAAATCGAGTGAAACATCTTCCACATTATTTTTTTTTTATATATATTACGTAATCTGAGAGTGAGAACAGTTAGTGAAGATTATTCATAACTAAAATACAGGATGTTTGAAATTAAAATGACGTGGAAGCGTACCAAAATAGCATGCAATGATTGGCTTGTGACTAGAAATTTTTGACTCAGGAGATACAAGCCATCCAAAATACTGGCAAGATTTGGTAATTTGTAAAAGATTTCGATAACTTGAAAAGTTGCTTCGTCATTTATATTTACGTGAAGAAAAGTCGTGTAATATTATTGGTTTGAAAACATTAGCCGCTAATGGGGATAATAAAAGGTTATCGGGGACGTCCGGGTGAGAACAAAATAATCAGTTAAAATAAAATCAAGAAACGAGGTGGCCCTTCGGCCACAACCGTCAGTTCGCGTATTTTACGAGATGGAGAGAGATGATGTCGCCTGATAAAAAACGCATTCCGATCCTTTCATTGAAATTTGAAAAATCGAAATCTAAAGAAGGGCAATCTAAAACGCAGATTTAGAGTGGATGTTAATGGATTTTTATGGTTAGAATTTTGTAGTACAAGTGCTATACGCTGTTTTTGTACCGCCGCACGGATTGGGATTGCGATTGGAATTGGAAACAAGGCGTGAATTTGTGGCGTCACGGCAAACATAAGATGTGATATCTTCGTTTATATAAGGTGTGCAGAAACCAGTGGAACGGCTTTTCCTCCCTACAAAAGGGTTTGTGATTCGTCAGCAAATTTCATGAAATTGTGTTAGTTTTAGCACGCAGCGACGAGCGTGAATTGGTGGCGTCACACCAAATATCAAAATGTACCATCTCCACTCCCACAAGGTGCACTGAGATGATTGAGAAGGCAAAATACCCTGTTTTTACGGATGATGTGCCGTCTATTAAAGAGTAATTTTCTCTTGCTCTGTCGATTTGTTACTCTCGCTACTCGTCAGTATAATTTAGTCTCTTTTCTCGTGCTCTGTCTTGCCTTTTCTCCCGCTGCTCTTCCTTTCTATTTACTCCCTTTTCTCGTGCTCTGTCTTGCCCTTTTCTCCCGCTGCTCTTTAGTATAATTTTCGCTTCTTTTCTCGTGTTCCGTCATGCTGTTTCTCCCGTATTTCGTCTGTTTACTCGTGCTCTTAGTTGCTTTCTTTTACATTGAACTTTGCTTATTCGTTGCCGGCCTGTTTTCTCGTTTTCTTTCTCTCTCTCTTTCTCTTCTTTCCACGTTTGTCAGCATATGCAATGAATAAATAAATTAAATATGTATTTTGTTGTCTTCAAAATTTCCCATTGCTTTTCTAAAACGCAGTTGATCATGCAACACGCGCCAAAAGCGCCGGCCAAATAAACGCTGCACGGTTTCATATACTTGACTGGGCCATTCGTCCTGTGGTGCTGCGTACGGACGGACGGAAGGAGAGTGACGTCATAACCTAACGATGTCTCGCATCGAGAGATCTGGAACGAGGTAAAACTCAAAATGGTATACAAGCAGGATAACAAACATCAACAACATCGGACGCATTTAAAGCCATGACGTCTGCGATACTGTTTGCTATTAGCATATCACACGCAAGCCGAGGTTTAGTTCTTGATCATGACACTTTTTGACATCTTCATGACAACGTTTTGAATATTCTTACTTATTGTTAACGCTGTCTGTGGGTGGCGGAATAGCTTGCACGAAAGTAAAAACTTCGTATCGCACAAGGTTATTTTGCTTTCCTCATGATTGAATATTCAATAATTCAATAAAACTATAAACCAATAAGATCCAATCAGCATGTGCGTTTTTTTCTCAAATGGGTGGGTTTTAGATATTATTTAAATTTACGCTAAAAAACCCAGTTGTTTTCAAATATTTATATTCATCTGTTCAAATTTACACAATTTTGCATGATGGGCCGATCTTTCACCGGTAGTTTTACCAGTTAAATGTAATGAAATTACTTGATCTGTTAAAATAGCCAACCAACCTTTGTTCCACGATTCAGAGTAGGCTTGTCGCGCGCTAGCCGCTGTAGATAGATAGTCTTACGGCATATGTTTGTGCACACATTCTCTGAGAATAAATTTCAGTGCTTTCCAGAAATTAAAACCCGTCGGGTCGTAGATTTGCTTTACCCAACAAGTTCTGTTTTAATTAGTATAGTTTGAATTGGTCAGTTGAACGTATACCATCAAAAGGTGTCAAAAAGACATCCACATTTGGCAAAAACTAATTGATCACCGCTTGTTGTTAGCAGGCGCGTGACGCTGATTCCCTTCGATTTATAGAAATTATGAATACACGGCTGGCGAGATGAAAGCGACAAGAAAAGAAGAGACCTTTAAATATGACTTAAGTGCAACAGTCCTCAAGCAAACAGGAATTCATTTTTAGTCTTACCATCTGTCATGGCTGAGGCTAGTAACTTTGGCCTTCAGTGTAAATAGCGGAATTTTATTTGTTTCTTTTCATCAGAAGGTTTTTTGTGTAACCCTCCGCTCTGGTTTTACTCAAAAATATTGTAGCGGAAGTACACTTTCAGTGACCACAGCACTGTGAAAAAAAAATAAAAATAAAAATAAAAGAAAATAAAAGAAAATAAAAGAAAATAAAAGAAAATAAAAACTCATGAATTGTTTGGTATACTTTTAAAACAAAGGACAAAACATCTAAGTTTATAAAACATGTTTCGACAGAGACTTCTGTCATCTTCAGTTGAAGTACAAAGCGTTGTAAGTTGAATTTATAATAAGTACACAAAAATGTTAATTATGATAAAAGGTGACAACAGAATATCCTATCCCTGACGGGCGCCGTTCGCGTGTGGTTCATAAGTTTGCATGTGCGGGCAGCTGTAATGCCTGTTATGTTGGTGAAACAGCCCGGCATATTTCCACACACGTACGCGAGCACTTAGCCAGTGATAGGGCCCCTCACATCTTCAAACATCTACAGAATTCTGAACATTGTCGTGCCTTATGTTCACTGGATTGCTTCCATATTTTAGATGATCACGCCTCTACCATTTTTCAACTTAAGATAAAAGAGGCTTTACATATTTAAAGAGAACAACCTTCTTTGAATCAACAATTACTCCATGTAAATCTTAAATTAGCCTTATAATTTCTCACATTGTCACGTTTCACGTTCATTCTGTGACAAACTGCACGTACTATATGCTATGCAGCTTTACTGACAACCTAATGGTTTTGCCTTCAAGTATACTTAAGGGTCTTTGATACTAGCAGGCAAGTCAAAAGTTTTAAGAAAACGACAAAACATTTAAGTTTATAAAACATGTTTCAACAGAGACTTCTGTCATCTTCAGCTCAGTAAAGTACAAAGCGTTGTAAGTTGAATTTATAATAAGTAGATGTTACGGCCGCATTCCACGTTGTTATGTTTAGCATTTAATTCTTTGCAAGGTTGCACATTCCTTTCGCATTCTTTTCGGATATCGCTATTCATTCTGTTAAATTTCTCCGCATAATTTTCTTTGTTCTTAGATCATTTTGTAAGTTTCATAGTCCATTCTAATTCATTTCGCTTCAGCGTTCACGGCAACATCGTTGCAGTTTTTCTCCGTTCAACTCTTGTTTGCCATCGTACATTTTTTCCGTTCTACTTTCTAGCCACACAACGTTTGTAAGTATTTTCGCTTAGTTTCTTTCCGTTTCCTGTATTTTCGTCGTTTCATAGCCGTCATTTGTATTCCTTAGTAATTTGTATTTGTTTCGCTTTTAGCAACCGTAATCGCAATACGAAATAACAGTAATAAAGACGAGTTGGAACCGTGGACTATCTCTGGATTATTCGCCTATAGTAGACAAAAATGTTAATTATGATAAACGGTGACAGAAAGGCAGCTGTGATTGTGAATTTGACTTCGCTTATAAACGGCGAAAGGCTAATCAATTCGAAAAATCACGTTCACCATGGCCGCACAGTTTTGCACTAACAAGAGAGAGGAATTAGCACAGCTCATTCACCTTTATAGAAATTTCATGCTGATTGTTTGTCTGTTACACTTGGTTTTCTCTGTCGTCACAATTCTTGGAAATGTCAATGTTATTTACGCGCTGTGGAAAGCCTCATCGATCCCGAGTAATTTAAGGAAGTTGTTCTTGAGTCTCGCTTTCTCTGATCTTGCTGTTGGATTGCTTGGCCAACTAATGTTTGGTGTTGTTATCCTGATGACAGAAACTACTGGGAACTTCGATTTCCTCTGTCCAACAATTTTAACTGTTTGCCATTTCTTCACGTTTCTTCTCGCTTGCGCTTCGTTCCTGACTGTAACCGCCATTGCTGTCGATAGACTTCTCGCTATATCTCTTCACCTGCGATATCAAGAACTTGTTACTTCAAAACGAGTTATTTTAGTCCTAATATCTCTATGGACAACAAGTGTCGTTGCTGCCTGCGTATACATTTCACTTCCTAAGCACTCTGGCCTAGTAGCAGTGGTCTTAGAATGTGTTGGGCTTCCCTCGACAGCTTTGGCATATATTCGTATATACAAAGTCGTAAGATATCATCGCAATCAGATACAAAGCCAAGTTCAGGTACCAAATACTCAAGGAACGGATCTAGTCCGAGAAAAGAAGTCCGCCTTAAATGCTGTTTATGTCTATGTTGTTTTCCTAGCTTGTTATCTTCCCTATCTGTGCTCTTTAATTGGGGTGATAACCAATAGTTCCCGAATGTCTTTTTGGTTAGCTGAACATTCTTCACAATTCTTGGTTCTCCTCAATTCTTCGTTGAACCCTCTCGTTTATTGCTGGCGATATCGGGAGATTCGTGAAATAGTTAAAAGAGCAGTGAAGAAAACATTCCGCATCAACGACATGCACTGAGACATAAATTTAGCTACCAAAGAAGTAGAAGATATTTTCTGGGTCTTTCACTCAGGAACATTGAATGTTAACGATACCAGTGATAGCTACGGAACTTATTTTGCGCTGACAACGTAATTTTATCGATAGCACATTTCTAAAATATGTGGGATTTGTACAGTTTAAAGTACTTGCAAGACGGTTAGCCATTGGTTTGAAAACAACACTTAATTTTTGTCAGCTGAGAATGATGTGCGCCTGCGTTATATTTCCCACGTTTCTTGTGTTTAGTATTGCGTGTTTGGCATTTTTCTCGACAAATAAGAAATAAGTATTGACTTTTCACTCGATTAGTATAATTTACAGATTGTAATTGTCATGTAAGTATTTAGTATAATATGTAAGGGCAATTTTACCAACCATCTGTAACCGACTATGGCATTCTTATGTTTACTTACTGAAAACTGTTGGTCTTTGTTTGTAATTTTTGTCAGTCTTCTGCTAAATAAAGAAATAAACGGACGAATGAAGGAATTGATCGGTTAGATTTGGATCACGAGTGTAGATTACTTATAAAGGTACAAAGTCAAAGAGCAGAAAGTTTTTCTTTCATTCCTGTCATTGAAACTAACGAAGCCTGGTGAGGGACTATCGAGCGACGTTAATCCATGAACATTTAATCTATGTTCAGGATATGGCGCAAGACCTCTGTTCTCGCATCTTAGGTATATCTGACACATGCGTTACTTGTTTCGCTCGATATTACATTAGAACCTCCATAATCCGTTCCTGTGGCTCAAAATCATGAGTCATCATGTCGGCCCCGGTGAACAAAATCTACCACTTTTTTTACAAACCAATGTCCAAAGTTTGGGAGTTCATAACAATGTATCCCGTGATGAATGCATCAACTACGTTGCCAGACGAGGTCATGTAATTAACATGAAGTCCTACCGTCATACTTTTAGGTAAAACAAGATAAAAACAACAACAAAACAACAAACAAACAAACAAAAAACAAAACAGAAATTGGGTTTTAGAGAAATGCTCTCAGAGCCATGCAACTATAAACATAATATAATCGTAAACTGAAGTCTGTTTTGATCATGACTGTGTTTCGTCGTGGTCTTGCTCCGCTTTGTTTGCGCTGGGGGAGCTCGATGTTTTCATTTCTTTCCGTGTGCCAGTCTAATGACTGTGTTTTGAATGTGCCATTATATGAACAGACAAGACCATTTAGGTCTCGAACTTCCGTTGTAGATATCAACAGTTGACAGGAATTGCTTTGGGAGATGCACTTAACACAAAGCCGTGTTTCGTCTCTTCAGAACAAGAGGTCAAACTCAGAAAAAAGAGAAAATAAAAGCTACAGAATTCATAATCAAAGACATATGAACTCATAATTTCAAACAAGCGACGGCTAGACACGGCAGGGCTCTATTCGATCAGTATGAAATACTCCAATTCATAGTAAAACCCATTAATGTACAAAAGAAGGTAAAATGGTCGAACATTGGAGAGAAAAGTGGCCAACATGGAGATCGTGAAAGAAGAGTGCTGGTCTATTGCTTCAGATGCTTGACGACGAGAAATTAGAGCCTTACCTGCGCCGGGTTTGGATGTATGCGAACTCACACATTCCAGTCGTATTTGAAGAATGTTTTTGGAGAAACATTTTATTTTGAACAAATTGTCCTCTGGAATCATTTGATTTTCCCCCGGTTAAGCTTTCAGTAAGCAATCGCAAATGCTATTTGGGAATCATTTTTCGACTATATATAAACAGTCAAACAAACAAGCAAACAAACAAATAAATAAATGACTTAAAGTATTTGTTTTTAATTTCAGGATGAAACTTCGACGAAGCAAGTGCCTCGTCGTGCCATATGCTAGTATAAGCCTCTAGATTTGTCTCTCGAGAAGGCAAGTGCAATATGGTGAAAGTGGTGGTGACAATCAATCTTATTTAAAACATTTTTGTAAAATACCTGGTCATTGCTAAATACTGACATGATACATGCCAGAATTAAAATAATCCTCGACTGTCTTTTATTTTCAACATGAATCTACATACTCAGCAAATTCAGCAAGCTTCGGAAAGTAAATTGCATTATGTTTTAATTTAATGAAAACTGAAAGTTTAGGACGAGGGTAACGGTGTCGCTGGCAATTATTAAGACCACGGTTTGTGTGATCAACTGTCTTTGGCTTTGAAACACAACACGAACCTTACCTTTTGATAATTCACGCTGAACTGGTAATTATTCCAGCATGTATGTGTTGATAGTTTGCCGACGCGCCTCGAAAATAATCACTACCCTGTGATTATGTAATCGAATATTGTTTTTTATGCTTTTTTCCGCCGGAACTTAACTTGCAAAATTGTATTCTGTATAATTTTATTTCCCGCTCCTGATTGCGTGACGTTACTTCTAATGTAAGACATAAGCCCCATTGTCTTTAGAGACGATGCTGGTAGAATTAGCTACCTGCTCTCAGCTAATGGGAGTAGATATAGTGGGATAACGTGTAAATTACATTATAATAAAATTTCGATATAACGCGCGCGCTGATTGGTTGAAACAGCGTGCTTTATCAGAGTACAGATGCACGGAGCAACGGTGTCACGCCATCACCGTGTTTGTGAAATTCCTGGACTTCTCTTTCGGTTTTATTTATTTATTATTATTATAATTTTTCGATCCAGACGTCTTTTATAACCTAGAAAACGTAAACGAGCTGGACATAGACCATCCTGTGCGCATACAAGGTAAAAAAAAAACAGTACAAATAGCACGGTGATTGAAAGTGAAGTTTCTGAAGAAGTTAGCGACTAAAATACAGAGCCAAGTGGAAATATAAACAAACCGAGATTTGCAAACATGTCAACCGACGAAATGGTCGAAATTACATCGAAGGCAGAGACGATAAACCCCAAAGATAGCATAAAATGGACAGCTCAAGTTTTAGAACGAAAGACGAAAACATGTCACAAGCTTAAACAAGTGTTAAAAGGTCCCGTAAACGCTCGTCAGCTATATTCTCGTACAAAAAGATCAAACAAAAAATTGAGAGAACTGAAAATTTAATTAGCTAACGAATACACAAATATATAAGCTTACAAGATCCTTACATTTTTGGTGCAAGTTCTATCACCCCCCATCATGGCCACCTCCGCTCACCGCAGTGAAGCAAGCCTCAGAAATTACAACGCTCGCCCTTCGAGTGAACAACTTACAGCTTGTTCAGATATCCTCTCTGGAGCATTGATTGGGAAGCCACAGCAGTCACAGCAGCCCTTTTCCTAACGGTGTCAACAGTTCGAGCACTCCTCTTGTTCCCGTGAATTCGACTGTTGTTCATTCACAAAACACAGCGCAGCAGTTGGTTTATTACCGGCCGCAAGCTTTAAAGCAGTTTGTTTTCGAATTGCCATGTTGATGACGTCCAGATTTTCACGAGCCACAAATCCACCTGATTTCAATGAACATTTTACTTTTCCATCCTGATTTTTGAAAGGGAAACCTGAAGAAGCGCTGACGCTACTGGTGTTACTTTCGAACTAAGCAAAGTTTGTAAATTTTGATGCCTTGTTTTGACATGTCTGACAGCTTTCGTGTTGTTCAACCAATCAAATAATTTGAAACATTCTAACAAGGATTGTGATTGGCTTATTTTAGCGTGCTTTATCAGAGTACAGATGCACGCTGACGCCAGATCTGTTCGTTCGGAAAATGAAGTTGGTTTTGAAAATGAGGGTGAATGCGGGGGGAAATAAAAGAATTCTTTATCATAAAACAAATAAAGAAGCCTCGGCTGTGCTCTGTTCTGTTGTAAAGCACTTAGGAAGCGGCTAGAGCACTCAAGAAGTAGGGAGAAACACTCGACTACGTCTCGTGTTTCCCCCTACACTTCCTTCGTGCTCTAGCCGCTTCCTGCGTGCTTTACAACAGAACAGAGCACAGTCGAGGCTTCTTTATTTGTTAAGTTGAAATCGACGAATCGATGTGAATGCTATTGAGTCCGCCATGGCCTTGCAGGTTTTTACTGAGAAATTAGAACAATTAAAAGAACTTTTCAAGCTTGGAAGGACATTCATGTTGACTATTTGTGTTTTAAACTTGATTTCCTCGTTCGTGGCGACTTTTGCAAATGTCCTTGTTATTCACGCCCTGTGGAAAGCGTCATCGATACCCACTAATTTAAGGACGGTGCCTACTAATATCGAAGTATTTTTGTGCGGCTTATGACTATGCGGGAAAAGCAAATCTTAGCAGGGCCTATTGGAATCCAAAACGAAAATTGGGGGTAGCCACGCATTTTTCAGAGATAATTAAGCAATGATATCTCTAAAAAGCGCCAAAATATGAAACAATGTATGGGGTTTTTTCCTAAATTGAAGCTTAATTATCTCTGAAAAATGCATGGTTACCCCCAATTTTCTTTCGAGATACCAAAAGCGTTTGCTAAGTTCTGCTTTCTCCGCATAGTTTTAAACCGCGCAAAAATATTCCTGTATTAGCGGGTACCACCCATAGGAAACCCGAGTATCTCGAGATGCGCAGAACGTATGCGCAGTAACAATAGCAGGCACCGTCCTTAAAGAAGTTATTTCTCAGCCTCGCTTTCTCTGACCGCGCTGTGGGATTGATTGTGCAACCAAATGTATGGGATTTTCATTGCGGTAATGTCAAGGATGGTTGCGAGTGGGAACCATAACTCAGTTTGACTTCTGTCCAACAACTTTCGCCGCAATGGCATTTTCGTCGAGTTATCTCGTTTGCACATCCTTTCTTAATGTATTTGCCATCGCTGTCGATAGATTTATCGTCGTTTTTCTCCATCTGCGATACCAAGAACTTGTGACTTCATGTGGTGAGTGGCGTCGCTGCATCCATAATACTTACAGTTCCTAAACATACTTACTTGATAGCCGCAGTTATTGAACTTGTTGGACTGCTTGTTGCAACAGTTGCATATTTTCGTATTTATAAAGACTTTATAAGGTTGTTAAATATCATCGTAATCAGATCCAAAGCCAACTGGTACTACCAAATACTCAAGCTATGGATCTTCTGCAAGAAAAGAAGTACGCTTTTAACGTCTTGTTTGTCTACGCTGTTTATCTGGTTTGCTACCTTCCACATTTGCTCTGCTTAATGTCGATGATAATCATTGATGCTCGATTTTCTTTTCTGGTAGCTGAGCAAGTTTTGATATCATTGATTTTCTTTAATTCCTCATTAAACCCTACCTTTCTACTGCTGGCGATATCGCGAGATTAGAGAAAACACTTTAAATCCTCTGCAAAAACGATACTGGGACGCAAAAAGAAGAATGAGTCCGCGCTTGCAGCTTTTCCTTCACACCAATATTAAACATCTTAGCGACACTCCGGGTTTTTTTGTAGTTGAATTCGACATTGTTCACTGTGCTATTTATAAATGGTCTGCATGACGGTTTGTATATATCTAATTTTTTCTCTAGAATAATAGGGCCAGTTTTTTAAACAGAGTCTAACTTAGCCCGCGGTATAAGACAATCAGTGAGCCTCCAAATCTGTTAATACGTGGTTTCTATTAAGTAGATAAATAATTTTCTAGTCTGGGATGCAAGCCTTCTTGTTACCGTCAACAGCAGACAATGTTTAGATATGACTGTTGGCAAAATTGAAAATGGCTTAGAACGTGCTTTTGTTAATCACCGTCTGAACTGCCTTTTAATAACCGACCCATATAGTCTATCTTTCCCAAGTTTTCTTCTATTTTTCACTCCTGTCGTCTGTGTTTTAAAAGTACATTACAACTATAAAAGTTTTCGTTTCCTATCGCCCGACCGATCGACGTTTTTGAACTAAACAGTTTTTGGTTCATGACTTGCTTTCTTTTCTTGGTTTCTGTTAAGTATAGTACGTTTCATATGGATCTTTTGAAAAATGACTCTTGATCTAAATCTACCCTAATAACAATACCGATGATGACAGCTGCTTTATTAAATGGTAGCGGGGTCAAGGGGAAGATGCATATCATTTATATTTAATTTAGCAAATACGGTCGCCCTTTCTTCTTCTTCTTCTTTTTTTTCTTCTCTGGACTGAACGATCGACTCACTTTCATGAGGAAGAGGGTGACACGAAACGAAATATTTTATGAGAATGGCACAAAATTAAAACGCAAATAAATTAACAATTTGCGGACATAACAACCTGCTCATTTTGACGAGTTTGAAACGAAGCCAAGAAACAAAATAGGAAAGTATTTTGTTTGTATAGTATTCCTTTTATCATTCTCGATCGGAGTAAATAACAAATGAAGGATTGCCCAGGTGATATGGTTTTCAGTTTCTCTATACTTGAACTGAAAAGAAAAGCATTGATGAAAGTAAATAATGAAGACAAGAGACAAGACATTTGAAAGAAAGCGTAAAACGAAGCGCGAAAGACTACTGGATGCGTAGGCTTTTAATTGTTCTAAACGTGTCAAGAAGTGCTTATCAAGAACTGGACTTAACAGCAACAAGGGAAAATGGGATAAAATTTGGCACGATATTTAAGAGCGAATGTCCATTAATATCGAGCAAAATCAAAAATTCTCGGTCACGCTCAAAATTTAATTTTCAATGCGCTTTGGTTTGTTGGTAGGTATTATCATCTTAATAAACATGGTGTAGTTCGTTTTTCGAAATCCCGGCGGAATTTTCAAAAATTTAAGAAAATTTATTTTGGCTGTCGGCGGTCTCAAAGACACGAAAAGCTACAAGCAAAATTGGCTGGTCGGAAAACTTGCTTCGCGTACGAACAAAGTAATTTTTATTCAAACTCTGTAATCATGAATAGATTGAAGTGGCCTTAAGTAAATACTTTGCAGGAAAATTTCAGTTCTAACCACGATCTGAAAAGAAAGCTTTCAATATTTAGAACGACTTTGTACTTCCCGCTACGCGAAATACAATTTTATCCTGGAAACGCGAGGAAGTATTTAGCCATGTGGCACAAGCTGATTCTGTCTGAAATTCCAGCCGTAGGCAAATGAGATGATATTCTAAAACATAAGTAAAATTCGTCTTGGGTAATTTTATCGACTCTTTGTACGAGCAACGTAAAGTTCGAGAAAATCTTCTAAAAAATCGCATCTTGGAGTAAACAAATTGCCCCCCGCCATTCTCTTCTCGCTGAGATTTATTTTCCACCGCACTGAAAACTTGCATGTAATTTCAAAACAAAGCAGGATAACCACAACGTACCTTTGCTTAAGGTCTTTGCAAAGCTTCTTGTGTGTTTGAAGGTATATTCAAGGAAAATAGATTGTGGCGACTGCGATAGAAAAACGTTGACCGACTTGAGCTACATTGTATTTACTTTATAAAAGTTCACGACTGGATGGGCACGTGGAATTCGCACGCAAAATCTTCTAAATTACTGTCCGTGAAGTGCAAGATATCCGCAAAAGGCCGTCAGTGAAACTTGAAGAACCATTTTTGCTTACTTTCAAGTTCTGATCAGTTATATACCAGAATTGACAGAACTATTTCACAGAAGACGAGTGGTAACACACCAATTGCGGTGTCATGTTTCATTGCGTGACACTAATTCTATACCGTGGGAGGGGTAGGAAAAATAGGGTTTATTGGTCATGGGCTTTTGCGGATCACACGTTGGGATTGATTTTATTCCATGCACATGTACACAATTCTTTCTTGCAAGACGATTTAAAAAATCTGCCTCTTGTTATTTTAAAAGAATACATCTAACATACTGTAGCAACTCTACACAGGCAAGGCCCATGGTCACAAAGGAAAACCTTAACGGTATTTTACTGAACTCATAAGAACAATGAGCTACCTGAAACGTCTCAAAATCAACATGTGCAAACTTTATGCATCACTATGGCAGGGGCAATCTTTGCAGTAAGCCACAATCCTGTCAATATACGGGGCCTTTCTTCGCTTTGTTATGTCAGCTAAAGGAATCTCAAAGTGCCTGCAAATGTCTTGGAGAACAGGTATAGCGAAATTTGAAATCTTCCCGTTCTTGATCAATTCACACAAGTTATAACAGTCATAGTATATGGGATGGGAGATTGCTAATTGCCCAAGAATATCGCTTCGTAAACCACTAAAAGCATCCTCATTCTCGCTGCTTCTCTCTGATTTATGTCCATGTCACTGTCCTCCTTCTCGCGCTCGTGGTCATTTAGAGTGCGTTTGGAAGCTAACCTTGAAAAGTAGCTTGCAACCTGTTGGCTTGTCAGGAACTCGGAACTTGTAAACAACCGCTCTCCGTCAAAATTCCTTGCAGTCATCATAGCCTTAGCTACTAACGCAGGATCAGACCTTGACTTGATTTTAGGTCCCAGCCCATCGGTAAGCTCGGTTGTGCTCCACTGTTAGGAAGTGCTGCTGGTGGTAGTTCTGGGAAACCTCCTGATTGTCCCTGTAACCTGTCTGAATATCCATGCGCTGCCTTGTCTAATAGGGTCTCGTGTTCAAGCGCACGCGCGTGTCTACCGCAGTCCAGGTGGTGTTGAAGGGCTGAGAAACGCTGATATGTTTTCATACATCCTTCTTCAGGGCATGAGTACAGACAGCTCAATTCATCTGCTGTCTCCTGACATTGCTGTAGTGAACTCTCTTTGGGATGACGGGTCTTTCCCTTCGTTGGTATGAAGTGTGCGTCAGACAGCTGATCAGATTCAGCGATGTCGTCACTGAGATCGGGGATGGTCATCTCATTTCCTATGCCCGTTTTGGATAACGGAACTATTTTTCCAGGCCCGAATCCATACGCCCTCCACACCCGTAAGTGGTCTTCTGTATACTCGATGTTGGAAATAGCACTAACACCCTCCAGTTTGGCACTTACTGGTCGAGGGAATGTTGGAGGGATTGCTAATGTTGCATTGACACCAGGTATTCCGCCAGAAGACAACATTGCAGCTACCATTTCCCGCCCAGTCTCGATGTTATTGCCGGTATTCAGGTGGATTTTCATGTGCGATTTGATAGAGGCCGCCTTTCGATCGCAAGCGCCTTTACCACCTTGCGGATCTGAGAAATCCATGCGTCGAACAAACAGACCAGTGTCTTTGCCAATTAGGCTTGCCCCTGCGATAGACGCCCCACAGTGATAACACCCAGCGTTATCTTGACGGTAGTAGACAGATTCCAGATTTGGGAGCTCTTTCTTCAGTTTTGATACCACATCCTTCATGATGGAGAGAACGGTGTAACTATCCTGATTGCAGCTCTGAAATACGTGAACGAATGTCATTGTATGGAATTCTTGGTCGAGTGCAGCCCTATGGATCGCCACTGTAATGTGCCACGAGATTCCTTGTTTTCCAAACCAATCGGTTTGGCTTTCTCTGTATTTCCTGGGAAGAAACTTCATGGCCCAGTCTTGAACCAGAAGTACTGATGTTTCCTCTAGCATTTCAAGGACATCGGTGCGTGCTTCGTCCTGGTTAACGTTTCTCAGAATGTGCGCTTTCCATGCATGTATAGCTTGTTTCGCTTGGCTAGTCACGAATGTCAGTTCCTCAATGACGTCAGCATTGTTGGCCGGCATTTGCGAGATAGCCTCGTCGATGTTGTTTAGCACGGTCTTGAGATTATTGCAGCGATCGCATAGGTCAAGATGCTTGTGACTACATTTCGCTTGAAACTCAGGATCGTTGGGATCGCTGAGGGCGTAAGGCCTACAATGGTCGGGGATGCATGATTCTTTGGAAATGTGTACCTGTTCAACAATGATTTCAAACAAACAAATTAGAAATTCCAAAGGACTTACAAATCCTTATGTCTAGCTTTACTTTCCCATGATTAAAGCTATGTTTAACCCTTTTTAAGTGCAGAATATATGTACAAATTGCTGCCTTATTAGTTATTGTCTCGGACAGGTAACCTAGTCTTTCATAACATCAGTAATAGTTCCAAATAATCTTTAAAAAGGCGCTTGTATTGCAATATTGGTAGCATGCCCAAAAATTCTGGCGTGATAAAAAAAAAAAAAGGGAATGCCTTATTTGGGGGCTTTAAAAGAAATTTCGTTCCCAGAGCTCGAGTTACCCTTACTCAGGCGATCGTGAAACAAGGACCTCTGAGTTACGCCGATTCCGTCACGACACAAACTCTTTCCCGAGGCTGCGTTCTCAATCAATCAAAACCTTTATTTAATTAAACACGATGAGGGTTAAAGCTAGGTAGCTTGAGGGGTCGTGCATAAAAAGAGTACCAAGGTAGCTGATAAAAGAGGATATACAATTTCACAAATGATTCGACTAAGATAAGTTAACAACGCTTAAGTCTAGACTAAAACACTTAAAAAAATTCTCAAAGCACTTTTAGATAAGATCTTCTAAACAATGTCGCAGGTGTTTCGATAACGAAACGATCAAAACATCAAAAAATTCTTTCTGTACAGGTTGTTAAAATCAGTATCTTCAATCGTATTCGACATGTGAATCCTTTTAATAAAACTCTCTAGGGACACTGCGTTGCAGCACTCCTGGTAAAAGGTTCCATATAATTGCCCCTCTGTAGACTATTCAAAATTTCATGATATTCGTTTTGAGAGATGGGGTAACTAGCAGGTTTTTTTTTTCTAAAATTGTACGATGGTCAGCAGTATCTGCCTTTAAACCGGAAGCCAGATCTTGGCATCGGGGTTTTGATTAGCCTAGAGCCGGTGGGCGTGTGGCCTCCACTGGCCTAAAACGCGCGCGGGATCTGGGGACGAGATTGGTCATGACAGGATTTTGTTCTTCCCGTCTTGCTGCGCATGTGTATGTCTCTGTACAAGCAATCATCTTCAAAGCCACATAGCAACATCGCGGGTGTTTGAAATGGTCAGTATGCTCTTGCTCCGCCATATAAGAGAAGGACCTTGGCGAGGAGATTGCTCCAAAACAAACATAAAATGTTAATTATGCCGGCTGCACTTTTTTTAGAAAAACTCCATAAAAAAAAGCTGTACTCGTAGTGGCGAATTATGCCAGAATTGTGCTAGCACAATCTCAAAGCCTAGATATCGCGACATTACCTTATAATCACTCTTGAGGTAACGTTTTGCTGATTTGAGAAGGTCCGTTTGCTTTTTCACCCACGTCATTCCTTTAACATCTCCCAGCGTCTCCAAAGACGTAATCAAGTCGTCAAAAGCCTGGGCACCTAATAAAAGTTGATGATCATAATTGCTTAGTTTGATTAAACAGATCCGAATAACTAAATACTTTATTGGCCTCTCCCCGTGAGGGGTTTCTCGGGGACGATAAAACAGAGGTAAAGAAATACTTTACACACAACATAACAGGACTAAGAACCCCAATTGGTGGTTTTCACCTCACATATCGTCGGCAAGTAAAAAAAATTAAATTCTCAGCCATTGAATAGATAAAGTCAAGAAAATGATATGTTGTAGAAGAGTGATACATAAACAACGTGTGAACGCCACAGAGCTTTGCGATATCTTATAATCGAGTTATTCGAGAAAATGTACCACGGAAAATTAAAGAGTTTGGCATGGGACGCCATATTGGTTCCTCGTCTGAGGGGCACTAACATGGCGGGCCGGATACCAGCAAAAACATCTGGAGTTTACCTTGGCTTTTTGAAAGCCTTTCTTCTCTCTGCTGAACTTTCACGCACTGACATAGACGCCTCTATTACATGTTAGCTGATCAGACCTAAAAAAACACGCGGCAAATCGATGTTTTCATGTACGTGACATGTTTAGAGCAGCAATCCTTCTGTCACGCACTGTGCAAAAATCTAAAATTCAAACTGCTCTATTTTCAAAACAAAGAATGCTATCCTGCTGAAAACAAGCAAGCCGATAGAAATTTATATTTTCTTTTATCTGATGGAGATAAAACGCAAAATCGTGTTTAGTTATGAATTTCAGTTTTTTTATCACGTCATGTGAAAACCAACAATTGGGAGAGGGTCTGTCAATTGGCTATTTACAAGCGTTACAGAGGAGATGAGATCGGGTTTACAGATAAACAACTCCAGATAAAGGTATTCAGTGGGACTTCAACGCGAAACCCTTGATTTCAAGTCATCACCCTAGGTCTACCTAATTACTCTGACACGCCTTCTGGATAAAAGCATATTCCCATGTACAAGGAAGGACACATGCTAATAAAAAGAGGTAAAAACCTGTTGCACTGATGTAACCTAGTCCCTGCAGTGACTTGCGGACAGAGGCAGAACACACCGATAAGATTCTCAGCAATGTACTGCGACTTAATGGCGTGAGCCCACATTCTTCAGCATATGTTTGGTACTGTGTTACTATGGATTCTGGTATCATGAGACGGACGACATTCGCCACTGTAATGACTTGTTTTGACGAGAGCTTTATGTTTTTTTCGCCGAACGGCAGGTCTTGAATAATTAGTGGACTTGTAATAAAATCCAGAAAGTGGTCCAGTTTTGCCTGTGATACCGCCATTCTTGTTCGTTGCTGAGGGACTTCTGGAACTCCTCTGCCCTGGGCAAGGATGTGCTTTCTAGCAACAGTAAAGCGATATCTTGATAAGTTGGGGATCCATCTCAGCAGGGTGCGATATGAGACTTTGTCTGCCATTATGGACAAGATTTGCCGTTTAGTGTCCCATCTATTAGCGTTTACGTAGCACTCCGTCAATGCCTCCATCAGCACATTGTCGACATCATCATCCTCTTCACTTGAGTTTTGGGGCTCTAAAGGCTTTGAAGCAATGGGCCTCCACAAATGATGCAGCTGATTAGGGGCAATTTCATCGAGGACGGCAGTAACCGCCTGTCGCGCCTTGCGCACGTGGCGACGTGTGGTTCGTTCACTCGCATCCTCCCACTGCCTCGTCATAACACTTCTCACTGGACTTATATCTCTACTTCCTAGGAATGCATTAAGCTTGTCGAGAGGTTTATCTGGAGCGCTTTCTGCTGGAGTTCTGAATGTGGAGTCCGCAGTATAGAACCTTGTTGGGGTGCTCTCAGCGACAGGACTCCTGAAGGTAGTGGTGCTTGTCTCCGCATTCTATGACAAAAATAAAGGTACAGTACGTAGTTACCAGATGCGCTCTTTATCTGCTGCGTTCAAGTGTAAGCTCTCATCTAGCACGCAATGTCTTGTTTCTCAAATTGTCAAATTTATACTAGAAATCACTTTTCTGTCTGAAATCAGTATCCAAAATCCATATTCCGGGTTTTGGGTAATCGAGGCAAACTCTTCCTAGACGGTTAAGAATCAGGTAAAATATCTCTACTGTGCCTTTCCGTCAATTAGGATATTTCATACGGAAGAAATTAAGACGCGTCATATTTTCTTCCGTATAAATGGCCCTAACATTAATTAACTACCAAAAAAGTAGGAGTTAAAAAAACTCTGGTACAGCTTGTTGGTGTAAACCCGCAAAAGACACAATATATTTCTGCGGGGTTGCTTGTTGTTGCCACTGATTACCCATGACCACTGTACTTATCAGTGACATATCCAGCGTTGCTTACCAGACTCAAGTTTCCTATCTGTGAAAGTGAGAACTCACTCTCGTCCACAGTTACTTGCGGCTGCAACTCCCTCTTAGGTTTCAAAGTACAAAGCATTTTTCTGCATTTTGGGCACACCCCTGGAACAAGGAAGGGTAATCAATTCGTAAATGGCTGGCATCTCTCAAGTAAGTGTGTTGAATTAAATAAACCTACTTGGCAGCTGCACCCCATATTAGTAGGAGATATTGAGAATGGAAAATAAATGCTCGGTTGTAGAAATAACAGAAATATAAAACTCAACTAAATATTAAAGCAGAAGGTTTCAATTTCACCTGATCCCACAGGAAGGAAAGTACCACTTTCCTTCAGCACGAGCTGAGAGTCAGCTTTACTGAGCCCTCTCTCCGCTTTAGGTTTCTTGACGACGTCATCACTATGATGTGATAATATGACGGGTATTCTGCAGCTCTCATTGGCTGAACGTCTCCATCCGATACCAAGCGCTGCACGATGTGCAGGACATATCAGCAGTTGAGATATGTTTGCTGGAGTAGAAAAGATGGACGCCCTTGACAAGATTAGGTCCACTCAGGGGGGGCTGGCAGCTACCTTTGATCTTGCCGCTTTTCGGAAAGTGATGATCGCCCCAGTAAAGCAATCTGTCAATCATTCGAAAACCGTAACGAGCATGCGCGAAATGCGAAGGATTCATGCGAGATTCACGCCATTTTGTCCGTGGCGACTCGACGGTGGAAAACGCAGTCGTATTTAGTCATTGTTTATTTACTGTTAGCATGTTTTTTTACGGTAGTACGAAGTTTGAACACTACGATTAATCAAGACCGCTGGAATGAGGTGCCAGCTTTGTTTTAGGTTCGTAGAGCCGTCAGCATTGGAATTGCGAGCGACATGTTCTCAGCTGAGCTGAGATTTTACCAGCAGGAGGTGTATGTAGTGAAGAATATGATTTGTAATGTAGCGAACGATTATGGTTTTCGTCGTCTCAGGAAGATATTGTACGTCGACAAAATAGTAGATGTCAATTTCGATGCTTGTTCAGTTCTGAAGAAACTAGAAGCCACGCAGTGTTTCACGACTGTCATCGCGAAAGCCCAGGATGTAAGCTTATTTCTCAAGATCGGCTTGGAACTTTAATGTAAGCTTACTAAAAGTATTTGTCCCACATTTTATGCGTATTAACTGTTGAAAGCGTCGTTACGAATGAAACAGCATGTTTATTTTATGGAATGCTCCCTCTGTTTAAATGTCGCGTGGAGAAGTTATTCCTGTAAGTTTAATTTTAATGCACAAATGGTTTAAATGCATACACAAGGAAAACGGCTTGAGTCCTTAAGAATTTTTTAGATAAGAAAATTTTGCAACTGGAAAGGATAGCTTATAAAGATCCCAGAAGAAGATTGCTAAACATTAATGTGAATAGAGCTACCAGGTTTGCGTGAGCGGTTGCAAGGGTGTTTGTCTCGTCTGCACGGGGAGATTAACTTACGTAAAAATCTATTCAGGTCCTTATTCTCTCGTGCAAAAAATTGGGAAGTTGAGTTCAGTAGCACCGGGTGAACAATGTACTGATACACTGAGATCCTGCAGAAACCACATGCATGTGCAGAAACCTTGGAAGGTACATGTAAATATTATTGTCTTACCTGTCATCCTTTAATACAGATGTCCATGGCCACCTGTATCGGTATGGTGGTTTACCCCCATTGTTGGGTGCCAAAATGGGGCTACTGGGAATACACCCTAAAACCCAACTGCAAGGGAGATACAGTACCAAATAGATCCTGGGATGGCAAATCAACCATGGTTTCTCTACGTATGCAACAGCCATTAATTAATCGAAGAAGACAATCTAAATTATCACCCCTTGATTACTGAAGTGTTTCTAGCAACTCAAGGATTAACCCAGCTGACCACATTACTCTGCAGTATGATTATGTCATCAGCACATGACAATATACATAAGAACTGTAACATATTGCAATACTGTTGACTTGGTTAACATATTGTGTAACATAGTCAAGTGTAATTAGCATATTAAAAATTATGCAATTACTGCACATTTTCACACACTTGCACAGTGTAATGACTGGCTGAAGTATTGCTGTTTAGCACGCTGCCTCTTTAATGTTCCAGTTCTCACCCCAGAAGAATGACAGACAAAATCTTAAATAATGAAAGATAACTTCACCTCTTTCTTGATGATGAGATTTATTACCAAGCATACATACTGAATTCAAAAGTCAATATTTGTGGCTCACTTGGCAAAGTTAAGGAGCAAAGTGCTGCTAACATAACCTCTAAACTTTTCACCATTTAGAAGAGATTGGAAAAGAAAAATCTGTTGTTGAGAGTATGATAGTAACATTTTATCTTAAGCCTTGAGCAAAATTAGATCACCAGAACCTCCACAGTTTGTTGACTCCCAGTGGGTAGTTGCTGTTAAGGGAGGAAATTCTACTGTGTACTTAAATGAACAAATAGGGAAGGTAACGATAAAGTGGAATGGAGGAAGTCGTACTACCTCTCGTGAGTGTTAATTTCTACAGACCTGTGAACTTCTGAACTATGTGGGTCTGCTAATCGTTGGTTACAGTATTTTCGTTTTTCGCTGCAGAATTTGCATCCGTGATCCCTCTTGATGACCAAACTTCAGGTAAAAGAGCGACCGAAACCTTCCTGTGATGTTTGGACGTCAAATAGCCAAATTGTTTGCGAATCCGCACAGACGCGCTTTCACATAAAATCGCCGCCATGTTTGTTTATCAAAAAATCAGTACTTAGGCTCGCTCGGCCAAGTTTCTTAACTGGGGCGATCATCCAAACTCGGATCCAGGCCTCGCTGCTGGCCCCCCCTGGGTCCACTTCATTATCGACGTCACTCAGCGTGAATGCTGATTTATGAGCGCTTATATCCCTATCACAACTAAGCAAAGGAACACAATCGACTGATCTGCTTCTATCTTTTGAGTCTGAGCCACAATGGCCTCCTGTAATCGCAAGAAACGAGCAGTCACTGTTCATGGCTCCAGAGCACAGTTCTTTACAACTTTACAGCCCGGCTACTTACTGCGAAAAGGGCTTCCTCCTCTGCAAAATACTTACAAAAGGTCTCTTTAATCAATACATTACAAGAGAGTTTCAATAACTTTATTCCCTGTTCGCATGCGGTAGACATTTTGGGAGCTACCAATTTGGCTACGATTTTGTGTGTAATTGAAGCCGTCATCAGCCTAAACAGATTTTCGACTTTTTTTTCAAAATTTAGGCGGTATTTCGAAAAACAAACAACATCACATTTGTTTAGACGGTAAAACCCATCAACAAACCAAATCTTAGCAAAAACTAAATTTTGGCCGTGACCGTCGGTTGCTTGATATTTCCAGACATTCGCTCTTAATACTAGATATCTTAACTGCATATATATTATTATTTTCATTTTGTTTCTTCTTTTTTTTTTGGCACTTTTACCATAGCAAAATTGGCAGTAGGTGACCATGGTGATAATAAATATTGATCTTGGTGTGTTGAATAACTATTGTGGTATAAAACAAAGGGAACTGCAAGTGCAGTCTTGTGCTTTTTACCACCTCTTTATCTTGTGTGGATTGTGTAATCAGCAGAGTCAAAGGAAAGGCCAAGTTTTGCCCATCCTTGTGTAAAGATTGATGATGGATTATTTTGTTCTCTTTTCACGTGATTACAAATTTGGAGTTATCGCTTTGTCAGCCACAAAAGTGACGAAATCTTTATTGTTTTCGCAATTGTAACGTAAAACATGACCAAGCGCATAGTTTTCGTCTCCAGCGATCAGGCGAAAGAAAATTCACCTTTTTACTTACCGTCTTGAGAACAGTTTTTGAGACGTGTGCGTGAAAAAAAAATTGAAACCATTCCATGAATGAAGTCAAGAAATAGACATGTTATAGAGGATAAATAAATAAGAAACCTGTCCAAGTGTCAGGTCTGTGTGGTATTCCGTGCTCGAGTTTTTTGACAAAATGTTTCACACAAATTTATAGAGCTTAGCATGGAGACACCATGTTGGTGTCCCCCTGAGGGACACAAACATGGCGGCCGGAAATAGAAAAAAACATCTGTAGTTCACTTTTGCCAGAAATGAGGTTTGTTTTCCCTTGTGAATTTTCGAATGTTTAGATAAATATTTCTCCTCAACCTTAAATTGTTTAGAATGCTGAAAATCACCCGAAGAGGCATTTTGAAGATATGAAACAGCTCTGTCACGGTCGTCCTCTTGATGTCACGCACGATGAAAACTCGGAAATTGAAACTGTTTTATTTTCAAAAGGAAGCACAACATCGAGCTAAGGAATTGTGAAAAGACATATTTTTAGGTAATCTTTCCTTTTATGAAGGTAAAAATTTTGTAGGCCTCCCGGTTTTGATTCTAGAATTTGGTGACGTCACGTGAAAACCAAGAATTGTTCACGTGTATTAATCAACAATGGAGCACATTTATAATTTGTAAGTTCTCGTTCGATCTCGTTTTAATGTTTATCGACAAGACTCTTGATATAGACCATCTCGTCTGATACATTTTTGTCCTTGAGGCCAAAACCAGTGGTTGATAAAAAATGATCAAGGCACGGGGGTTCTCATTTTGTCACGCCTGGTACTAATCAAGCACAGGGCACCGGCAGAGGAGTCGAATTTGATGTAAATTCCGACTAAATTCACTACGAAATTGCGCCGCTAATTGAGTTTGTTGATACGAGAACGTTATCGAACAAAGCGTTATGAGATCTTATTACGCGTCTTTTGAAATATTACATAGCCGGTAATGGTCGCCTGTTGGGAAACGATCGTCGTCCTTCGGCGGCGTCGGAAAACCTCACTGTAAGCTACGCTTATGCGCCCACAGTCATTGATGCATGCAGCTTGTGTCTTGGGGATAATCTTTCAACAGACGCCCATTAAGATCCCATGACGAATCTGTTGGATCATTTCTTGTATTTAAACCAACAAGCTCGATTTACAACGCAATTTCCCAGTGAACTTAACCGGAATTTACATCAAATCTGTCTCCTCTGCGCCTTGTAATCAAGGACTTAATTCAGTTCGAAAGAAAGCCAGCCCGCAAGGAACAAAATAAAGTAAAAACCTGGAATGTCTTTTAAGGCAGGTAAAACCGGCAAAAAATAATACAACACCAGTACCGAGTGCCAGAAAACCACGTCGGTGTTCAATTTAGGAAGTTATTTATAGGAAGTCGATTGTATACAATGAAGCGACGACAATACTACAGAAAAAGCTTCACGTTGTTTTTGTGTCATAGGAGGTAGCTGCGGTTCAGAAGTCACAATTATGTGAAAAAGGGCGCCAAGATAAGGAAAGATACTAATAGTTGTAAAAAGCCTCAGTTTGAACAAGCGGGAGAGAATTTATGAACAGGAATATCTATATAGAGGCAGCTAAAGTGTAAGAATCAGTTAGCAAAAAATATGCTAGCTAAAAGAATATATCGTTCGAAAGTTTAAATGGCTGGAGACGCAATTATGAGTAGCTATAATGAAAAGACTTATGTCGGGGGCGAATGGGCGAATGGGGAGTTAATAGAGAGATTTAGCATCGCGTTTACGCGAAACGGCAAACGTCACTTTGCCCTTTCACGTAAAATAAAGTGAACCTTTTAACTTTAGCTTTAATTTTGCGAGTATCGATGAAGCTGTTTTGCGGCTCACTGTGGGGAGTTCATGAAGAAAAGTGCGACAAGGAATGAGTTATGAATGATTTTTAAGCATCAAACTTAATTTGCCCTAGTATGACTTGCCGGAAAAATTGTAAGGGTACTTGTTTTCAACAATTAACTACTTATATGTATAAGAAAAAACCGAAGAAATACTTACGTTGTTCTCACCTTGACGGCAAACGCGAAATAGCCTGTTTTCACGTAGAAACGGCAACCGGCAAACGCAAAAAATGGCGGCAAAATCATGGTGAAGTATTAACTGAGGGAACTAACACCGTCACTTGCTCAAAAACCGAACTTATAACAAGATCCTTTTCTGTTTTGCGCTTGTGTGTAATTATGATTATCCTCGATTATACTTGTATAACAGGAGGCAAAGCCTCTAGCTATACTGCAAATACTGCGGAATAAATTTTCTACTTTGTATATAAAGAATTAAACAGGCAGCTGTAGTTTAGAAGTAGGCAAAATAGAAAAAGTGCACAGAGAACGTACTCAATTGGCCTCGAGATAGACATGAATGAATAAAGATTGACATTCTGTGTTTTGTCATTGAAACGATTTTGGTCTTATAATCTGGAAAAAATAAGTTGAATCGATCGACTAGAATAACAAACTTCACCATGGCTACCCAGTTTTGCATTTACGAGTTGAAGAAAGTAAAACTACTTGCTCAGTTTTATCCAACTCTCTTATTGATCTTTTGTGCATTAAACTTGCTTTTGTGCTTCAAACTTTATTGTTTTTCTGTGCCGTCACAGCCATTGGAAATCTTTTACAGTTTATAGTTATAATTGACCTACCGAAAGCCTCATCGATACCGTTTAATTTGAAGAAGTTGTTCTTAAGTCTCGCTTTCTCCGATCTTCCTGTACAATTGTGACAGTTCATGTTCGGTGTTATCATCGATGCATTTAATGTTTTAACTGCTAAATTCTCCTCTTCCTTCCACGCATGTGCCTCGTTCTTGACCGCCATTGCTGTCGATGACACTTCTTGGGGTTTCTTTCCACCAATGATACCAAGAACTTGTTACTCCAAAACGTGTTATCTATGCCTTGATGTCCTTGCTGTTCGGCAGCATTGCGAACACAGCTTTCCCATCAAAAAGCGAAATAACTGCTTGTGGTTGTTCACATTTCAAACTCATCCCTCCACGATTCTCCTCTGTGGTGGCCTAGAACTGCCATAAGGATTTTTGGTGGGTTTTTTTCATCTTTTTCTTTTATATTTTCTTTTATTTTACTTATTTAGTTTATTGTTTTTGTTTTATTTCAATTCATTCCTTGGATTTGATTTGATTTCATTTTCAAAAACAATTTCTTATGAAAATGAAATTAAAGCAAATAAAAATTCTTTGTCTAAAAAGGTAATTAATATCAAAGTAAAGTCAATTGAATACAACTTAAATTAAATGCAAATGAAAATTTTATCACCGCGGCCTAAAACTGTCATAAACCAAGACGCCTTGGGGGCGGCTTGTACTGCTACAAAACAACATGGCAGGAAGGAAAAAGAAATGCTGGTGCACTTTTAAGAACGAGATGAAAAAAAGGAAGCGCAAAACTGGAGATGGCGGCGGGAAGAAAAACGAAAAAGGTAATATTCTTGAGAGGTAAGAATTAGTAGTGCAGAGACTGAGCTCGGAAGTATCCGGGAAAGCCCAGAAATATACTCGATTAGGGCCAACAACAACAACAGTTTATTTATAAACAAAATTCAGATTACATAAGGGGCTTTTCCCGCAAATAGCCACAAAGCTAGTCGAGGCGGGACAAGACGAGCAGGAGAACATAATGGGAAAAAAGAAATAACAGTAAATTACAAACATGCTGGAAAACAGAAAAACTTAACTTTACATAGTAACGCAGATTTAGATAAGGCTATGCATCAAAATTAAAGCAAATTGTATGTAGTTTTTTATTATCATTAATATTACAATAGAAGATGAGAATAGAGATGAAAAGGGAAAAGGAGAATCAGAGTTCAGAGTTCGTGAGTTCGTGCGGTACGATGAGGAGGAACTGTCCATTGAAGGGATCAAATCAGCTTGCAAAAAACATTTTTCACCTTCATTAGAACGCAAGGGATTATCATGTGATATTTTGACCGGATAGCCGGGGCCATCGTGTCACTCAATGAAGCACATTCCAGACGAGTATGCATCGAGTTCAAGTAGACAGCAGTGCGTTAGCGAACCTGTGACTCCCCCGCGATCAAGCCGCCCATACCCAACAAACAGGGCACAAAGCACAGGTTCACCGAATGCGAAACAGGTATTTTCGAAGGGTTTGTCCATTTCACATACGATGAAGCTGGGGAAGCTTGTTAAGCCAAATGAACCGGTTTCCGTTCTTGACGTTTATTCATTCGATTTAGAGAATATCGCCTGGTCACTTCTCCCGCAAAAGGTGGAGTTTTTGATTGAAAAAGATGTGCTAGGAAGCTGAAGATTCAGGCAAGCCTTCAAGGCAAGAAGTTCTTCCCCAAACTTTAACAATGCAGCATGGGTTATTTAACAATTAGATTATGAGCTCGAGATTTCTATCGCGTGATAGTTGATGAGGGCGAAGCCCGAATCAACTATCACGCATAGAAATTGAGAGCGAATAATCTAATTGTTTTAGTATAAATCTACTAGTCGTTCAAAACTAAACAAGTAAATTATCTATTTGCTCATCGCAGACACTTCGAAAACGCGAAGAAGCGAGCGCCATTTTGTTGAAAATCGCTACTCACTATCTATCACAGAATAGATAGCGAGTAGCGTAGCCAATCAGAGAACGGCATTCGTGATAGAACACTAGTAGATTTATACTAATAAGGAATATTTACCCAAGGTAGCCAAAGAGATCACGGAAGATATCAAGATAACAACCGAAGAGCACACAAAGAAAGTCGTGCAAATGCATGCCCTGACAAAGAACATTGCTGACCAATTTAGTAAGAAAGTCCAGGAACTTATTGTTTCTAAGGAATTTGGCGAAACTTTAAAGTTCAGAAACATTTACCTTGCCAAACTGGACGGTGAGTGTTTGACTCTAGAGGAGTTTATTGAGGGAAAATTTGAGAAATACTTGAACAATACAGGTGAAGTTTGTGTTTCAGGTGATGATGTCATAGGGCAAAAGGCAGAGTGCTTGTCACATTTTTCTTATGACATTTCAAATTCACAACTCCTGGTGGTTGACCTACAAGGTAGTGGGCACATGTTGTATGACCCTGTAATTGCGACTGCACAAATGTTTGACAATGATGAAGAATTCCTCTTTTGTACCGGAAACCTGAATGTACTTACAATAGCTACGTTTGTTAAGGCACATGTTTGTAATAAATTTTGTCAGTTACTTGGTTTAAAGCAACTTAAGCAAGAATGTAATACTTAAAGGACTTGGTGAACCGAGATGTTTTCCCCTTACTTAAGAAGAACATTTATTTAATCTTGCAAGGCTTCCATGCCAGTCTGTATATATATTGTCAATGTTGTCGTTAATGGCTTCTCTTGTCAAATGTTATGGTTTATTGTCAGGGTCGTAACAAGGTATATTTTTTCCTGACTGATCCCACATTTTGGCCTTGAATTTTGATCCCTGATTCCAAAATCTTTATAAATCATGATCCCTGATCCCGTGAAAATTAATTGATCCCTGGGTTCAGCTCAAACGCGGAATCTGGGTCGGACAAACGGCGTATAATTGTTGCTTGATTAAACCTGTCAGTGAATAAACTACAAAATGGGTCACGATGAAGTGTTGCTTGACTTTTTTTTAACTTAGTCCCAGCATTCACGAAATAGAGAATGACTGAATGGGAATTTGACTCCCGTCAGTTCTTCAAGTTATGATTCACTATCTGCATAATAGTTCCATTATACTGGTTAACCAACTCAGTTCAGCCGGACATCTAGTCATAACCCATTATCTGCTTATTCTAATTGTACTGGTCTGGATTTTTTTCTGGTTGGGTTGCCCTGTGACATAATTGTAAGATGTTACCAGCTCACAGCTGAGATCGAATAAGCTTGAATCTAAGGAAAGGTGCCTGCAAAAGGCTTTAGTGCGCGTAACGCACGATCGAGCTATTGTTGTGAAGCTAATGTAAGGGTATGTTGTCGAATTTAATTTTAGAAAACAGCTGTTATTTCTATTCGATAGTTTTGATGGATATTTTCCAGACTATTTGAAATTTTCATTAGAGTTAACTGCTGTTCTGTGGACAGGTTTGCCCACTTCCTTTAACCTTGGCTTGGTCCTCCTCCAAGGTTGAAATCACGGCAAAGCACTTAAGGATTTTATCAGCCTGATTGGTTTCCCTTTCTATCTATTTTCTTAGCGTTATTCTTTCCTGTTAGAGTATTTTGGCAAAACCAATTCTTTTCTCTGGTTGGGACCATCTGACCTTGGTTGAATTACAGTCACAGTTAATGTACACTATAAAGTAATGCGTGGTTTGAGTGATATTGGTAGAAAAGATATAAAATTGAGTAGAATAGTCTAAGATTACTTGTAGAGTAGATGTAGAATGGAACTGAATAGTTGTAGAATTGTTGCCGAGTTCTTGTAGAGAAGAACCAGTTCCATTAAGAATGAAGATTCCTGGTGTCTCGTTGCTGAGTCACTATGAACCCGGCATTCCGTTAGGTTCTTTATCAGAAAGACTAGACGTTTCTCAAAATGAAGCCTTCTGATATTATCTTGCCAAGAACTATCCGTCCACACTTGTAAGGAGGAAAACGATATCATAATGAGGTCTCCTTGAAATAGATACAGTTGTAGATAATAGCTACCGTGAGGCTTGACCAACGATCTAGGAAACTAGAGTATTTCACAGAACCAGAATGATTAGATGGTCCTTGCCGCACCAGACTGAGAAAATACTTATTAATTTGGCCAGAGAAAGGCAAGTTGAAAAAGATTTTTATATCTTTGACGATTTGCATCAATTTAATTTCAGTGAGGAGCAAAATTTGGACAATTCCCTTGCCGCCTTGTCAGCTTTGTGCATTAAGTTTGGTTACTCGGACGTCTCAGGTACCTTCTCTCTAGCATAATCAGAGCAAGCTTCGTTATTTGCTGTATCTTCTTTAACACTTGCCACTTGATATTCTACGCAAAGTAATTTGTGTTGAGAGCTTGGAAATGAAACTTTGTTTGATATTACCAGAAGCTGTCAAAGGGGTGAAAATTATGCTTAAGGCTAGCAAGGGACTACATATGTTCCCTTGAGCTTGGTCACGAAAAAAAGCAATAATAGTGTACAGTACCAAGTGCAATAACGAGTTCTTTGATAACAGGATTTTGTCTTAAACAAGACTTCGTCTTTCACTGTCGAAAGGGTATATATATGTCTCTACAAATGAAGACGTCTTTGTAAAATTGATATCTTCATTGAACGCATGCTATAAACCTTATTCCAAAATGGCTACCATTTTAATATTCTTTTGTTTGCATTCAAATAAGCCCTTCTTGCCTCGTTCAAGATAAAATATTCTTTTGATTTTTGAGCTTACAAAAAAGGCAAGAAGGGCTAATTTGAATACCAACAAAAGAATATTAAAATGTCAGCCATTTTGGAATAACGTAAATATTGCATCTGTTCTTAATAGGTTTGAAAATATCACACTAAAAGCTTCGAGAAAAGAAGCACTTCAAGGAAAATAAAGGATCCTGAATTATTAACGTGAAAAATCATACAACCCATTAAGTTGTTCGTAAAACTGCAGAGAATACAAGACACGTGCTATTCATCTTAAGTGGCATCTGCAATAAAGAAGTCACAATGCACATCGATCAAGGAAAAAGTATGTGTTAAAAAGCAGCCTGTAAAATGGTAATGCGTCAATGAGAAGGTAATAGTAAGGGTTGTGCTAAAAATAGTCTACGTGTAGCCGTACCCACACAGTAGTATTTTAGTATCCTAAAAACCGACCGTGTTCATTTGGCCCAAAATTTCAACGTAATCAATTTGAATAATCAAGTTCGCCATGGCCGACCAGTTTTACACTCAGAAGTTGGAGGAACTAGCACAAATTGTTAATCTTTACAGAATTTTCATGTTGTCTATTTGTGTATTGCTATTGTTCTTCTCTTTCTTGACGGTCCTGGGAAATCATCTTGTTATTCACGCCATGTGGAAAGCCTCATCGATACCCACTAATTTGAAGAAGTTGTTCCTGAGTCTCGCTTTCTCAGATATTGCTGTTGGATTGTTTGGGCAACTCATGCTTGGTGTTATCATCGCGTTAATGTTAGCAATGGAAGCCACTAGGAAATTTGGTTTCTTCTGCCCAGCAATTTTAACTGTTTGGCATTTTTTCATCTTTCTTCTCATTAGCGCTTCGTTCTTGACTATAACAGCCGTTGCCGTTGATAGACTTCTCGCTATTTCTTGTCATCTGCGATATCAAGAACTTATTACTTCAAAACGTGTTGTTATAGGCTTGGTGTGTTTATGGATCACAAGTGGAGTCGCTGCCTCCGTATACATTTCACTTCCTCAGCATTCTAGCGCAGTAGCAGTGATTGTAGAGTGTGTTGGGCTTCCCTGTATTTCGGTGGCATATATTCGTATATACAAAGTCGTAAAATATCATCGCAATCAGATTGAAAACCAGCTTAGAGTGCCAAATACTCTAGCAACGGATGTAGCCCGAGGAAAGAAGTCTGCCTTAAATGCTGTGTATGTCTGTTGTTTTCCTAGTTTGTTATCTTTCATTGCTGTGCTCCTATCAGTATATCGGGTTGCTATCCAGTAGTTTCCGAATACCGTTTTGGGTAGCTGAACAAGCGTTAATATTCCTTGTTTTCCTCAATTCTTCATTAAATCCTGTCCTTTATTGCTGGCGATATCGTGAGATTCGTGAAATTGTGAAAAGCGCATTGAAGAAACTATTTAGCATTAACAACACTGGTGGATAAGATGGTCTTCAATGGGGGCTCTACTCGCTTAACTTGAAGTTGGGGAAAACAATGCGTTGAACATTGAATATTAAATATCAGTAATAGTTATACAACTTGTTTAAGGCAGACACTATATTGTTTTACGTGGTATGTTTACAAAAAAAGTGGACATGATATAGTTAATTTAGTGCACGATGGTTTCCTGCGAATAGTACTTTATTTCGGTCAGTAGGGTGGTGTCAGTCAACTTTGCCATGTTTTCTTAGGTTCGTGTTTGAGCATTTAAATAGCGTTTCTTGACAAAAAAGCGAAATAGGAGATTTGCTTTGAATGGATAGATAAGTAAACAAGGAAGTAAATATCGTTTTTAGCCATCACTTGTCGTGATCGTTTGTTAATTTTGGCATGCAATTGAAGTAATGTATCTTTATAGGAAGATACCCGAATGCAACCTTATAGACTGAAGATCATTTGTACTTTGTTGTCTCTCCTGTTTACGCTGCGGCAACGAGCAAGTTTCTTTCAACAAAAATCCGTTCTTCTTATCGCCCAGGAAACTTTCCTAAGTGTTAAATGGAATCGACAAAGACTTTTAAAATATCTTTAAAAAGCTTCGAGTTCCGAGACATTTTTTTTTGCGTTGGATTTGAGTTATTCATTCGCAGTGCATATTTGAATGGGGGCCGTTTTCAGAAGCGATTTTCTGACAATCCAAACGGACTTTCAAATTTTCACGCAGGGCAAATGAAGGATGGGTCTTTCCTGAATCAAAACCCGGTTCAACTTTGAAAATAGGTCAACAGGAACCATTCGCCTTTTGAGTTTGAAAACTACCTGTTGGAGTTGTGTTTGAAAATGGCGCGTCTTGGGGCGAAGAGCTATTGTCATAAGCACAGGTCTGCATAAAAATGGATGTCAAAACTAACAATAACCCATTCAAGAAAACCACTTGACCGAAAATGTTCCAATTACCGCGAATTTGAAAAGTGTTCTTGTTGGCACAGCTGGTTCATTGGAAAACCTGTCGCACAATGAACCAGGAAAGCGAAAACGTAAGTGATCGGGAGTTCTTTTCAGAGCTCTTCGAAAACCCGATTCACCCGCTGTTAATCAATATTGTACCTCCTTTTGTAAACGAAAACAGCCCTATGCTTCACTTCGATCTAAACGGCGAAGGAGTTTGGAGATGGAGAGAAGTTTGTGGGCAACCCAGCAAAGAGTTTTCAATTCTACAATCAAATCATTCTGCCTCTCGACTACATGTACCAATTAGCGGAATCTGCTTGGGAGCGTGTTGGGAGTGCGTAGTCTTTAACACTGGTACCATCAATAGCTTGTAGCTTTTAACGTTTCTTAGCAGAATGTTCTAGTTAAAGCTTCCCTTTTTTCTTTCAACAAAGAGAATGGTATACGCAGCCAAGCGCGCGCTTACTTTTTTCAATAATAAGTAACTCAAGATTTTGGCACGACTAGACGAAGTTCAAGTTATTGCAGGTTCGAATGAAGGCAACCCGTTTTTTTGCCGTGGTTTAGCGGAAGGTAAGAGTTGCCCTATGCAAAAATAATGAAAAGCTCATCAATCGGTCTTGAAAAACCCCTCGATCTGTGAAACTACTGAAAGTCAAAACACCAATTACCGGAACGCACTTATTTAGCCACAGTGCGAACGTGCGATATTAGAAAACAATAGAACGAACAATAGTTCGTGTGGCTCTTGTCTTTTAGCTCCGCTCTGACAAGTTGATGAGCTAAGCGCATTTCCCTGCGGAGGAGTGCGCGCGTAAATTGTACCAACAAGAGTCATTCAGTTTACGCTTCTCCACTAATATTACAGATCTATAACTTTTGCCGTGCAGTAAGTAAAGGTCCCAAGAACAATAGGCATTCTGCGCGATACGGCGGGCAGCGGCGGTGAGAGTTAGTAAGGACAGGAGGAAAACCATCGCGTACGTTCCTCGCTAACGCATAGCTTTAAAATATCAAACTTTTACCGAACCTGGTCGGCAGCACTGCGAACACATCTTTCTTATCAGGAAGCGAAATAACTGCTAGAGGTTGTTCACATTTCAAACTCATCCCTCCACGATTCTCCTCACAGCCCGTCGAAGAACATCTCACCGATCCGACATAATTTGCCCCAAGCAATTGTCTCGAATTTGTCTGTTGCTCCAACTTGACAGGTAGTAATCTACCAATCAGTATTTTCCGCTTATCAGGAAAGGAAATTCAAAGAACAAAGGAACCTCTCTCCTCCCCAATCCTTCCTAGTTCACTTTTTAATTTGCATAATTAGACCGTCAATCTGAGGAAAATAGTACTACTGCTCGCAGTCTAGTTGAAATGTTTTTAATCTGCTATCAGATTGGTGGGCAGTTTGCTTCATATGCACAAAAACTATAAAGAACTCCACAAAGGATGAGGAATATGTAAGGTTATTACGTTTACACGAAAAGCAGACTTAGATAAATGCAATATATTATAAAGGGAATTGTTGAGCTCCGCATTCAGGCTTGGCTAAATAAATATATTACTTCATGATGAAGGATTCCATGCCATGGCTGCACTGGAGGAGCTATTGTCGAAGCAGCGGTCGAATCTCAAAGGAGAAGGATTTGGAGGGATTTGAGATAATAAACTTTACTTGCATAACAACTATGTATCCTGCGTCACTTACCAATTAATACATCATTCTCATTTATTCACCAGGCTCTACATATTCCATCACGCATATGTCACACATTGACGTTCCAATCCTAGCAGTATGCAGGATGTTTGTCCCATGAACCTAGTTTAATGGCCTTAGCTTCCACGAGTCTCCTGTAGTTCAGTGGTAGAGCATCCGAACTAGTAATCTGGAAGATCTTAGGTATGACTCCTGATAGGAGAACTCGGATTTTTTCCGAGTATTTTTTTTTTAATTAAAAAAAATAAAGAGTATGCCTGCGTCACTTACGGGTCACCATTCTCAACCTTAAATTGAAAATAATGTGTCATGTTATAGGTAATGTCATCAATTAAAGAATAAAAATATCCGCTTGACAGCGTATCGCGTGACATTTTAGTTAAGTTTGATTTGCAATACAAATGATCAAATATAATTGATATCTTCATTGAACGTATGCTATATTGCATCTGTTCTTAATCGGTTTGAAAATGTCACACTAAAAGCTTTAAGAAAAGAAGCACTTCAAGGAAAATAAAGGATCCTAAATTTTTAACGTAAAAACTTAAGACAACCCATTAAGTTGTCCATAAAACTGCAGAGAATAGACACGTTCTATTTATCGTAAGTGGCAGCTGCAATAAAGAAGTCACAATTCACATCAAAGTAAAAGTTTGTGTTAAAAGGCAGCCTGTAAAATGGCTAGTAATGTGGCCATGAAAGGGTAATTAGAAGAGTTACGCCAAAAAACTGAAAAAAAAATAGTAGCATTTTAGTATGCTAACTAGTAGTTTCCATTGGAAAGTGAAGTGCTGCTGGTTAAAGGCATGGAAAAGAGGAACGGTTTAGGGGAATGTCGTTATCGTGATTGTGGGCAGATGATGGACTTGATGACTTGGCTTGTAGTTTCCTACTGAATGAACGTGGCAAATTGTTATAGATGCAAAAACGTTGTGAATGCTATGTTTATATCGACTTAAGAGTCACGGACAGCAACCGGAAGTAGAATGTTTCTTTTTTTTGGCGTGGTTTTGCTCCTTACCACGGACAAGGGAAAACGCATGACGATCAAGTACCTCAGAGTGCGTAATGGTTTCCCAGAAGCCGGGCGGGAGGAACGGAGACTAAAGTAGAAATGTTATTTCTTGGCAAAAATTATACCCAGATAAGGACTGCCTTACATAAAGTAGCGTTTAGTTGAATAAGAACTTCTGTACTTAAAAAAAAAAACCTAATCGTGTTTTTACGAATTGGCTTCTGTGTTGTACACAGTCACCTGGGGTAACGGCCAGTCATGAATCATAATTAAATCTCTAGTAAACAATGCGACGTTTTCATGTTTTCCACAAAACCTCGTATTTACTTCAACATTCTATTGATTACTAGAAAAATAAAACAAAGTGAATCTGCTATAAAACGTCAAATTTATTTTACCGTACAGTTGCAGGAATTGCTTTTGCTCTACAGTTGCAGAGTTTGCTTTCAAACTCTGCACCTTCACAAAACGTGGATTTCCACAAGAAACGGGATTTCTGAAAAGTTTCCACATTTTACTTTATCGACGGTCGAGTGTTTTTTAGGGTATTTTCGTTTCATTTCCAACGATAAAGCTTTTCTGAACCGATTGACTACGCGTGCAAGAGGATATGCATACGCGTATAAAGGGCCTCAATTCCAGGACCGCGAAACCAAGGCAAATTCGGTGATACACATATATCCGTATTTACATCCGCGAAATCTAGAAAGCTTCTGGCTTCTGTCACAGACAAACCAACACGATCACGCACGCATCCTGAAATAGGAAAAAAAGCGTATTTAATAGCAGTAATGCGGCCATGAGAGGCTAATTAAGTGCCTTGCGATGAAAACCAAAACAGTAGCGGCACTTTAGTATGCTAATAACCGACCGTGTTATGCGACCAAAATTTAAACCGGACCAATCAATTTGAATAATCAAGTTCGCCATGGCCGACCAGTTTTGCACTCAGAAGTTGGAGGAACTAGCACAAATTGTTAATCTCTACAGAATTTTCATGCTGTCCATTTGTGTATTGTTATTGTTCTTCTCCTTTTTGACGGTCCTGGGAAATCTTCTTGTCATTAACGCCATGTGGAAAGCCTCCTCGATACCCGCTAATGTGAAGAAGTTGTTCCTGAGTCTCGCTTTCTCAGATATTGCTGTTGGATTTTTTGGGCAACTCATGCTTGGTGTTATCATCGCGGTAATGTTAGCAATAGAAGCCACTGGGAAGTTTGGTTTCTTCTGTCCATCAATTTTAACTGTTTGGCATTTTTTCACATTTCTTCTCGTTAGCGCTTCGCTCTTGACTATAACAGCCATTGCTGTCGATAGACTCCTCGCTATTTCCTGTCATCTGCGGTACCAAGAACTTATTACTTCAAAACGTGTTGTTATAGCCTTGGTGTGTTTATGGATCACAAGTGGAGTCGCTGCCTCCGTATACATTTCACTTCCTCAACATTCTAGCGCAGTAGCAGTGGTCGTAGAGTGTGTTGGGCTTCCCTGTATTTCGGTGGCATATATTCGTATATACAAAGTCGTAAAATATCATCGCAATCAGATTGAAAACCAGCTGAGAGTGCCAAATGCTCTAGCAACGGATGTAGCCCGAGAAAATAAGTCTGCCTTAAATGCTGTGTATGTCTATGTTGTTTTCCTTGTTTGTTATTTTCCATTGCTGTGCTCTTATATCGGGTTGCTGTCCAGTAGTTTCCGAATACCGTTTTGGGTAGCTGAACAAGCGTTAATATTCCTTGTGTTCCTCAATTCTTCATTAAATCCTGTACTTTATTGCTGGCGATATCGTGAGATTCGTGAAAACGTGAAAACCACAGTGAGGAAAATGTTTCGTATCAACGACACTGGTGGATAAGATGGTCTTCAATGGGGGCTCTAACTTAACTTGAAGTTGGGGAAAACAATGCGTTGAACATTGAATATTAAATATCAATAATAGTTATCCAAATTGTTCAAGGAAGACACAATACTGTTTTACGTGGTATGTTTACAAAAAAAGTGGACGTGATATAGTTAAAGTATCGTCTAGATAGTTTACCGCAAACATTCTGCTTCATTTTGGTCTTTGCCATGTTTCTTAGGTTCGTGTTTGAGGATTTAAATAGCGTTTCTTAACAAAAAGCGAAATATTTCGAGATATCTCTCTTATTTAGGACATTTGCTTTTACTTCTATTTGTGAGAAAAAAAAAAAAAAACGAATGAATGAATTAATTAATGAATAGATAAGTAAATAAGGAAGTAAACATCGCTTTTAGCCATCATTTGTCGTGATCGTTTGTTAATTTTGGCATGCAACTGAAGTAATGTATCTTTACAGGAAGATACCCGAATGCAACGTTAAAGACCGAAGACTGATCATTTGTACTTTTTTGTCTCTTCTGTTCACTATGCCACAACGGGCAAGTTTCTTTCAACCAAGATTTCTTTTTCTTGTCCCCCAGGAAACTTTCCTAAGTGTTAAGCGGAATCGACAAAGGCTTTCAATGTATCCTAAAAAAAACCCTTCGAATTCAAAACCAGCGTCAGCGAAGTTGGCTTGGCTACACAGCCTTGATATATAATATATTGAACTGCGGATGAAAGATTAAACAGAAGATAAATAATCGCAGTTAGTACGCAACATAGGCAGTTGCGAAAAAAAAGCCTGAAAAAAATTCAGGCTTAAACGGGATTCGAACGTGCTTTTGAACGGGATTTCTTTTTGTGACTGCTTAATGCCCAGTTCAGACGCCGAACTTTTCATGAACCGAACTTAATTCAAATTAAGGTCGGCCCAAATCACGAAAATCCCGCATTTTGATTCAGAAGCCGAACTTAATTAGCCGAACTTAATTTACCTGAAGCAAGACCAATCGAAATGTCAGGGTTTTTTTTTTTTTATTTGAAATAAGTTCTAATAATTTATGCATTAGTTTCGGCTCATGAATAGTTCGGCGTCTGAATCAAAGCCGTTCCAAAGCCGAAATTCCCGGCTGAGCCAGGCGGGAAGAACGGCTGAGCCGTTCCAAATTGAAACAGCCGTTCTCAACTGATTCAGACGCCGAACTTTTCATGTACTTAATTCGAGGGATTAAGTTCGGCTCATGAAAAGTTCGGCGTCTGAACCGGGCCTTAAGTTGCGTACTAACTGCGAGAATCTTTCTTCTATTTAATCTTTCGTCCACAGTTCAATATCTGTTTTAGATATTCATGTTTCTTCATTTATCCTTTACGGGTATGTTACGAACTCACAATATGACTAGCTTCCAGTTGGCCTGATAGTTCATTTGGTAAAGCACTGCACTGGCATTGCTTTCCGCAACTGGTTAAAGGAAACCTCCACTCTCAAAACATGTTAACGTTACATTATTCAAAATATAATTTTCTTTGAAATTTCATTGGAAATCATGAAAATAATATTTCAGTGTCGGAAAAAACATAATTTGATTATCGGCTATTTTCGCTTTCAAATTTCCCGCGCGCCGCCATCTTGGATTTAAGTTGCGGTTGCTCAATTGTTTTCCACAAAAGAACTTCTGCTGAATAACAATAGCAGCAACCATTACACGTCATCAAATTCAAAATGGCTGCCCCCAGGAAATTTAAAAGCGAAAGTTGTCGATAGTCATATCTAATTTGTAACACACTTGAATGTCATTTCTACGTTTTAGACAAATATTTAGAATTTAGACACTATTTCCGACGCTTACCCGTCAATTTGTTGTGAGAGTGGAGGATTTTTCTTCTATTTAATCTTTCATCCGCAGTTTAATATACGATGTCCCAGATATCAATATTTATTTACCATTGAGTGAGTCGTCCAACTTCTGAATATTTATGTAACATTCTTAGGCCTGATCTCAAGAAACAACATAGCCGAATGCGAAGCCCTGCAAATAAAAGAGTTGGGTTTGAAGAGGATTGCAACGCGGGTAATTCCTTTCAAAGCTGAGGTTGCAATTTTCTATGGGATAATCGACTGTGAAATGTATATAAGACACGAAGCATTTATCATTAGTTGCAGCTGCAATGAAGAAGTCACAATTTAGGGACTACAAAGTGGGTCTTGGAGTGGGGGGGGGGGGGGGGGTCTCACTCAACGAACGCGTTCGGGTGAGAGAACTAGGGGAGTCCGGGGGCATGCACTCTCGGAAAATTTCTAAACTTAAGTCTTCTGAAATGGCTAGGAATGCATTAAAAATTGTTAACACGGATGTAAAATGTTAATTGTACCAACGAAAATAAGTTTTCTTTTCTTTTGAAATAAGGAGTCAATGCTTCAGTCTGACCATTACACGACCACCAGAACAAGCTGATGAGGCAGAAATTTTCGACCTGTTTTTTTGTCAAAGTCAGCAGCTAAGACCTAGTTTCGTTGCTCATATTTTCGTAAATCATTCGGCTTCTTTGTTCGTTATGACAGACGAATTGAATGACCCAGCATGACCGTAGCTGTGCAGAATTCTCCGTTTCAAATATTTACGCGTAACAGCGACAAGTAACCTTTGTGAAAAAAAACCCTCGAACTTATTCAGTGATGAATCTTTATCTTCGTGAAACACCGATCCAAGAAAGAATGAAAATAGAAACAACAGCTGAAATTCCATTGATTCACGGTTGAACGTCCGTTGAGCATCAAAACTAAAAACAAACTGTCTAAAATTGTCGTGTTTGTCGGAGAAAAGCATGTACTTAATAATATGTAAGGTAAGTTGTTTCTGTAAGTGATGGAAATGGTTAGGTAAAATAAAATAAAATACATTCTTTTATCATCCAAAACAGCCCCTCTCCCTCCGCGGTCAATTTACAGAAAGGAAAAAAGTGTATTTAATAGCAGTAGTGCGGCCATGAGAGGCTAATTAACTGGCTTGCGATGAAAAATAAAATAATAGTGGTACCTTAGTATACTAATAGGCGACCGCGTTCATTCGGCCCTAAATTTCAACCAGACTAATCAATTTCAATAATCAAGTTCGCCATGGCCGACCAGTTTTGCACTCAGAAGTTGGAGGAACTAGCACAAATTATTAATCTTTACAGAATTTTATGTTGTCCATTTGTGTATTGCTATTGTTCTTCTCTTTCTTGACGATCCTGGGAGTCTTCTTGTCATTCACGTCATGTGGAAAGCCTCGTCGATAATTGCTAATGTGAAGAAGTTGTTCCTGAGTCTCGCTTTCTCAGATATTGCTGTTGGATTGTTTGGGCAACGCATGCTTGGAACTAGAGAGACGCTGGGAACTAGGTTGTATCCGATCTTCTGGAGTTTCCTGGGCATTAGAGTGGTTCTGAGGTTGTTTCCTGGCACAAAATACAATTTGTACAGTCCACACTAGCACCATCATCTTGTTCAGTCATCGCAGTTATGTGCGATACATTGAAAACAAGGATTACGAGAAGGAACTTCAGATACATCACATAACGGCAAGCTGTATGGTCACACGAAATACGGATAGGTGAGGGTCATGTCAAACGGTTGGCCTATTAATAGCGGTGGAATAGACTGTACTGATTAAACAATTTCATAACAACTACCGTCAAATATCTATTCCATAGGTTTTAAATGATAATTCATCATCAAAAATGGTTTTGAATATTAGGGAAGTGTGGCGCTGATTTAAGCTGAAGGCGATCAGAAAAACGAGTGATAAAATTGGCTAGTGAAAAGACACATTGTTTGCCAAATCAGCAAAGCGAACGATGAAATATAATTTGATGAATGAAATTACAAAGTTGCAAAGCCAACCATCAAGAAATCGCTTGCTTCGAAAAATGAGTAGAGGAGATTTCGCTTCTAACTTTCCCCTATCAAAGAGCAGTTGTTATGTCCATAAAAAAAACAGAGTACTTCTTTTAGAACTTTGCGAGATGAAACATTGCTGAAAAGTTGCCTAAGAAGACAAAGCATGGCAGGGATAGCCGAAGATTTCCCCGCGCTGGCGCGATTTTATTACATTTTTAATTTTAGTCCTTGTTTTTTTCACTAAACATCGCAATAACTCAAAACAAGTTTAAAAAAGTTCTTACCTTCGTATGGTACTCCAACCAAGTAATGAGAGCGATTAGCGATAATATTTTTGAAAACTAACTGAGCGACGTGTTCAACTACTTCTACACGTGTGTGGAATAGTAAAAGTAGCCCGGCCAATTACAACACTTTGTTGGTTTCCTCATGCACAGAAAAAAAAAATTAAAATTTGTGGTAGATGGACTCTATTCCATTTTCGGTTACACAGTTAGAGATATATGAATCGTATAAATCGTGGCTTTGAACCAATTCGGTGGAAAAAGTGAAATATGGATTTTTTTTCATCCATCTCACTCTGCTTGCGTAAAAACCCATTCGAAAGCCGTCTAAATTTGTTCTGCTAGCCTTCTAACTCGAGGAGAAGAGAATTTAAAAACGAGAAGTTCGAATAAAAGAGGCAGGCAAAAGGAAATCTCGTTTTGACTGTAGATGTTCACGTTTAAAAACCCGTGAACAGCCGGTACGATTTCTATTTTTATCAACAGCCTATTTTTCGTTATGTTAATTGCTTGAATCGCAATATATAGGGCAGCGTTACAGCCCCATATTGACGGCTCTGGAAGAAAATATTGTCATCGTATTGGTCTTAGTTCCTTGTCTATTCAGAAATATATTTTCACCCCAAACCATCGACCAATATTAGCGCAGTATCGCCGTCTCAAAATATTATTAGTTATGTCACGATACTGTACGTGCAATCACGTGACCTGTCACGTGATCAACTGAAACGACTCCAAGATTTAAAGAAAAGCAAATATATTGAATAATTCTCCACTTTTGGAGGACTGTCGATTTTTTGATGCAGGACTGTGGCTGCTCAAAGAGAAACAAAACTTGAGCCTCGTCTCCATGCTAGAATTTCAGTGAGCCACCTTAAACCCGCTGAAACTGCAATTATGGGATAGATCCCAGGTGGGTCCATAGCTAATATTGTTCAGTAGGTATGTCTCTATCTATGTGCCAAATGTGGCAGTTTTACCATAAATCCCACAATTCCATCATATTTTTGCACCAATCTGCCGGTCTAATTGTTGGAGTTTGTGGCAACGCTTGACAGCGTACCACGTGACATTTCAGTCAAGTTTGATTTGAAATACAAATGAGAGCATTTAATTGATATCTTCATTGAACGTATGCTGTCTTGAATCTGTTCTTAAACGGTTTGAAAATGTGACACTAAAAGCTTTAAGAAAAGAAGCACTTCAAGGAAAATAAAGGATCCTGAATTATTAACGTAAAAACTCAAGACAACCCATTAAGTTGTCCATAAAACTGCAGAGAATACAAGACGCGTGCTATTTATCGTAAGTGGCAGCTGCAAAAAAGAAGTCACAACTGCAGCCTGTATAATGGCTAGTAATGGGGCCATGAAAGGGTAATTAAAAGAGTTCCGCCAAAAAACTGAAAACATGGTAGTATTTTAGTATGCTAATAACCGACCGTGTTCATTCGGCCCAAAATTTCAACCAGACTAATCAATTTGAATAAACAAGTTCGCCATGGCCGACCAGTTTTGAACTAAGAAGCTGGAGGAACTAGCACAAATTGTTAAACTTTATAGAATTTTCATGCTGTCCATTTGTGTGCTATTGTTCTTCTCTTTCTTGACGTTCCTGGGAACTCTTCTTGTTATTCACGCCATGTGGAAAGCCTCATCGATACTCGCTAATATAAAGAAGTTGTTCCTGAGTCTCGCTTTCTCAGAAATTGCTGTTGGATTCTTTGGGCAACTCATGCTTGGTGTTATCATCGCGGTGATGTTAGCAATAGAAGCCACTGGGAAATTTGGTTTCTTCTCTCTAGCAATTGTAACTGTTTGGCATTCTTTTAACCTTTCTTCTCCTTAGCGCTTCGTTCTTGACTATAACAGCCATTGCCGTCGATAGACTTCTCGCTATTTCTTGTCACTTGCGGTATCAAGAACATATTACTTCAAAAAGTGTTGTTATAGCCTTGGTGTGTTTATGGATCAGAAGCGGGGTCGCTGCCTCCGTATACATTTCATTTCCTCAGCATTCTAGCGCAGTGCCAGTGGTCGTAGAGTGTGTTGGGCTTCCCTGTATTTCGGTGGCGTAAATTCGTATATACAAAGTCGTAAAATATCATCGCAATCAGATTCAAAACCAGCTTAGAGTGCCCAATACTCTAGCAACGGAAGTAGCCCGAGAAAAGAAGTCCGCCTTAAATGCTGTGTATGTCTATGTTGTTTTCCTAGCTTGCTATCTTCCACTGCTGTGCTTTTATATCGGGGTGCTATCAAGTAGTTTCCGAATACCGTTTTGGGTAGCTGAACAAGCGTTAATATTCCATGTTTTCCTCAATTCTTCAATAAATCCTGTCCTTTATTGCTGGCGATATCGTGAGATTCGTGAAATTGTGAAAAGCGCAGTGGAGGAACTATTTCGCACTAACAACACTGGTGAATAAGATGGTCTTCAATGACTGGCGGTCTTAAATGGGGGCTCTAACTTAACTTGAAGTTGGGGAAAACAATGCGTTGAACAGTGAATATTAAAATCAGTAATAGTTACACAACTTGTCCAAGGCAGACACTATATTGTTTTACGTGGTATGTTAAAAAAAAGTGGACATGATATAGTTAAAATATCTGCATGATGGTTTCCTGCAAATAGTACTACATTTTGGTCAGTAGGGTGGTGTCAGTCATCTTTGCCATGTTTCTTAGGTTCGTGTTTGAGCATTTAAATAGCGTTTCTTGACAAAAAAAAAAAAGAGCGAAATAGGAGATTTACTTTTCCTTCTTTTTTTTAGAAAGTTGGCGAATGAATGAATAGATAAGTAAATAAGGAGGAAAACATCGCTTTTAGCCATCATTTGTCGTGATCGTTCGTTCATTTTGGCATGCAACTGAAGTAATGTATCTTTACAGGAAGATACCCGAATGCAACCTTGTAGACTGAAGATCATTTGCATTTTGTTGTTTCTCCTGTTCACGCTGTCGCAAGAGGCAAGTTTCTTTCAACAAAGATTTATTTTTCTTGTCCCCCAGGAAACTTTCTTAAGTGTTAAGCGGAATCGGCAAATGCTTTTAATATATCTTACAAAAAAAAAAACAAAAAAAAAAAAAAAAAAAACTTCCAATTCCAAACCAGCGTCAGTGAAGACGGGCTTGGGCTTGGCCACGGCAACAGAACTGGTTGCGTGTGCTGCTACACAACCCTGAATTAGATCTGCTTTGTAACGACTATTACATAGAAGAAAGATCCTTGCAGTTAGTACGCAACTTAAGCAGTTGCGAAAAGAAAGCCTGAAAAAATATTCATGCTTGAACGGGATTCAAACCCATGACCTCTGCGATACCGGTGCAGTGCTCTACCAACTGAGCTATCAAGCCAACTGGGAGCTGATCATATTGTGAGTTCGTAATGTACCCGTGAACGATGAATAAATGAATACGAATATATGAAACATCATATATTGAACTGCGGATGAAAGATTAAAAAGAAGACAAATCCTCGCAGTTACTACGCAACATAAGCAGTTGCGATAAAAAAGCCTGAAAAAATTCAGGTTCTATAAACGGGATTCGGAAGGGATTTCCTTTCGCAACTGTTTAAGTTTTGTACTATCTGCGAGGATCTTTCTTCTATTCAATCTTTCATTCGCAGTTCAAAATATGATGTTTCATATACTCATATTCATTTATTCATAATTCACGGGTATATTACGAACTCACAATATGACCCGCTCCCAGTTGGCTTGATAGGTCACTTGGTAGAGCACTGCACCGGCATCGCCTTTCGCAACTGCTTAAGTTGTGTACAAAATGCTAGGATCTTTCTTCTGTTTACATCTTTCATCCACAGTTCAATATATGACGTTTCAGATACTAATATTCATTTAACAATGAGTGAGTCGTCTAATTTTTGAATTTTTATGTAACATTCTTAGGCCTGATCTCAAGAAACAACATAGCCGAATGCGAAGCCCTGTAAGTATAAAGGAACGAGTCGGGTTTGTAGAGGATCGCAACGCGGGTAATTCCTTTCGAAGGTGAGGTTGCAATTTGCTATGGGATAATCGACGGCGAAATGTACATAAGACACAAAGCATTTATCATAAGTTGCAGCTGCAATGAAGAAGTCACAATTTACATGAAGGAAAAAAAAGTGTATTTAATAGCAGTAATGCGGCCATGAGAGGCTTATTAAGTGGCTTGCGATGAAAAAGAAAACAATAGTGGTACTTTAGTATGCTAATAACCGGCCGTACTATGCGACCAAAATTTCAACCATACTATAAATCTATTTGAATAATCAAGTTCGCCATTGCCGACCAGTTTTGCACTCAGAAGTTGGAGGAACTAGCACAACTCGTTTATCTTTACAGAACTTTCATGTTGTCCATTTGTGTATTGCTATTGTTCTTCTCCTTCTTGACGGTCCTGGGAAATGTTCTTGTCATTCACGCCATGTGGAAAGCCTCGTCGATACCCGCTAATATAAAGAAGTTGTTCCTGAGTCTCGCTTTCTCAGATATTGCTGTTGGATTTTTTGGGCAACTCATGCTTGGTGTTATCATCGCGGTGATGTTAGCAATGGAAGTAGATGAAAACTTTGTTTTCCTCTGTCCAGTAATTTTAACTGTTGGCCACTTCTTCACATTTCTTCTCGTTAGCGCTTCGCTCTTGACTATAACAGCCATTGCTGTCGATAGACTTCTCGCTATTTCTTGTCATCTGCGGTACCAAGAACTTATTACTTCAAAACGTGTTGTTACAACCTTGGTTTTTTTATGGATCACAAGTGAAGTCGCTGCCTCCGTATACATTTCAGTTCCTCAACATTCTAGCGCAGTAGCAGTGGTAGTAGAATGTGTTGGGCTTCCCTTGACAGCTGTGGCGTATATTCGTATATACAAAGTCGTAAAATATCATCGTAATCAGATTCAAAACCAGCTTAGAGTGCCAAATACTCAAGCAACAGATCTATGCTGTGTATGTCTATGTTGTTTTCCTAGTTTGTTACCTTCCATTGCTGTGCTCTTATATCGGGTTGCTTTCTACAAGTTCTCGAATATCCATTTTGGTAGCTGAAATAGCGTCAGCGTTCCTTGTTTTCCTCAATTCTTCATTAAATCCTGTCCTTTATTGCTGGCGATATCGTGAGATTCGTGAAATTGTGAAAACCACAGTGAAGAAAATGTTTCGTATCAACGACACTGGTGGATAAGACGGTCTTCAATGGGGGCTCTAACTTAACTTGAAGTTGGGAAAAACAATGCGTTGAACATTGAATATTAAATATCAGTAACAGTTATACAACTTGTCCAAGGCAGACACTATATTGTTTTACGTGGTATGTTTACAAAAAAAAAAAGTGGACATGATATAGTTAAAATATGTGCACGATGGTTTCCTGCGAATAGTACTTCATTTTCATCAGTAGAGTGGTGTCAGTCATCTTTGCCATGTTTCTTAGGTTCGTGATTGAGCATTTAAATGGCGTTTCTTGACAAAAAAGCGAAAAAGTAGATTTGCTTTTACTTCTATCTGTAAGAAAGGAAACAAATGAATTAATAGATAAGTAACTAAGGAAGTAAAAATCGTTTGAGCCATCATTGTCGTGATCGTTTATTAATTTTGGCATGCAGCAGAAGTGCAGTATCTTTACAGGAAGCCTTTTATGGCTCCGTTTCAATGTACTGTGTTAACTTAATAGTATACTTAACAAAATCACTAAGTTCTGATTGGTCAATAGGAGTACAATTAATCCCAAATCAAACCAAATCAAACCTGGCATGTTGGCGAAAATAGGAAACAGTCGTTCTTGTTCTCCAATGAAGCCTCGTTTCAATGAAAACGACGACAAACAACACAAAAAAAGACGCAAACTTGGGTCAGTGTTTGGTGCATCCTAACGTCAGGCCCAAACGACATGGCTCTGACATGACACTGAAAGAGATTACCGCAGCTGCCATCTCTGTTGGTAACTGTGTCATTTGTTTGGCCTCCGGAGCAGAACTAATTTAGCTAACTAATTTATAAAGAGTATAGAGCCAATTGCGCAGGGTAGAGCAACATGTTTTGACATGGGAAAGAAACGTGAAGCTAGGTTTTAATACTTGTGAATAAATGATAAATGTATTTTTTACAGTACGTAACAGAAGAAAACTCTGGTAAAAAATGTTTTGACATATAAGCAAATACTCCAGCCATTAAAGCTAAATAAAGTAAAATGGGCTGCAATAATTACAACATAAAGCGTAAGCTATCCAGTCACGTCGTGCAATTTGTCTGAGTTAAAAGCCATTATGACTGATGTTTAATGTTATGCAGATCAAGGTAAAGTATGTAAGCGACCAAAACAAATAAGCGAAATGGAAACGAACAAGGTTTTATAGTACAGCCTAAGTTTATTTGGTCATGGGGAATAACACAAAAAAGGAAAAATCTATTGGAGACAAAAAAACTTATTAGTGACTTCCGTATGACAAACAGGTACGTTCTCGCTTTTGTCACGAGTGATCCCAGTGAAGGAGTTAATAATCAACGACAGAAAAAGCCAACATATCATAAGAACAGAGTCTAACCCAGCTTTCACGGCATACATAGCTGGTGAAAAACAACTGCGGGTATCACAAAAGCATGTTATATAGAAAAGCGTCCGTTTATGCTCCTAACCATGAAATCAAACACGACAAAAAAGTACTATATGGAAGAACTGAAGGTGTTGGGGATGAAGTAGTCAAGTGCTTAAGTAGATTTAAAAGGACAACCAACCACACAAATTAAGGTGGAAGTTGCTCGTGATTCATGAGCTAAAGAGTAATTGTTTTCAGATAAAAATGGGCCCGTCGGAATAGATAAACAATAATGGTATTTGACTGATCTTTTATCTGCTACAATTTCTTCTCTCGATGATCTTTCAAGGTTTAACATTCTTGCGGCTTGCGGAAAGAAAAATTAAAAACAGCATAAGCAAGGTTTAACAATCTTGCGGGTTGCGAAAAAAAAATTGAAAACAGCATCAGCTGAGTAGAGGCTGTAATACTGAAGGTTTTTTTTATATGTAAGTGACACAACACGTTTGTTTTTAGAGGCAGCTACCATACAGGAGTCAAATTACAAAAAAAGAGCAATAAATTAATTTCAAATAGCTTGAGGTATAGTTATTAGAAGCTACAATGGGAAAATCCGGAGGGGTATATAAGTTATAAAGGTACGCGCGGCGCCAAAGGGTATGGTTGTTGGGCTGTTTTGCTCTGAGATTTGGTATTGTTTTAACAAATTTGGTCTGAAAGTCTGAAAACAGGTATAGATGTTAGAGACGGGTATGGATTCTAGAGATCATAATTCTGAAAAAAAGTACCGGAAAATTCCGGTTTTGGTCTGAAATAAGCTCAGGATTTGGAGAACCGTTGCGCACACCGCCACCACAAATTCCGAGGAGTAGCCCCTCCTGAGGGGGAGGAGGGGGGCAAACAAGGAATTAATGATGGAGTGGCAGCTGTTAACTTCCTACTCGATCCTACAACATTAAGAAATTCTGATCACGGCTTATAACTGAAGACAACTTGCTTAATACATAATTTATCATATTAACTTTTTGTGCCCCAATCCCGATTTTCGCTCTTTAGCAAACCGTTTCGATTGCTTTCGATTTAAATAAAACGTTTTCTCGTTCAAAGTCTGGACAATGCGACCAATGGAATCATGGGGTGATCTAATAAGCGTGCGCAAATTAATTTCGTGTTTTGTCTTGTTGAATTGTCCGCAAGAAATATGCAAATTTTAAGCCCTAAAAGCCGTACGTGCTTCTACTTTCTAATAAGAATACAAATAAGCTCATAGGTTAAATCCTTTCCAGAACGCTGCTGGGTATTTTCATTCATGGTTGATACCTTTTATTCAAATATATTTTTTTTCAGTCAAGAGTATAAACAAGACTTTTCGATTATACAACGGAAGACATGGCCTCTAGCTAGAATTTAATATTGCGCAATAAATTTCCAGCTATGTTACTTTGTCACTAATTAAATTGGCAGCTGTTAGAAGGCACGCATTCTCTGACGAGAGTAAGGCTTTTACCGAACGGTAAAATGCGCTTAATGGAACGTGACGCCTTAGGGGTGGTAGGTCACG